>NC_080201.1:30780479-31117979 GCF_030028045.1 Hippopotamus amphibius kiboko
ATCTCCTGCTGGGTCTCTTACTCTGGCTTTTAGACCAACAGGGAATTCTGCTAAGACTGGGGCAAGCCGGGGATCGTGAAGACAGGATGGAGAGTGGGCTTTCCTCACTGGAGAGCCACCAGACCACCCACCCAAAAGGCTGAGCGATGCGTTAGGAGAGCAGTGGGCAGGAAGGTCTCATTGTGTGATGAGAGTGGAGCCTGTTCCCTTTTCTCAGAGGTACAGCCAGGAGATCAAAGGACTTAATACGTGTAACAAATACCAATTATTGAGCATTTACTACGTAGGTACTGTCTCAGTTCATCTTCCCAACGGCCTTGGTATAATCACAATCCCTGTTTACAGACGAGCTAACTGAAGCCAGAGAGGTTAAGTCAGTTACTCAAGATCACACAGCTAGACGTGAGGGAGATTTGAACCTAGGCCTCTCCACATCAGAGGCTATGCTCCTAGGCCCTCCGCCCGGCTTTCTTCCTGCTTGATTCTCTTAGACTCTGTCCCTGTGGTCTTTGCACTCTCATCTTCCCCGCCCCTGCCCTCAGGGTAGGGACAGGCTTGGGAATAGGGGCTGTAACACGGGTGGGGGAGTCAAGCCTGCAGCCCAGCCACACTCTAGCCAAGGCTCTCCTCTCTGCACCCTGTCTCCCACCCTCAGTCTACACAAGCACCTTCCTCAATCTACACAACAGGCCTTCCTTCTGTTGATATGCCAACAGTGGCTAGTAGAATCGTATGTTTTCTCCACCTAAGTAAATGTTTGCAAGGAAACTTAGAAAAAGATTTGAGCCAGAAGTCCAAGTAATAACCTCTGCCTTCTGGTATGACCTAGAGCAAATCCTTTCCTCCATTTTCACCTCCGTTTCCTCATCTGTAAAATGCGTACTATAAGGTAATGCATGTTTTATGTACCTCCTAATGGAGATGGGAAGGAGGGAGAGAAATGAGGTCATTTTTCAAGAACCAAGTAGATAATGAATGAAAAAATATTTTGAAGCCCTAAAACACCATACACATGGAACAGATTGGCGCAAATTTTGCTGCAAAGAGTGTTTTATTCTTACCTCAGGGAATAAAACTCTAACAGATGTTCTGAGTGACACTGGAAGGAAAACTAAGAAGATAGTCTAGCTCTGCAGCTACAATGACCTCTGTCTACTGGTCTTGGGTTTCACTGAGGCCCCGGGACCGCTCTTTGGACAATGAATGATGTTTTCTGATTGGGAACAATCACAATATCTGTGTCCCCACTCTACTGATGTGAGTGGATCTTGTTATGATGAAGACCTAGCACTTGGACGGAACCCCCAAATCTACCAGGCTCAGAGCTGGAATATCTGTTCGTATCTCGCAGAGAGGAGGGGTCTCCTGCTCTGAGCTGGGAACAGAGCAGAGAGACCAATTCATCCTTATGTTTATTCATCTATCTGTAAAGTACTTGGTAGTGCTGGATACACAGTTGGTGCTATATAAGTGCATGCCTTCATCATTCACTTGTCCCTTCCTCTGTGCACTTAGCTCACTCAGTCACAGGGCTGGTTTGCACAGCTCCAGGGGGTGACATTCACATGGATGACAGGGACCTTGTTCATTCCCTCTCTGAAGACAGGCACTGGGCCAGGGCCTTCGGGCTTCACAGGTGAATAAAAAAGAGTCCCCTCCCCCACCCCAAGGATCTCCAGTCTGTAGCAGAGGAGATGAAGATGCCTATAAACATCGGTAATTCCCACAGAAGGTGGAAAACAAGAAATAGCCCCTATAAGAAAAACATAGAGAGTGGAAGAGGAAGGGGAGGACGGGGAGGAGGAGGGGGAAGATGCATAGGAGCAGGGAGGAGGGAGGATCTCAGTTGCCTTCAGGTCTCAGGCAGGCAAAGTCCGCCCCCCCC
Organism: Hippopotamus amphibius kiboko; assembly: GCF_030028045.1. Taxonomy (NCBI): domain Eukaryota; kingdom Metazoa; phylum Chordata; class Mammalia; order Artiodactyla; family Hippopotamidae; genus Hippopotamus; species Hippopotamus amphibius. Next base: position 30,782,365 of record NC_080201.1, read on the forward strand.
CCACACCCCCACACCGGGAATCCCCAGAAGTGGAGAAATCTTGAAATGTCTGCCCCACCTGCAGAGGGCAGCAGTGACCCATCTCCAGACAATTGTTTTTGTCCAGGAGTGTGGGGCCAGGATTGCCAGGTCTTCGGACTCTTTTTAGAGAAGGTGGAAATCCAAAATTTGGGGTGATGTTTTCTGATTTTTTTAAATATAGTGCACGTCAAATAAAAGGGCCACTAGTATGCAACTCGGTTTGAGCTTTGCAAGAAGAAATCCCTTCCCAGGGAAGGCTTCATGGTGGCACTTGAGCCTGACCTTGTAAGACTGACATGCAAGATGGGAAGAAAAGATTGGCAGGGACCTTAGAGAGAATCGAGTTTCTCTGTCTCACTTCATAGATTAGGAAATTAAGGCCTAGGGGACTGGTTCCTTTTGGTTGCCAGTTAAGAGGAGATGGGAAAGTGGGGAAGAGTTTGGAGGAGTAGGTTGGAGACAAATTGCAGAGGACCTTGAATGCCAGGCTGGGGAATTTGGGTTTGAATAAGCACTTACTATGTGCCAGGCCCCATGCACCATCTTATTTAACCTTCACGATACAATTACTATCGTTTCCATTTTACAGATGAGAAAACTGAGCTTAGTGAGTTTAAGAAACTTGCTGAGTTCATATGGCTGGTAAATGGCAGAGCAGGTCCTCAGACCTAGGCCTTTCAGACCCCAAAGTCTGTGTTCTTGACCAGCAGGTCCGACTGCAAGAGAAAAGTGGAGTAATGGATTTTCAAAAGATGTTCCGTTACCTAGACATATTTTTTAATTCTCTAACTCATTTACTCCCAGAGCCCTGTTTTGTTTTATTGACTTGAAGATTAGGTTTCCACATTTCTTGAGACGTCTCTCCCCGCCCCTTTTTAAACACAGCTGTCTTTGAGGGTGGGGAGGAGGAGTATTTTAAACAGGAGTTGTTTAACTAATTGCCAATTATCTCTGAATAGGGTATGGTTTCCAACAGCTGTAAGGGATTTTGGTCTCCATCCATTGCCTACTGTTGCTGGTACTTGGAGCGTGTTGAGATATTCTTGGCCTCTTGCTTCAAAGGGACAAAACTAGTGCCTCACCCCTCCTCCATTCGTACGAACAGTCTCAGCCTTGCTTTTTACTGACTGGCTGGCTTAGGAGGGCACTGATTGTTTCTGACTATAAACTGATAGGTAAAGACTGTCCACCTGTCTCTGAGTGTATGTGGCCTGGTACTCGTGTGGGCAGAATTCTCCCCCAGGATGTGGCACCTATGCTGTCATTTCCCAGTGCTGTTCAACATCTCCCTCATGTGTGGAGGTTTCTTGTTTAAATAGGAGACCAGGCTTTGCCTCCTCCATCCCGAATCTAGCAGAAAGCTCAAAAGAAATTAATATGAGACATCAGAAGACCCCAGTGCAGATGGGTGATGTTAATTGTCCCTTCTGGCTCTGTCTGCTGGATTCTTGGGAACCGGCTGAGGGGCAAACCTTTGTAAATGTTAATCTCCTTATGCTTAAGATATCACACTGCCTTTGATGTTCCCAAACATGTTCACTCCTATCTTGGTTGAGGGTGTGTGGCCCAGACAGGCCAAATGCTTGTTTTGTCTTTCGTCTTCCTCCAGGAGGGCTCAATTGATAATATGCTCATCTCCAGCTGAAATATGAACAAGTCCCTCTTCAAAGCCAAGGTGGTGTTGGGGGTGGGGAGAGGCAGGATGCAGTGACACTCGGGGTCCCTCTACCTCTATCCCCAGAAACCAAACTTAATTAGAGTCATTTTCTCACCCAAGGTCCATTGGATTCAAGTGGGTTGAATTCAAGTGGATGGCCCTGTCTGTTTCAAACCCCTCTGCTACTATAGAAAGGGGAAAAACAGAAAAATTTTTAAAAATCTATTTCACATATATGGTTACGGTAACACTGATCACTGTAACAAAAAGACCAAAAAATGTATGATGGCTCAAATACAATGGAAGTTTATTTAACCCTAATGTCAACTCCAAAATGTATGTTCCTAATTGGAGGTGGCTTTCCTCCAAATGATGATTCAGGCACCCAGATTCATTGTCTTGTGGTCCTTTCATCTTCAACAACGGTTTCCAAGTTTGCTGTGTTCATCTGCAACAAGCTGTGGAAGGAGGAAGAGTGGGTGGGGAAGGCACACACTTTTCTTTACTGCTGGTGCCTGAAAAATGGTACATATCACTTCCTGTCATCAGCAAGAATGAGTCACATGACCTCACCTAGGGAGGCTGGGAAATGTAGTCCCAGCTAGTGGCTCCTTCCCACTAATAGCCTATGTTACAGAAGTGGGAACAAGACTCTTTGGTGGACAGTTAGTCTCTCTGCCACGTACATGAGCTATGAGGAGACAGCTGGGACACAAGAGAAAGAGAAGCAGTTAGAAGGTCTGGTTTGAGTTTCAAAGTCTGTCCACGTCCTTTTGGGTGGGTCCCTTTCTGTTTCTGAGCCTCGGTTTCCTGATAGAGATAGTGCCAGAATGGGAAGCGATCATAAGGGTGATTGAGTTATAGTCTATCAAACATCCTACCTGTGGCTGCCCACTAAGATTGGATGTTAGAGCATTTTAGGGAAAATGTGATGCAGTTGACAATTTATAAAAAAAAAAAAAAAAAGCCAAGAACTAGCAACGCTGGGTCTGCATTCCTGGATGGTGACAACCAGCCAGTGCTCAATGCAGAAAAGGTAGCACTGTGAAGTCCCCTACCATCTAAACCACTCCTATATGGCCTTTTGGACTATTTTCATGGCCTTCGTGGCCATGTCAGCAAGGAAATTTGAGGCTCCTGAGCTATACAAGTGTCATACCTACTCATGATGATCACACTCAAGCTTCAGGAATGTTTCACTTCTTTTCTGCTTTCCAGAGAACTTAGTCACCTTGCCAAACTTTCACCTCAGCTGCAGAATCTTGTACATCAGCTCTAGAGATTGTATATTAACAATGATGGCCAAAGTATATAATTTTTTAATTGTCAATTTTTTTTTTTATCTTGGCAGAGTATTGCTATGACTATCACAGCACAAACTTCAGGATCTTGTTAATTTTTCTAAGATCATGAATAAGCATTCCTGGAGAAGGTTTCATTCCAGAACTCAGAGCCCTGTGAGTCCAGTAATTTGCTTAGGAAGTTACCTCCTGCTGAGGCCAGTGCTGGGGAGGCCAAATGACTGACAGCCGTAATTGATGGACACTGGTGATGATGCCAGGAGCACAGCTTTGTGGGGCAGGCTGGTGATCTCCTGCCAATGTCCACTTGAATATCACTGGGAAGGCAGGAGATGACCAATCATGGATGCCTTTTAATAGTCTGTTGACAGAAGATAAGTTAAGAAATAGTGTTATATAAGACTACTGGGCAGAGCAGGGCAGCAAGGGGAGAGGGAGGGAAAAGGAGGGGAAGAAAGAGAAGAAGGAGAAGGAGGGAGGAGGAGGAGGAGATGGAGGAGGAGGAGGAGGAAGAGGAGAAGGAGGAGGGGGATTCTGAGTATATTATTTAGGATAGGCTAAGTTATGTTCTTATAACAAATGACCCCAAATCTGAACCGCTTAAAACAACAAAGGTTTATTTCTTGCTCACAGTGCATATCCATCGAGGGTCAGCAGGGGTCTCTGCTCCATGTTGTCCTCAGTCTGGGACCCAGGCTGATAGAGCCTCCACCATCTGGAACATCATTATGGGAAGGAAAGAGAGAGAGTGGTGAATCGCGCGCGACTTTTAAAGAGCCCACCTGGAAGTGACACATATCACTTCTATTCACATTGGTAAAGGGAGGCATATGCCCTGCCTTGCTCAGAATTAGTGGAGAAGTGCAATTCTCCCACATGCCCAGAAGGAGAAAAACTGGAAGGTTTGTGAACGCTCTTCATATGTACCTCTCAGAGGATCCAAGATTCTAGATATGGAAAGAATCTGCTAGTTGGAACTATTTGGGTTGCAAATATAGAAGGTGAAACTCAAACTACTTAAATGAAGGAAATTTATTGACTCACAAAACTAAAAGTTCAGTGGTAGGTCTGTCTGTCTTCAGGCAAAACTTAGTCCAAGGGCTCAAAGTCTCTAAGATCTGGTCTGTTTCTATCTCTCAGCTCTGTTCCATTCCATGCAGACTTTGTTCTCAGGTCTTCATAATCCCACAGTTCAAGTTCAATGGGAAAAGAGAGCCTGTACTTCTCTTCAATTTTAATAAAAATCTAAGGCCTCAATCTCACTGGACCACATTGGGTCATGTGCATATTTCTGAACCAGTCACTGAATCCAAAGGGATGGAATGTCAGGCAGTCCTAAATCATATGTCTAGCCCTAGAATCAAAATTGAATTAACTTCATCAAAAGCATTTAGACCCAGGAGAAGGGGAAGATGGTTCCCAAGGGAAATTCAGAATGCTGGACTAGAATAAGTATCCAAAAACATACACAATTAAATTAACACATATCACTACAGGATGTAGAGATGCTCCAGTCCAGTGGCTTTCCAAGTGTTGTTTTGTAGATGTGAAGGCTGAGATGGGATTCCTGCACTCTCCAGTCTCCCTTTCAATTAGAGCAATTGTGCTTTGCTATATTGGTTTGGCCAAAAAATTCGTTCGGGATTTTCCATAACATCTTCTAGAAAAATATGAATGAACTTTTTGGCCAACCCAGTGTATTAGCATTCCACATAAGATTTCTTTGGAACTAAAAAAAGGGGGATGCTCTGCTTTAAAAACACAGTGCGGGGGGGAAGATTAAGAAATACTGGTTTTTGATCCCACCTCCCCATTTTACAAAAGTTGGGATAGAGTTTCAGAAAAAAGATTAGCAGATTTCTCTTCATGTCTCATTGGCCAGAATTGGCCACATGGCCTCCTAACTGCAGAAGAGGCTGGGAAAGTGAGCATCTGGCAAGGGGAATGGGATGATCACAACTGGCCCAGATATAAAAGGTTCATCCCCTAGGGCTGGGCGCATTGCCACCCCACACAAAGGTGGGGTTCCTTTAGGAAAAGACAAGGAAGGAAATGGCTCTTAAGGAGCTGTCAGCCATAGTGGTACGAGTCTGATCTCATCGAAAGTTCCTTCAGCCTAGGACAGGGCCTGGTGCCTCTGCTTATCCCTCCACTTGTCTATGAAATTTATCTGCAATGATCTCCTTTAATCCTCACAACAATCCTATGAGGCAATGAATCGCACACTGATTTTTAAACTGACCACCTAGAATGGACTTTTTTTTTTTTTTAGAATGGACTTTTATCACTATGATTGTGCCCCATTTTAGAGAAAGAGAAACTAAACTTCAGAGATGAATTAAGTACCCAAGGTCACACAACTCATAAAATTTGCTTGTCCCCTACTTTACACCTTTAGCACTGAGGGAGGAGGGAACTTTAGGCACAGGTCTTTCACCATGTAGGGGTTGACTGTAGAAAGGTGGGGGGCAGGCAGTGTGAACTGGGGCATGACAGAGGGAACAGCGTGTGCAAAGGCCTAGAGGCAAAAATAGTGCATAGAAATGGAAAACACTTTTGCAGGTTTATAACCTAATGTTTGTTTATTTATTATTTATTTATGGCTGTGTTGGGTCTTCGTTGCTGCACACGGGCTTTGTCTAGTAGCGAGGAGCGGGGGCTACTCTTTGTTGTGGTGCGCAGGCTCCTCATTGCCGTGACTTCTCTTGTTGGGGAGCACAGGCTCTAGATGCGTGGGCTTTAGTAGTTGCAGCACACGGGCTCAATAGCTGTGGCTCATGGGCTCTAAAGCACAGGTTCAATAGTTGTGGCGCACGGGCTTAGTTGCTCCGTGGAGTGTGGGATCTTCCTGAAGCAGGGATCAAACCCGAATCCCCTGCATTGGCAGGCAGGTCCTTAACCACTGTGCCACCTAGGAAGTCCCTATAACCTAATGTTTAAAGGAACATTATACTTAGGAGTTTAAGCCTTATATAAGGGCAATAGAGAGCTGGTAGAAATTTAGATAATAACGGAGGCAGAAGAATTATATCATCACACATGTAGTCTATCTTCAGTGGGGAAAATCAATTTCAGGGAATAGGACTAGAGTTGGGAGGTTATGGAGGTGGTGAGAGATGACAGTGGCCTGGATTACAATGTTGGTGGTGGTAAGGATGTGGAGATTCCAGAAGAAAATCAAGGATATTGAATCCACCAAATCTGAATCCAGAGTTGGTAACAGGAGGTGACAATCTGGAGACGATGGGAGCTGAGACTGAGTCCCAGGTTTCTAGATGGTGGTACCATTGGCTAAGGTGGGGCAGGAGGGAGGTAAGCATGGAAGGCAGGAACCCAGGCAGCCTGGCTCCTGAGGCTACACTCCTCATCACAGTTTGATCTCAATCCCCTGTGCTGGTCGTGCAATAGCAAAGAGTCAGGACTCAGGACTGGGTCAGGGGTATTAAAGGAACCCTAATCAAAGCAAGGAAATCTCCCTCATTGGGTGTGGGTGCAAGTCTTCAAGCAGCCAGTTCCTCCGGCTGCAAAGAACACAAGGCACAGGTGAGTGCCACTCACTAGGAGCAGGTAGTGAGCCCCTCCCTCATCCTGCCTCAGAGCCACCACATTTGTCCCTCCCCTGCACCCAAGATAAGACATCGGCCCTCAGATTCATCTCAGGGCTGACTACCAGGTTGCCCAAGATAGATCCTATGGAATCTGGCATGCACCTGATTCCTTTCTCCACTTGCATCCTCAGAGAATCACCTGGATGCTCTCACCCCCATTACCCTGAAGCTCAGACTCTGTGCCTAGCACAGTACTGAAGGAAAGAGTACAAAAATCAATGATTTCAACACTTGAAAAATTCATCCTAAAACTTGCATGGAAGAATAAATGCCCCCAAAATAGCCAAGTCAAATAGTTTTGAACAAGACAAGCAAAAAGGAAGGACTGCCCTGTCAGACTGTAAGATATATTGCAAAGTCATAGTCAGACAAACAGTATGGTACTGACTCCAGACAAATAGCCCATGAGAGTGCAGAGCCAAGTCTGTGTGTTTCTGGAAATGTACTTGCAAAAATCAAAAGCCAGATCAAAGCTCACAGAAGCATATACTTTTTGGAATCATCTTGTTTCCAGTCCTGCACATGGGTGCTCAATATGTGACCAATGGACATACTGGCTCTGCAGGTGGTCCTGGAATGAATGACTTCTCAAGCACTCCACAGTCAGGCTCACACTTATTCTAAGCAAAAACCGGGACACAGATATTATCATCATTATGTCACTCTGGTGGAACTGGGGCTCTGAGAGGTTAAGCCACTCACCCAAGGTCACACAGCTGGCACATGGCAGAAATGGGATGCAAACCCAGCTTTCCCTGACCTCAGAGCCCATGCATTCTGCTGCCTCTTCCTTAGCAGCAGCCCCAAGTGGAGAGGAAGCAGTGTGAGCTGGAGCCACTGAGAAAGCCCTAGAAGACCTCTAGAAGCAGTTGAACTCATTTTCTGAAGGGCAAGTGGATTTAGACTGGAATTGGTTGCTCTGAGGCAGAGGAACCAGCTGGGGAAAGGGCTTGGAAAGTGACTGTTTAGCCAGTGTGACCAAAGCACAAGATACCCAAGAAGGGTCTTGGGAGATGGGGGTCACATGGGAAAATGGAGTCAGGCTGATGAAGAGCTTCAAATGACATAGAGAGGAACTGCGATTTTAATCTATTTCAAGTATAGCTTTGATTTTGTTACTCTCCTCCTCTACAAGGGTATGTAGATGGAAAGATGAGGGAGAGCCTGGAGACAGAGAGACATATTAGGGGGCTGATGGATGTCACAGTCCAAGAGGGAGAAGACAAGGGCCTGGAGGGGACAGGAGGAAGGAAGAGCATGCATGTTGGGACAGGGTTTTGTGAGATGCACGCCATCCTCTCATACCACCACCCTGGTCCTCATCACATTGAAGATCACTGTTTCTCTGCAGCATCAGATAACATTTCAAGCTCAACAAATAGTGAGTACTTTACTCTACTCACAGTAGAATTGAGCTATGAATAGCCAGAAAAACAACTGCTGCCTAAAACTGCAAAAAACAGACAGCAACTCCCTCCCAGCTCCATCTAGGCACCAAAAATGAGAGTCAGACATTCCTAGGTTCATATGTCACTTTGACACTTACTCAGGCAAGTAAACTTTTCAGTGCCTCAGTTTCTTCACCTGTAAAATGGGGATAATAACAGTAGGTTATTCCACAGGCTGATGAGGCTCATGTATGTAAAACCTTCAGTAGAATAACTGGTATACACTAAAAGCTCAATAAGGTAGCTATTATTATCGATAACAAAATAATTGTTTAGGTAATGCATTAACTGCTGTACTATGCGATTGATAGGCAGCTTTTAGCAAAGGAATTGTTGTTGGAATTCTCAAACATTATTTATTTTATCACCAATGTGGAGACATGGGCCTTATGACTAAGAAATGTCAGAAGACGAAATAAATTCCATTCAATTCAATTTATGAGTTGTGAATTGTCATTGCTAATTATAAACAGATAGATGGACAGATAATAAATCATGAAAGCTAAACATACTTCCCTATTTGAAGTACTGATTGCTGTTTAAAAAAAAACAAAAGGAAAGAAAAGGCTATTCTATCTCCCTCCAAAAGCCCTGGCTTCTATGACAGAAGTCCATGGTGTCACCTCTAGCAGTTTTCATTATTCAGCGGTTTTGGAAATGAGTGATTGATGTAATTAAAGTTATTGGTAAAGAAAGACTCAGTTATCACAGAACAGATGAGTCAGCAGAAAGTTTAAGTAATGAAATAATGTTCCAAGGAGTGATTCTTAAAATAAGTTTTTTTTTTTTTTTCACTCTTAACCATTGCTGGTCAGCAAAAAGATGTGAAGTAGTTAAGAACTGCAGAAAACACGCTTTACAATTTTAGAAATTCTCAGATGAAATCATTTTCAATCATATGAAACCCTATTTATTGAGTAATAATGGTAAGCCCTCACATTTCTTGAGGGTCCGCCATGTGCTTTAGTGGACTTTGAGTCCATTATCTCATTTAATCCTCACCCTGTGAGGTAGGTAGTATATTTACGCCTATTTTATAGATGTGGATGCTGAATTTCAGAGAAGTTAAGGAACTTTCCCACGGTTGCACAGCTGGCAGAAGGCACAGGTGGGAATGGAATCCAAGATGTCTGGCGCTCAACAGAGTCCACCTTCTCAATCACCACAGGCCCTGTGCCTCTCTGTTCAGATTTCTTGGTCATCTAATCTGGCTCATTAATATACCCAAGATAATAGAGGGCAGTCAGGATTTGAATTCACATCTGTCTGACCCCAGAGCTATTTCAACCATCATATTTCTATAGGAAAATTCAAGTACACTTGCTTGGGATCCATTTCTTTGTTTTCATTTCCGTCAACACGTATTGAATACCCAGGAGCTCCAGGTTTTGGACTCTATGTTGGTGCTACAAAGATGGCTGGGGCAGGGGGACATTTAGGAGGGTATGCGATGATCAATGTGACAAATGGTGAGGCTCAGACTAGTGCAGTAGGCAGGGGAGACGGTTGAATAAGATCCCTCAGAAGGATATATGGGACTTGGGGAATGGATGCATGTGACGCATGGGGGAAAGGAAACTGTTGGCAGGTTTCTGAAGTCCTTCCACTGGGTCACTGCATGAAGGAAGGCAAGAGAAGCCAATTTGGGGTTAGGGTGAGGCTACAAATGAGAAGGAGGTGAAGTATATCTTCCTGAAGTATATCTGTTAGTTTGGGAAATTTTTTTTCCATCTGTCATTTTATCTGGCTTTATTCTTATATATATATATATATATATATATATATATTTCTTTTTATTATTTGTAGTTTTTATTCAAGTATAGTTGATATACAATTTTATGTAAGGTACAGGTGTACAGTACAGTGATTCAAAATTTTTACAGGTTATTCTCCATTTATAGTTATTATTAAATGTTAGCTATATTCCCTGCATTGTATAATATATCCTTGTAGCTTATTTTGTACCTAATAGTCTGCACCTCTTAATCCCCTACCCTGTTTTGTCCCTTCCCCTATCCACTCCCGGCTGGTAACCACAAGTTTTTTCTCTGTATCTGTGAGTCTGCTTCTTTTTTGTATATTTTGTTGTTTTTTTTTAGATTCCATATATAAGTGGTATAATACACTATTTGTTTTTCTCTGTCTAAGTTATTTCGCTTAGCATAATACCCTCCAAGTCCATCCATGTTGTCACAAATGGCAAAATTTCATTCTTTTTTATGGCTGAGTATATACAGCTGAATATACATATATTCCATTGTATATATATTCCACATTGAAATTAAGGAAACAATCCCATTTACCAAGCCATTGAAAAGAATAAACTACCTAGGAATAAATCTAGTTTGGGACAGTCTGAATTTGAGTTGCTTGTGGTCCTTCTGGCTGGAGAGACACTTCAGGTAGCCGATGAGTGGCCTGGAGAAGAGGTGAGAGCGGGGGCTGGATGTTGGCCAGGTGTGCTGCAGCACCACTGGGGGGCATGGCAGGCCTTCCAGGGCAGGTGGGGGAGGGCCTACCCAATAGACAAGCTATGCTGAAGGTTCCTGCCCCACCCCCACCCCCCACCCCAGGGAGAAAAGAAGAAAGGAGAAAGGGGCAAAGTGTGTGCTCACACGTGCATGTGTACATGTGTGTGTGAGTGTGTGCAGAGGTGTTAACTTTGAGTGATATTACAGCGGGAACCTAACGGCCACCTACTTGTTAGCACTAAGCAAAGTTCCCCTGTGTCTCTGTGGTCGGCTTCAGGAAGGAGGTGAGAGGGATGGGAACCTCCCACCTATAAGTATCTAGAAAAAGGGGCACTGACAGGGCAGGAACCTCTCAAAGGGAGGTGCATCTGCCTCCTCAAGCCCACCCACCCCTTCTCCAAAATTTGCTCAGAGCTGGAGCCTCCAACCTTCTCTCCTCCTGCAGAAGGAATGGAGAAGGAGCACAGTCCTTTGTGGCATCAAGGAGCACATTGGGATGTGGGTCTTAGCTTCTTATCCCGGAAGAATGACCCACAGATAGGAAAAAAGAGATTCAGGCCTTGCAGACCCAGTGGAATAGAAGGAACAAAAGCTTAGCAGTTTTGTAAGGATTCACCCATCTCAGTCCTGCCTCCCCAGAAGCGCACCCGGAGATGATTACAGTGCAAGGCATTAATTAAGAAAGGGGCGTGGAGGGAGCTGGGTGGGGAACGGGAGGCCACCATCCCTGGCTGCTCTGTCACAAACCGGCTGCGTGATCTTGAGCAAATTGCTTTACTTCTTAGGGCCTCAGTTTCCATATCTGTAAAATGAACAGTTACTATTTTTCACAGTGTGGTAAGCACATCTCTGGGAGGACATGGTATGACTTTAGGTAGGGGGGTGAAAAGATGCTCACGTGACCCACATAATCATTGGCAAAGCAGAAAGAATGGGGTTGGGGAAACCTCGAGAACAACCAGAGACCCTGAGAGATGCGAGTTGCCTTCAAAGATCAGGCAGCCAAGAACTACACTTAATTGGTTTTTTAACAATTGTCTTCCATTAATGGCAAGTGATATTAGTTTTTCAGTGACTGTGGTGGTATAAACATTCCTTTCAATATAAGTAAGTGGTGACAAAATTCAAAGGAAATTATGCTGTAAATAGTAGTTTCAGGAGTCAGAGGCTACAACGAGGATTGGGAGGGCGGGGCTCAAGTGAGTAAATTTCAGGGAACACTGAGCCAGGTAAGTGCTCTTTGCTTGCAATGCTGAGTCCTATGGAGACTTCTCAGACATTCCTCAGACATTTTCTAGGACCTGTCAGGCATTTACCAGATTAAAAGGAAAAATTAAAAAGAGAAAGAAAGGAAGGAAGGAAGGAAGGAAGGAAGGAAGGAAGGCAGGCAGGCAGGCAGGCAGCGAGAGAGAAAGAAAAAAGAAAGAAAGAAAGAAAGAAAGAAAGAAAGAAAGAAAGAAAGAAAGAAAGAAAGAAAGAAAGAAAGAAAGAAAGAAAGAAAGAAAGAAAGAAAGAAAGAAAGAAAGAAAGAAAGAAAGAAAGAAAGAGGAAGAGAGAAAGAAACCTGGAGAGAGAAAAAAACAAAAACAAAAACACTCCACCAACCAAAATAAACCAGGCCAATGATTTTTCTACCACATTCTTCATGAGAGCAAAGAGGTGGTGTTTATTCCAAATGAGTCCCTTTCTCCAAGTCGCCACTCATCCACTCTTTTATGTGATCCAGGAAAATCAGTCCTCAACTACCCATGAACATCTTTGCACGTATGAGTATTTAGAAAAAGAGCCACCTATTACCACAGGGTTTGGATTTAGATGCTGGATACAAATAGAAGGCAAACAAAATCAACCAACCCACCAACCAACAAACAAAAAAAACCTTGTGGTTTGGAACTAAAAAAAAAAAAAAGTCTCAGAAATGACAACTGTGTGGTAAGTCTGATGTCAAACTGTGTTAGCTGGGAAGGTGTCTGGGATGTTCTGGAACTGTGAGGATATTTGGAATCTAGGGCTAACAGATGTCTCACTCTGCTTGAAAGATGTTGAGATGCTGTTCCTAAGGGCCTGTGGGTTCCCTTGGGGACAAAGCCACTGATAGTTTTTACAGAAAAAATCCCCAAGCTGACAACTATAGATACAACACAAGGAGTCAAGGAAAGGATTGAGGGGGAAAAGAAAGCAAAAAACAGTCAAGCTGAGGCATTAAAAAAATAGAAAAAAAGAAAGAAATTCAGAATAAATGCATGAAAGGCCCATGACTGGAACACCTGTCCCCAACTCAAATCTGTTTGCTAGGAGTTGCTGTGTACAATGATGGGCAAAGGAATGTTCATTTTTGCTTGCATTATGTGAGATCATTGTGGGTGAGCAGGCAGCCACTTCCAACAGGAAAAATGAGCAAATCATTTCAGATGGCAATTATTCAGGGAAGTAAACACGCCTTGGCAGGGGCAGCAGTCCTAGTATTTCCTTGCTGTTGAGTATCTGGGAGAGATGACATACTCCTAGCTTTCCCTCATCTGTACTTCACACACGGATTCCTGAGGAGGCAGCCCGTCCTCCAGCAGCGTTGGAGGAGGGCTAAGATGTTTCCCGGCCCAGCCTAAAAATATCTCCCTTGACAGCCTGTCACAGTGTCTGAGATTCCACCATTATAAATTCATTCCTCTCTGTTAAGGCATTTTGTTTCCAGGAGTTCTCGGTTAAAATACAGGTAACGGTGAGATCTTAGTTTGGCTGAGACAGAGGGAGAACACAGTCTGGGAGTCAGAAGACCAAGGTTTCCAATTCGGTTCTGCCTATAAACTCACTATGTGAGCTTGGGCAAGTCATTTTCACTTCCTGAACCTCCACTGATTAAAAAAAAAGAAAAAGGAAAAGGGGGGAGAAAAGAAATAAAAGGGAAGATGCGGTTAGAGAGGTCTGAGATCTCTGGTTTCAGGAGGCAGGATCTGTTCACTGTGGGGTTTGGTCTGGACACTGGATGACCAGCATGCCCAGGAGAGCAAGTCCTTTGGGCCAAGGGCTCAGGGATCAGGTCAATGAGTGTCTTACTTCCCCCATCTCTGAAGAAAAAAAAAGTCCCTGCTCCTCACTTACTGTTGCACATCTCAGCAAATGGCAACCCCATGCCTCTGGGTTTTCAGGCCCAAATTCTTGGAGGCATCCAGGACTCCACTCCTCTTATTCCCAACATCCAATCCATCAGCAAAGCATGTTGACTCTACCTTCAAAATATTGCAGACCTGACTGCTTCTCTCCACTTCCCTGGCTACCATGCTGGACCAAGGCCACATTCCATTACTTCCCCTAAATTCTCCATCAGCCTCTTAACTGGTCCCTGCCTCTACTCTTGCCCTCCCAGAATCTCAGCTCCTCATATAGGTGGATGCCTTTAAAATGTAAATTAGATCCCATCTCTCCCCTCAAAACCCTCCTTCCCTTCCTCTTTCTCTCATCATAAAATCCAAAGATCTCACCAAGAACAAAAGGGCCCCATACAACCTGAACCTGGTTTTGCCTTGGTCTAATCCCTTCCTACAAGTCTTCTTGCTGTTGCTCAAACCTGCTCCCACCTCAGGATCTGTGCACTTGATATGCCTTCTGCCCAGAACTCTTTCCCCCAGGATATCTGCCTGGCCTATTCCCTAACTTATTTCAGGTCTCTGCTCAAATGCCACCTCCTAGGGGACGCTTCTCAGACTGCCCTCCCCCCAAAAAGCACACTCCCTTTCATATCCTTACCCTACTTATTTTTTTTTTCCTAATGCTCATCACCTGGAGATTGGGATAAACCATTATCACACTTATTTGTTTACTTTCTGCACCCCCCCTCCCCACCAAATGTAAGCTCCAGGAGGGCAGGGACTTTGCTTTGTCATGGCTGCATCATCAGCACCTAGAAAGATACATCTGGCATATTATAGATGCTCAATTATGTATGTTGGAGGAAGATGCAAAAATAGTTTAAGTGGAACTGCATTAACATGGAGGCCAGCCCAAGCACTCCAATGGAGAGGTCAATGTCAAGATCTTCCCTGTACTCTGCTTCAGGAGGGCAGGATGTCCTGGGGAGGCAAAGTTAGAGCCAAATGTTGGGAGATCTGGGTGGGGCAGTGTGAGGGGGGTACGAGGTAGGCGGGGAAGGTAAAGACTCCAAGCTGAGTTTATAAGTTTATGGGCTGCAGGTTTTTGATTGAGACTAGAGGAAGTAGTTAAAGGCCCTTGGAGACACATTCCAAAAGACAGGAGCCTGCAGAAAAAGGGTGGGTTATATATAAATGAGAGGAGGTCTGAACTGTCCTGTGAACTAACTTGAAAGTCAATTCTGCCCCCATAGGGGATCCCAAGGCAGGTTGAGTCAGCTCCCCAAATCTCAGCTCTGATCAGAGCTGCCTTCTGAGGCACCCCAGTGTCCCCCTAATCGAGCTCCAGAAAGTGATGTACACCCAGAGGAGGTGGGGAAGGTGAACAGTGCTAAAGAACATCAGCCATTCTGGCAGGAATCTCTCCAAGTCAGAACCCAAAGTCTCAGTCTACCACCCTTCTCCTTTCCCCTGTGGTCTTGGCTAGCATCTCTGGTGAAGTGAAGTCTTAAGAGAGCGTGACCCGAATAACTGTATTGAAGGATGACTATGTGCCACCCACTAGAATCCTCCCAAAACAGGGGTGGTACAGGCCCATTGTACAGATGAGGTCACTGAGGTTCAGAGAGGTTATTTGATCTGCCCAAGGACGCACAGCTTAGTAAGTTGTAGAGGTAGGATTGAGCCACCAAGGCCCAAGGACCTAACCAGTAAGCTATAACGCCTCTGGACAACAGCCTACATCTCCATCTCCACACTGCCTGGGGCGCCCTGGTCACACTCACGTCCTGGCTTCTAGGACACTGCAGATGTGCTGTCCACCTCTGGGCCTGCAGCCATAGGAGTCCTGGGCTTCCCCCCAGGCCTGAGCCTCCAGCCCGCAGGGGGCGATGGTGGCATGGCTGGAGCCTGTGCCCCAAATCGGAGGCTGGTCAGCAGAAAGCGGCTAAGGTCAAGGAAAGCCCCCAAAGCCAGGGCTGGATGCAGGCGCTGAACCCCCGGAGGCCGAACCCCAGCTGTGAGGAGCGCCGCCGCCAGGCCGTGGGTGCAGACCAGAGCTCTCCAGCCCTTGTTTGATGAGCAGCGGCCAATAAATTCATTAATCATCGTTTTATGCCTCATCAAACCCCCTCCAAGCCCCTCCATGGGAGTTACACAAATTAGCCCCTGAAAAGACAGTAATTTCAGTTTAGCGAGGTAAGTGCTTTCTGATGGGCTCCGCGCACAGAGCTCTCCTGACAAGCCAATCCATCAGCGCGGAGGGGATGGGGCGCGGCCGGGCCGCCCTGACCAGCCAGGCCTCACCAGGCCCAGCCCTGCCCAGCCTAGCCTCTGGGGGCTACCTGACGAGGGTCTCCGCCTAGGGCGCCCCCTTTCCCTGGCTCTTTGCACCCATCCTCCGCAGTCTGTCTCAGCCGGCCTCTTGCCCCCACCCAAGCCGAAAAATCGAGGCCCCAGATTGGGGAAGGAACTTGTGGAGGATGGCGGAGAGGACGCACTGGCGCTGAAGTTTTGAACTCCCGCCCAGGGGAGGGTCAGAGCCAGACAGCCCTTTCTCCTCCTAAAGTCTAGATGTCGGGGTTCTGAGACCCTTTGAAACTATTGAAGGGTTGTGTGTACGACGGACATACATTATTGAGGGGAGGCGGGTATGCATGCCAGTCCTGAAAGAAATCCCAGGATCCAAAAGAGGGCCATTTGGGAACAAAGAAGGGGGTCTTTCCGTCTAAAGGGCGGCTCCACGGGACCCTGATGACCAGGGGTTGGCGGGCGGGGGAGGGGGGGGGGGGGACGCGCCTGGCCTTCTTCGTGGCCCTTGCCTCTTTCTTTCTGAAACTCCCACCGGGGGCGAAAGATGACGCCTGGGGAGGGAGCAAGAAAGGATGTTCTATCGAATGGGCCTGGCCAGTAGGACACCAGTATGGGGAGTTGGGAGTATGGGGAGAGGGGAGCAAACCGCAAAACATTGTGGCGAGAGGTTGGGTATTTGCAAGCACGAAGCCGAAGTCGCGCCGTCTCACTTTCCCGTCCCAGTGCATAGAAGGTCCCATGGGCATCCCATCAGGCGGGCAGGGCCCATGCCAAGGAGATGGACGAAGAGCCGCCGCCCAAGCCTAGCCGCCCGAATAGCGCGCTACGGCCGCGGAGAGCTCGAGCGCCCAGCGACGCGCCCCTCCTTCATTAGCTTCCCCTCCACGCGGCGCTGCATGCCTCGGAAAATAAGTTAGCAAACGGGGAGCCGTTTATCTCTTTTATCTTGGGGCCTGATCCAATTAAATAAGTGCACATTTACATTTGCATCCATCAGGCGGGAGCGCTGAGAGCCCGGGGTTTGCTCGGAGCAAATAAAAGCAGATTTCACTGGGAAAAGTGGTGTCTGGGAGCGCCGGGCTTGTCCGGGCGCCGGAAACGAGCGCGGCCGGGAGGGCGGCCTTGGGGACCCAGGGTTGGGGCCTGCGGCCGACTGGAGGCCAGAGATCCCCAATGGCCCGGAGGGGCCGGCCAGCGCGGCTGTGCTGCCAGAGCTGCAGCCCGGCCCCCGAGGCAATCATGTTAGGCCACAACCTGGGCCCCACCTGGTGCCTGGGACCCAAGTTGCATTTAGTGCAAAAACGAAAAGGAGATCAGCTCTGGCCTGGTCCAAAAGGGAGACCCGCGGGGTGGATCTAGGGACAGTCCCGCAGCTTTGGCCAGTTTTGGGGAAGGGCAGGAGGCAAGATCAGGGTCGGGCCGATTTGCTTCCTATGCGGTGGCCGAGTGGCAAAGAATGCTAAGAGTCAGGCAGAGGGCGCGCCCCCCCGCTGTCCCCAACATCTTTGCTTCGGTGGAGACCAGTTGAGACTGACTACCCGTTAGCACTTCTGGAGGGTAGAGGGGAACTTCCAGGTGCGCACCTCCTGCTTTGCCATGCCGACCTCATTAAAGGTGCTTTCGAAAGAGGGTTTGAAGAATTCGAGGGTAGTTTTGTTTTGTTTTTCCTTTTCCTAAAGATGTCCAACCCACAGGCCAAAAGATAGAAACGATCTTCGAGGGCGCGGCTGCATGGTCGACCCGCGACATGCCAAACCGCAGATTAAAACTGCGGGGTGCAGAGGCCAGGAGTAAACGGAATACATGCACCTGAAGCAGGGCGGGCGCACCGGCACTGCCTGGGCTGCGCACGGCGGCGGCCCCCACTCGCAGGCTGCTCGGGCCGCCCGCACATTTCTCAACTGCCTGCCGCCTGGTTTTAAAGACTTGTGCCCAAGCCGTGGCAGGAATCTGTAGGGTTAATACTCTTCTAGTCGCAGGCCCTGCTTTCCGAATCCCCAGCGTTAACTGGGTCCCGGGTCCCAGGCCGAAGCGAGCGGGATGGCGGGGCAGTTTACGTTTGACCCTCTTCGGGTGCAGAGCTAAGGCCCAGCTGCGGGTGGGGGGCATAGCCGAGTGTTGCCTAACTCCTCCTCTCTGCCAGCCGCGTGGCGCCCGGGGACCAGTAGGCGGCGCCCTTCCTAAACTGCATCCGCCTTCGGCTCCCTCTTGGGAGCGCAATCACATTCCTTTCACTTTGGGAGCTTTGCAAGGCGCTGTTCTGTGCCTCTGCCCGAGCTGGCAGCTGGTCAGGCGGGACAGGTGGGCTGGTAGGCACGGGCCCGTTCTGAAACCGCACGCACGACCACCCCACCCCACCCACCAGCCCCCAACCTTCCAGGCTCCAAGAGCTCTCCGCACATCTCGGGGAATGAGAGGCCCCGAGGGCTCTGCAAACTAGGAGGCCTCGATGGAGGCCCCTCACCCAGGCCGGGGAACGACAGTTCGGGCCCTGGCACCGGGATCTGAGGAGCGGGGAGGAGAAAGGGCCCCTTCTGCAGCCTCACCTCCACACCCAAGAATGCGCCCTGGGGGGTTGACTGGGCTGTTGTCCCCTCACCCCAAATCCCAGAAGCTGATTCGGCCCTGCCGAGAGGGTTAAGGGAAGAAATCCAGCCTATCCCCAGTTTGGCGCTGCCTGCAGGGGCTGACTGCAGGGACCCCACTCAGTGGTCCCGCGGCTTCTGTTGCCAGGGATTCAGCGACTCCTGGTCCCCTTAGTGCCAAGCTAGGGTCTGCTTAGGGGCTGGAACCAGCAGACAAGCGCAGGTGACAAATGCCCACGCAGCCCCAGCACCGAGGTGTTTTCGGCGCTGCTTCGCATAACTTCCGCGCCCCAGTCCAAGTCTGCGGGTAAACCCCGACCCTGGCACACGCCGGAAGATTTCCCCCAGCGCCCTTTGCAAGGCGCATCGGCTTCGACATGGCCCAAGATGCGGCCAAGCGGAGGCTCAGAGGCTCGAGGAGAGACTTGGACCTTACAGACACGCAACTACTTCTGGGATTAAAAGCGGGAGACATTTCCTAACTGCACATACCTCGATCCGCCCGGCAGGCCGCCCCCAAACTGAAAAGTCTCTAGACACCAGAAAAACCACTGGCCAGTGAAACCCAGCTCTGCAAAGAAAACCCTAAACTTAATTTGGGGCTTGTACTTAGGACGAAGTACTCAAAGAAAACCGTCGACTCTGCAGAGGCCAAGGGCAGGAGGGATGCGGACAGGGGGCAGCGATTTGGGCACCAGCTTTCCAGCCTCTGGTGGTTTCACTGCCCGGCCAGGAGGCGCCTCGCGCAGCCCCTCGTTGGGGAGAAACGCCGCGGGCTCCCCGGTGTGCGGTTCCCGTTCCCATGCAGCCCCCTCGGGCATTCGGTTCCCAGCCCCGAGCCTCGGCAATCAGACCGGGGAGGCCCGCGCCGCGCCATTTACATATTCCCGGGAACACAAGGAGGCCTGTAATTTTCCTTTTAAAATCATTGGGCAGGGTTTAGGATCAGTGCTTCCAAATCCCGCAGAGTTGATGTCGTCCTTAAACTCTCTCTTAAGAGAAGGAGACTGGCCTATTCTTCTGACTTTTTTAGAAGAGACGGTGACTCCTGGGGCTGCATATTCAACAGGGGGGAAAAAGCTGATTGTGAACCGGGCTGTCGGGGGGTAGATGGAGGGGGTTGGGGCGCGGGGGTAGGGCAAGTCATCTCTGGAATTCAATTGTTTAAAAAAATCATTTATAATTAAAGGGACAAAATAAAATACGATCGTCTCATGCATATTTAATCATTCACACTTCCAGCTTTGAAACCATTTTCCCTGCGTGAATTTTCTCACTAATTTAAACTCTGAAGTCGACTGCTGTTCGTGAAAACATCTGGACAATGATGCTTTCAAACTTGTTTAAATTCGAATAAGCTAAAGGATCCCCTTTGCAGGTTTAAAAAAAAAAAAGTAGCAAAAGTAAAAACTCCTGTGAAAGTTTGGGCTGTGTTTAAAAAACCAAGTAGGGTTAAAGCAGTCTTGAGTAGAAATGCAAATATGTGCATTTTGATTTAGCCTAATTAAACCGGTGTTATGTGCACACATTCTCTCTACACTCAGGCTTGGGTTTAATAGAGCAAATTAATTCCCCTCGCTGGGGTATGTTTTTGCTGTAAAGCCTCCCCTCCCCGGACCAGTGAAAATTTCCCACGAAATTCCACACGTCCGCGGTTCCGCATCTCCCGCGCAAAATGGAGACACAAGCACCAACAGTGCTGGCCGGCCTCGGGCGCAGGGCGGTATCTCTTCCTCATTTGGGATTGAGACGCAACCTGACTTTTCATTTTGAGATGAAACATGAGGGATTAAGCGGAGAAAATAAAACCTCAAAAATATTTTTGTAGCTACTCGGACTCTTGAATCCGAGATGGGAAAAGTGCTAAAGTGACGGCAAGCCTAATCAGGTCCACAACGGCCTCATTATCTAGGCAAACGTCGTCGAACTTTTGAATGCCCCTTGCCCCAAAAGGGGCCGGGTGGGGTGGGGTGGGGGTCTTCTGGTCCGTTCGCTGCTCCCCTTGCTTCGCCCAAGCGCCTATGGCGCTCCCTCCCCCACTTCCGCCCACTCACTCTCCAATCTCCGACTCTGCAAAGTGCAGGCTTGTAATTCAGGACAAGTGTGACACCTACCTGTGAAAGGGGGGAACCGTCCCCTCGCTGGTCCCGCGGCCCCAGCCCCGCGGCTGCGCGGGGCATCTACCGGGCCGCCTACCACCAACGCGGTTGCGGATGGAACATTTACTAATTTAATCAAATCCAGCGAAAGAGATCAATGCCCAATTTTGAAGGGGTAGAGAAGACAGTGACTTGGGAAAGCCTTCTCCTTGGCATCCCCTAATGCTTCCCGCCCGCATTAGCCCAGAGCACCTTTGAAATAGTAATAAGGGCTAAATCCGGCATAAAATCGAACTCATTAGCAAAGTTCACCAGCTGATTGCTTTGCATAAAACACGACACTGATTGGAAGTAATTAGGTTAAGCGATGGAGCTCGGGTGGTGTGTGTCTCTAGCTGGCTTTGCCATCTCTTCTCCCTTCTGGGCACACTCTTGGGTCTCTCTCCTCCCTTCTCCAGGGTCCAATCTCCCCCCAGCAGCCTGCATCCATGATCCAAATCTGCATTCGGGGCAGGGCCGGGTTCCCCGGGGCTCGAAGCCTAATTACGGTTTCCCGCTGTCACACTAGGTTCGGTGGAACCTTTCATTTCCCACTTCGAAAAAAAGTTGCAGTTTGCACCTTTTGTCCAGGACGGTGGACAGTTTACTGAGGCTTCTAAAAAGTAATGAGTGGCTCTCATTATGTTAAAATCTCTTTTAATTAAATATTTTGCATTTTACAAAGGCGGCTGCAGTTTCTTTTACTTTTTAAATCTAAGAGTATAACTTGTTTCCTTTCTGTAATAATACTTTAGTTCATACCCAGAAAAATCAATAGGTGTAAAAAATTAAATTAAACTTGTATTTTTAAACTATGAAACAGTTTTGGGGGAAACACAAATGTATATATTTATATTACAAAAAAACATTAAATGTCTGTACAGGTGTCTTAATTTCATAATTTACTTCAAAGATATTGAGTTATCAATTTAAATACAAAAATGCTACATTAAATATACAGAATAAGATTTAATACAAATCCTTTTTTAAATTTTTCTTTTCAGTTGGTTAAGACATTTTTGTGTGTGTGGAGATGTTTACATTTTTATGTCATCCATCTCCATGAACTATAAACTTTTTAGTAGAAGGGGTAGTTTTGTTTTTCTCTCATGTTGATGGAAAAATAACTGCCAAGGCCGTGTTTTTTTAATAAATTAGGAAAGTCCAGGACCGACGCAGCCCGCGTTAAATGTCGGACATACCTTTCTTCAGTTCATAGGGAGAGTCTTTGCACAGGTCTAGCTGGGACTGGCTCCGCAACATTTTCGGGTCTTTAGCCAAAGCATCCGCTCGGTTCAACACGGTCTGGTTTAATCCATTGAAATGCGAGCCCGGACCCGTCGTGGGGCCTGGCCCGGGTCCCGGGTGGCCGTGAAGGTGTCCGAAGGAGCCATAGTTCGTGTAGCCAGGATAGAAGGGCGCCGTGTAGTAGAGAGGCCGGGACAGTACCGTCCCGCTCGGAAAGGGACACTGAGCCGAGGGCGAGCGCGATGGCGCCGGTGCTGGCGACGCGCGGCTGCCTCCTAGGGCTTGCCCGGCTACGGGCCCGGGGCACGGTGGGCACGGAGAGCCCTCGCTCCCACCGCCCCCGTCCTTGACCTTGTCCGAGGATGTGGCGATCTCCGCCAGAGACCACAGTTTGGGCTTGGCGAGCACCGCCTGTGGCGGAGGCGGTGGCGGCGAGTGTATGACCGAGGGCCCTCCGGGACCGGGGGGCAGCTCTCCCGCGGTTGGGTGCGGGCCTGGAGCCGGGGCGCCCGAGGGGTAGTGAGGAGCCGGGTCCTCGGCCAGCCGAGCTGCCGCAGGCCCGGCCGGGGAGGGCCCGCCGGGGCGGGGGGGCCCCGGCAGCGCGTCGAGGCGGCCCTCGGATGGCGGCTCTTTAAAATCCGAGTCGCTGAGGCTGCCCTCGGTCTCCTTGCCGGCGGGGGTGGGCGGCCCCTGCAGCCGTTCACAGCCCGAAGCCGCCTTCTGCTCTGCTCCTCCTGCGGGCAAAACCCAGGCGGTCAGAGGCACGGAGGCCGTGTGGCGGGGCCCAGGTCCCCGCCTGCAAAGGTAAAGACCCCTACCCCTCAACCTCCCGGTCCTGTGCGCCCCCTCTCCAGGCCCCCCTTGTGCTCAACCCACCCCCTTCCCGAGCCCACCAACCTGCATCGGGGCCCTCGGGGTCGCCCTTGTCCTCGGGCTTCTGGGGCTCATCCTCGTCGTTCTTCTCCAGATCAATGTTCTCTTCCTCCTCCTCGTCCTCGCTGCGGTTCCGCGGCGTCCACGTCATCTTGTTCTCCTTCTTGAGGCGCCGGCGCGCGTTGGCGAACCAGGTGGACACCTGGGTGAGGGTCATCTTGGTGATGATGGCCAGCATGATCTTCTCGCCCTTAGTAGGGTAGGGGTTCTTGCGGTGCTCGTTGAGCCAGGCCTTGAGCGTAGCGGTGGCGTCTCGCGTGGCGTTCTTCCGGTACGCGGGGTCCCCGTACGGGTACGAGCCCAGGGGCGCTGCGTACGGGTGGTACCCCAAGGACCCTGCCATGCCGGGTGTATGGTCGTAGGGGGAGCCCTGCAGAGAACAGGCAGAGAGAAAGTGAGAGTGGGCCGTGGTCCCCAGTGCTACCTGGGCGACCGAAGCACAGGTTCCCTGCTCCCAGGGGTCTTCGGGCTTCCCCTGGGGTAGGGCAGGAGGGCTCAGACTCTGGGGCAACCCCTTCTCCTCCTCAGAAGGAAGCGGGGGCGCCAACTCCTGAGTCCTGGGGGCGCCTGGAGCCCTTCTGGCTTCCCCGGCCCCTGGTAGGCCCCCCTCTTCCCGGGCACGACCTCCTCCCGTACGCAGATCCGGCCACCACGGCCAGGCCCTCTACCCAGAGAGAGGCCCGGGCAGCGGCGGCCACTCTGAGCTCCGCGTCCGAGTGGCTGCGCGTTAGGAGCAAGGGTGGTGAGCAAAGGAAGTCAAGGATTTTTTTCCCCAAAGAGAAAGGCAAACGAAAATCTAAGCCTTGCTCTGGCACTCCCACCCCTCCAAAAGTGTTACCCCAAACCAAAGTCACGGCGCTTTTCCAGAAAGTGCACCCGGCCGAAAAATCCCGGATGCACCGCAGCTCGCCCGACCTTTCTGAAATTTAATACCTCCAAATCGGATTGCGAAGATAGGATTACGGATTTGCAACATTTTGGAGGACTAATTAAAGGCGAGGCCAAACATATTTACACAGACTTAGCACGCTTCTGTTCAGATTTCGGGTCTATTTCTTTTGAACTACTTTCCCCAAATGGCAAAACCGAAAAAATGAAATAAAGTAAAATCTGCAGGGCGGCCTGGAGTTCACATCTGAACCAAATGCTGCTCTTTAATTGCAGCGACCTCTCCCCAAAAAACCCTTTCCGCCAACTCCGCGATCAGAGCAAGACGCGGCTCTCCTCTGCCAGCAACTCCTGAGCCCGAGGCCCGGGCGAAGCCGAGGGAGACAATCGCCCAAGTTTGCAGGGGCCGCGAGGCTTGGCGGGGGCGGTCCGCGGTGGAGCCGAGGCCCGTGTCCCCCGCAGCCCCAGATCGCCCCGCGCGGCTCCAGCTGCCCTCGCCCGCCCCGGCCGCGGCTCACTCACCACGTACGAAGAGAAGGCGGCGGCCGCCGCCGCCGCGGGGTCTGCGCCGTACTGGAGGTGCGAGTTGTAGCCCGGCGAGGGCGCCGTGAAGGCGGTGGAGCCGGCGTAGGGCGAGAACGCGGAGCCCGACGACGAGCGGCCGAGCTCATCCGTGCGGGGCCCCGAGATGACGCTGGTGCTGTACGCCGGGCACGAGTAGAGCGCCAGCGAGGCGGACGGCTGGTACAAGTAGCCCTGCGGGTAGGACATGGCCACACACGGGCATGGGGCGCTCCGCGCCGCGGCCGCCAACGAGCCGGGCGGCGCCCTGCGAGGGCGAGCGGGCGGGCACCTGGTCTCCGGCTGCCCCGGGCCGCCGCTCCTCGGGCCCCAGCTCCCGGGCTCCGGCCCGCGGCGCCTCCTCGCTGGCTTCCCGCGCGCCTCTGGCTGCGACAGCCAAGCCCGCTCCTCTGCGCGCCTCGCTCGCCCCGGCAGGGTTTCCCCCCCTCCCTGGCTGCTTTCTCTTTTTCCCCCTCGCTCTTTGCACTGGGGGGCTCTGCTTTTGGCTTCGCAAAGGTCCTGCCAAGATGCTAAGTTGGAAATTGAGGATTCTGACGCCTTGTGCGCGCCTGAAGCTCCTCCTTCCCGGGGTGTAGTCGGTGGGAGGACTGGCAGGAGCCTCTGGGCGGCCGCAGCCAACCCGGCCGCCAGGCGCGCCTCGCCCTCTCCCTCTTCCTCCCCGGCTCCCTCTCCCGCTCGCTGGCGCTCCCCTCGCCCCTCCCTAGCGCCCGCCTCTCCTCCGCGGCCCTCCTCGCCCCCCTCCTCTTATTCCCCCCTCCCCTCCTCGGTCTCTCCCTCTCTCTCTCACTCAGACTCTCGAGCGCCGGCCCCAGGATGACAATCACATCCCAGGCGCGCCGATCTCTTCCAACTTTCCTCCCCTGCTAAGTTGGGGTGGAGCGGCGGTTCCGACACAAGGCGGGCCCTGGTGGCCGGTCCCGCTGCCCCGAAGCACAAAGGGAACGGCGCCGCGGACTGCGCGCCAGCGAACGCTCTGCTTTCTCTACGCCACGGTAAATCGCAGAGTTAGCGGATTTCTTGTTCACCAGGAGTCTGGGCTCCAAGGAGGATCGCCGCCCACCTGCTCCTGGCTTCTCCCCCAAGCTAGGGGACCCGAAAGCGAGTTGGAGACCCGGAATGAAGGCCCCTGGGAGAGTCGGATGGATGCCAGCGTGCAGGGCGCATGGATTCCGGGGTGACTGTCCCTCTCAGCCAGCAGCAGCAGGTGGGCGAGAGACAGGCCTTGGACATCTGCACGTCTCCAGCCCGGCCTCCCTTCCACCAACACCTTGCCAGACGGCGAGGGAAGAGGCACCGGGGACCCAGTACCACGGGGTAGCCTTTCTCTAGAGAGGCAGTGGCCAAGAGCTGCCAGACGGAGAAGCAGCTACACCGGAGTAGTTCTCCGGACCCCACTACACCCCCTACTGCAATGCCTCGCTTTCTCGGGGCTCTGCACCATCCGCAGCTCGCCCCGAGAGGCCGGCGGCGGCGGCGGTGGCGGTGGTGGTGGCAGTGGTGATGGTGGTGGTGGAGGAGGTGGTGGAGGAGGTGGTGGAGGTGGTGGAGGATGCGAGCCCTCTTCCCCTTCGCACTCACTCTCGCACCCGCCCACGCTCCACTGCTACCCCTCTGCGGAGCAGCGCCAACCACCGTTTGTTCAGCGAGGCGCTGGCAAGGCAGACACACACAGCTGAGTCACAGGCCGAGCCCTTGCCCACGAAGGCCACACAGTTAGACTACAAAGCAGACCCTTTGCCTGTCTCTCCACCCCGCGCCGCCACACGCCTCAGAAGCACTCGAACTCTGGGACAGACAGGGGCGCTGGTGAACCAGGATAGGGGCTGGCACAGTGCTGGGCACTCCGCTGGAGCCCAGTAGGTCGGGGACTTTGTAGCTTTTTGTAATGAGGTCACACAGAAGCCGAAGTATGCCTATGCACAAACTTCCCCTCGATGACTCTGACAGGCGAGATGCACTTTGTGAGCTCCAGACCCCACACAGAAACCCACGCTTCACATCCGCACGCTCGCCGCAGAGCGACTTCACGCACGCGCGCTGACTCCTCCCCCCAGTCAGTTCCCCCAGGCTCCGCCTCTCAGGCGGACGTTCCCGTGCAACCTCTCTATCCGCCCGGCCCCGTCCCTTCTGGCCTTCACCTCTAATTGGACGCTGTCCCCTATTGGCTCCGCCCTTCGGCGACGTGAGCTCGCTTCCCTTCGAGTCACGGCGCCGAGGGGACGGGGCTGGGCGGGGCGTCGGCGCCCTATTGTCATGGAGACGGGAAGCTGGCGGAGGTGGTGGCTGGCACAGCCGGGCTGAGGTGGCAGCGAGCCGGCCGAGACTGAGGTGAAGCCGAGCCGCCCGGAGCGCGCGCAGCCGGCCAGTGGCGGCCTCTCAGGCAGCCAAGGGGCAGTGTCCTCCGGGGCTCGGACTAGGCCCGGGTGGTCGCGGGGAGTGCCCCGGAGCGTCCCCGCCCTGCTCGCCTCGCTCCCGCCTCCTACGGCCCCTCAGCTCCCCAGCGCCCGCCCCCGGCTCCGCCCGCCGCCGCCGCCGCCGCCGCCGCCGCAGCCCCTCGCGCTAACGGTCGGTAGCGGCCCGCGCGCGCCGCCAGCCGGGGGCTCGCGCCAGCCACGAGGGAGCGTCCGTGGCTCGCGCGCCCGCACCGCGGAGGAGAGGTGAGCCCTGGGTCCCCCGTGCCACCGCGTCCCCGCCCCGTCGCGGCCGGGCTTCCTGCCTCTCGAGCCGCGTCCGCGTCCCCTCGTGGACCGGATGGATGCCGCGGTGCCCCGCGCGCCTCCGGGCGCCAGGTGGGCATGGGCCGCGTGAACGTTGGGCGGGCTTCTCATCGTGTGACGGTCCCCGGGCGGGCGGGCGTGGGCGTGTCCCCTCCATCCACGCGCGGCTGCTTCACCCTCTCGGCTCTCGTACAGGATGCTGATTTCTGAAATGCAGCCGTGGAGGTTTGTGCCTCGGAGAATCTGAGTCTGTCAACACAGACATCCTCATTACATCATCCTGCCACTCTGGGCAGCTAAGCTACACCCTCACCCCCAGCCCCCCAAACACACACACACTATGCTTACCACCCCCTCCCCCCTCGTCGTCTTCTACTGTCTTCTTTTTGGTGTCAAGGGCTGGAGAGAATCCTGCAAGATATCGAGGCATTTAGAATTTATGGTTCTGTTGCTGTGGTTGTCACCTCCGCTCTACGTCAAATTTGAGACTCATTTCTTAAGGATGTCTCTATTTTCTGCTTTATTTGCACATTGATGGCTCTGCTGCTCGGCTGGCCATGGCCGCCCATCATCAGAGAGAGACTCATGTTCATATGTGAAAGGGAAGAGCTGATCATGAGCAGGCAGACGGGATTCAGATAGCATCTGGCGGGTTTTCTCCGTTTTCATGTGAAAGCCTTCACGTTTTTGCTGGTAAACAGGAGGTTTTAACTTTTAGTCTTGGTAGCAGTGACGATACTGCTACGTTCCCTTCCCTACACTCCTCTTCCCCCCACACCCTTTTCCAGCTTTGCTGTTTGGGAGCCTGCTTACTTTTAGAAGTAGTTTAACTCGTCTCTTGTCATGGAAGCTTTCTCCCCCAGCAGAGGTGAGAGGTAACTCCCTCTGGTTCCAGGTTACCAAAACGATTCTTTTTCTTTTCGGCTTACTAGTATTGAATTTGTATCTTTCCGAACAATTTAACTTACACTAGGGATAGGTATGCCCTGATTGTTCTTAATGAAAGACTTTAAAAATTCTAATTTTAAAACTTCCTAAGGGTTTATTGGTTTGTCATGTCTGCACGAATCCTGTTATGCATAACTTAAAATTTAGAGCTTTAAAATAGGATCCACAATTGTATCGCTAAGACATGGCGGTGGAGCTCGCTCTTCGAGTTTTGGCTGTACAGTTGTCATTGTTTAAATCAAGTGCAAAAGAAGTTATTCCTGCTTATTTAGTGTAATAACTGTTTACAGTTAAAACTTTAAAGACTCATAAAAGTAGATCTGCTGTATTTTAAAGATCTCATCATTCTTGTGGGAGAGACACAACACTGACGCTAGGAAAGGCAACAGATTGCTTCTGTCATCTCGCTTTGCTGTTTTGGAGTGTACTTAAAGGATTATGATTGATAAGGCTGTCTTGCCAGCGAATGTTGACACAGGTGTGCATCGTTATCTTAATTAAGATCCCAAGAAAATGTTGTCTATAAATGGTGACATAAGAAGGGCGGCATATTTTTGTACAGTTTTGCTTTTGGAGAATTTAATTGCACTAGAAACCTCTTTGAGCTTCCAGATTTTGTGAGCACTTTGGCAGCAGAAGTTTTAGAGAGAAATGATAGTTCAATGTTAAGTGTTCTGGCATGTATTAATGCTACTTGTGGCTTTCTGGCAATGCCTTTGTTGGCTTTCTTTGTGCTCTATCTTTGTGGAATAATGGTTCCTGATTTAGATAGAAAAGCATAAATAGCATAGTATATTATTAAGCAAACGTTTATTAGTGTTCAGGAAAAATATGTAGAGGAAGGCATGCTTAAAGTGCAGAAACAGGAATGTAATAAAAAGGTAAATATATAAGAAATTTATGTCCCATCATTTTTTTAGAAAACAATCTCCTAGAATGTTTTAATGATCTAAAACAATTTCTTTTTTCTTGTTGTCTTGTCGTCAAGTAGTTAGCTACATTGTTTATGGAATGCCTTGTTTTTATTTCCAGACATAGAAGAAAACTGTTTTATTTCTTCCAAAACATGGTTCTGTGCTTTTGAATTGATGAGCAAGTGAAGATGGTGCAGTTAGACTCTTATTAGTTTAAGGATCTGAATCAAAACCTGAATGACCACTAAAATAATATTACTGTCCTTTTCTTCAGTTCTCTGAATGCCAAAACAATAGCAGGATTGGATGCTGTTGATTATATTACCCCTTGGCTTACCCAGCACCTAATACTGTTCAACATAAGTATTGCATTAAGATTTCCACCCTCTCTTTGTTGCTCATGATTTCCTGGAAGCTGGCTGTCCATCAGTGTGTATGTAAGATGTGTGAGTGTTTTTCTTTAATATTAAAACTCATTGTAGAAAGAGGAAATGAAAGTGGAGGAGGCCATAGGCATTATGATCGGAGAGGCCAGGTGTAGAGTCACAGCTCATTCGTGACTCCAAGGATAATTAGCTGCATAGAATTACATGATAAACTAAAATCAAAGAATGACTGACTTAGATTTGTTTCCTGAAACTAAAACAAGAGCATTAATTTTGAGATAATTGCTTTACTTATCCCCCAACTCCCCCAACAAAATTTTTTTTCTGGCAGCTAAGATCAGCATCGCGATGCTATTACCCATATTATTTTCAAATTTGATATGCTTTGTTAAAATGAAATAGGAATGTGAGCTAATTACCTGTCATCTGTTTTAATAAATAACGCCCAGTAATTATCAATATATAATAATACAATATATTTTTACAGTATAGAAATCTCGGGGAAAATTTCAGTGTTCTTCAGTGAGTAATGTGCAAGTAAATGAGATCATGTAATGCTGAGTGAATTAAACATGTTCTTTAAAATAGGTTACGAAAACTATCATATTTTGCAATAGTGTTTTAACTCTGAGATAGCACAGCCTATTTAGTGTGGTAATATCTCAGTATCTTTGTATATTTCCCTTCAGTATCTACATTGTGTTGGCTTCTGTAGTTTAACATCTTTTTGGTATAAATGTTAGCTGTTTTATAAAGAGTAATTGTCCTTAATGGAATAGCAGCTGATACAACTCTAAGAAGATGTAAAATCTTGGGATTATTTTTTTCTTGTTGAGTACTGACTCTGGTTTGCTTTCATAGCACTACTCTGGAGTGTGATACTCATGGCTTATTTCTGCATAAATCTGCAGTATTTTTATAACTAGAGTATACCTAAGCACCGATTTAGCTTGGCAAATTAACTTAGATGCTTCAAAATTGAAAACCAGTATATTCAAATGTAGTTAAAGTTTAAATCTTTATTAGCAAGGATGCACTTAACATTTGTTCAGGAGAAGAGAGTATAATTTTCTCCTGCGGTTGTCATTTATGTGATCCATTTTTCTAGCCTTTCCTCAGGCCAATGATTCCACACCTTGATACAGTCTTTACTTGTTTATTTGCGGTAATACAGAGTGATACCTTGGAAAAAATTAGATTAGATAGTCATATCTAATATCCCCAAAGTATTTAACCAGACTTCTGTGTTTCCTTAAACAGAATCATGTCCATTTTCTGTGCAGGTTATAAGTATGATGCTTCCATAATACATTTGGATGTTTTCAGCTAAGTTTACTTCTGAACTCTGGGGTTCCTCCAAATGTTGGCTGAAATTTGTCCTTGCGCATCCCCAGGCTCATCTGCAAGTGAGTGTCTGCACAGTTGTGCTTATGTGTGGAGTAAATCCAAAATAGCATCAGCGTCTGTATTCCAAAGTATTTATATAGGTAACAGGGATGGTCTAAGTACAGAATGTAGAGAATGTCACTTGAGGCCTTTGATTATTAAAATTTTACCAGTGTGTTATTAAGTAGGAAAATTTTTGATTGATGGAAATGCACTGAATGATTTATTTTTTAATGATATCATTGGATAGTAAAATTTATGAACTCAGTCCTTTTCACAAAAATCAAGACTAAGGTTATATGTTATAGAAATAAAATTATTATTTAAAGGAAAGAATGTTCATACCAAATTACAGTTTTTGATTATTTTCATTACCCCAGTTCTTATAAGAATAAATTTAGCGGGAGTATCAGCTCTGGTCATGGGTACTAAACTCTTTTAATGACAAAAGATATACAGGTGTGCACAAAACTTGTCACTTCTCATCAAAATAGGGGCTGCTGAATACAAGCAGATGAGAAAAGCTATGAGAAAGAAATCGTGCAGAATATTTGTGTTGTCTACTGGGGAGAGCAAAGTGCTGGATTGAGTGATAGAGAGTATTTTCTTAAGTAAAAGTGGTTGGATGACCCCCCCCAAAAAAAAAAAAGCTAATTCTACAGAAGGCAACTCTAGTACAGCCTACAATAGAATAAATGCTTCTCTGTGAATACTTTCAAAGGCATTAAAGTGATTTTTAATGTTATATGAAGTAATGTAATATATAATTGTTTTTTAAATAACACACTTGTGTTCTCCTATCACTGGTTGGGCTTTATGGGGTTTCACATATGACCAAGAGCTGAAGCATTACAGCAACTTTGGAAACACACAAATATAAAGAAAGTGTTAAAACAGTGAGCAGTCTGATTCCTCTTTGTTTGCCTTTAAGCTTAGCTTCTGGTTTTGTTTTGGTTTTTTTTAACCACATGTAAACTTGTTGAATTTAAAAGACAGGAGGATTAGATTTTTTTTTCCCTCCTAAGGATGAATATAGGAAAAATCTAAACATATATGCAAATTGGTTGAGTTTTATATCTTCTTAGCCAAAATTTATTATTAAGATTCATATTTATTTCTTATATATTACTGGTATTCAAATTTATTAAAACTAATACTCCTTTTATATAAGATAAGTGTGTGGAGGGGGGCTCCCCACTCTTGAAAATATGAAGAAAGCATGTCCTTTCAACAGTAATAGGTTATGGTTGATTAATTGAGAAGGTTATACTAAATGTTCTCTAGTGGAAATGGCTAGAGTATGCTTTTTGAGAAATATATCATTCAGGAATAAAATCAATTGAAGTATTGGTAATTAAATTGTAATTCAATGAAGGAAGGAAGTGGTAGGAAAGATGAAGCTAACTATTGCTGTTTTTCTCTTTAAGAATCTACAGTCCATAATGGAGCTACTGTACTGGCTATTGGAAGAAGGAGATTCTGAAGATAGGGAGGTAATATTATCTCCTTTAAAAGAATACTTTCCTCTGTAATCCTGTGCCTTTATTACATGTAAGAACTTTATCTACTAGACAGCAATTTCTTTAAATTTGGGGTATGGAAACAATCTGATTTTCCTGTGCTGAGTTTTTGAGCTGCTCCTCCTGGAGTTATAGGCTGTGTTGGGAGAGCTGAGAAATCTCATCTAGGCATACTCAGCACCCTTAAAATAGCTTCTTTCTGAGAATTAGGTCTGTGATGGTGGCCTACTCCGTTCTAGTAGATGTCATTTTAGTTTGTGGTTGATGTGCAGGCATTGAACGCATTGCTTAGCTGTCCTCATTTACCTCCCAGGCTTCGTTGCTTTCTCTGGGGGAAAGCAGTCTCTGCAGGGCGGTTTACCTCCAGCCGCCACCCAGCTCTGAGTGGGAGACTTGCTGGTTGACAACTGGTTCCAGGGCTCTGCCAAGGAGCTCGCTGGGCCCAGCCTGGGCTGCTCTAGTGCACTGGAGGCCAGGAGCTCCCACACACGGGGTTCCTTCCCTCGTTGTCAGCTTAGGTCCCTTTCCATTTTTTGTGTAATCCTAGGCTATGGGTAATACTTTCACTACGTTGGCTTGCTGCTTTCTTTGCAGCTGTTGCAGGGATTCACATGGAATGGAGGACTCTGTTTTATTCTGGATGAGATCTTTGATCATTTCCCCACATGCTTTTCCAGTTTCAAAAACCTAATGTTGGTGTTAAAGAATGAATCTAAGATTCTTGAACAACAAAAATTAAAAACGAAAAATCTGTATCAATAAGAAAAGCTTCCAACTTTTCATGCTATGTTGCTACATTGTCTATGCAAGTTAAATTAAAAACAGTCAAGCCTTTTTATAAACTTATCAATTGCTATGTCTAAGAATGTTTATAAAGGCTTAAAGTGTATAATGGTATTTATATCAGTTTT
Source organism: Hippopotamus amphibius kiboko (assembly GCF_030028045.1). Lineage (NCBI taxonomy): Eukaryota > Metazoa > Chordata > Mammalia > Artiodactyla > Hippopotamidae > Hippopotamus > Hippopotamus amphibius. Next base: position 30,815,423 of record NC_080201.1, read on the forward strand.
TTTCCTTTTTAAGAAAAATGATATACTTTTCTAGTCATCAAAAATATCTACTCCCTGAACTATATCTATGGAGGGATATTAATGTAATAATAAAGGGCTTTATGATATCTAATTATATAATTGGGAAATTGGTAAGCAACAGTAGTAGCTAATATCAGTTTATTCCATTAAAGAGCTGGTATACATTTAAAACAAAAATCTTCAAGAAAAAGACTCTTTAATCTTTAAATCAAATGATGTTTTTGGTTAATACGACAGGAGGAGGAAATATACCAATCTCAGATTCTTTTATTCTTGCCTAGGTAGAGGTTGGAAGCAGCTAAGGAGCTATTAACATGTAGCCTAGGAAAAAAAATGATATAAAAGTGATTACTTGGAAGGCAGTTTACATTTGCAGAACAATTCAATGTTATGACCTTGACCAACTTTTACACTTCATATACTTGGGTTATTACTCCAGCTTTTAAAATATCAATCTATGGTATAGCTTGTGTATGGAATACAAGGGTATTTTTGAGTTGACTAGGTCTTGATGGTCATTCTAATATGTGCTACAGTATTACAAAGTTGAAATGTAATATTAATAGAAGGAAAATATAAAATTTAATATCTGGACAACTGAGACCTTTAAACCTACTTTAAAAGTATAATCTTGACATCTGTGACACTATTTTTTGTCTTTGTTATATAGACAGAATTATAGATATTCTACAATCCAAATGTTTTATTTATTAATTCCAAATTTTGTTCTCTATACATGGACTGTTAAAAGGAGTACGTGCTTTAGTCATGGACTAATTTATTAAGCATTAGTACACAAAAAAGCAGCCTTGATTAATTTAAGACTATGAAAGGGGGCAGGTAAAACTGTTTTCAGCTGAAATTTACTAATGCAGTAACCATTTAAATTAAATGTTTGTTAACATAATAGTGATGGCATTTTCTCCTCCTCCTCCTTGTGGTTTTGTCCAACTAGATGTTACAGTGGCAGTTGCGCTGACTGTTAAGTGTTTAAATGATGACACCATTATGTGAAGTGATTTTGAAATGAGAGATTCCAGCCAAGAATTACATCTGCTCCCATCTCCTTCAAATCATACTCTCTGGCAGTACAGATTATGATTGATTTGTTTGTGACAGATTGCAGGAAACAGTCATTGATTTTTCAATATTTTACCTTAAAATTATTTACAGTTGTAACCATGGGGAGGTATTTCCATGGGCTGTCAGCCCCTGAAAGACTAGGATAATATTCCCTGCTCTCTGACAAGACAAATTACCTGTAATGAGTGCAGTAGCTGAAGGGTATACTTTTATTTTAAAATATGTCAATAACCCCAGTGACTAAACGAATATTGATTTAGCATAATGAAGCCTGAGTAATGTGAAAATGAGCTTTTTCAAGGAGCATGGTACTTTCTTTTTAGCTGGTTGTAAGAAGCTTTTCATTCTTTTCAACTAGCTAGTGGAGATAAGGAGTTTTATATGCAAGCCATCAGGAATGGTAGTGTTGTTTGTGATAACCAGGATCCAAACATTTTGCCCTTGCTTTTCTCGATTCTTTTTCAAACCTTGTTTGGAATCTTACTTTTAGTCATAGAATAGCTACTGATTTGCTTGCTCTTATCTTTAACCAACTTAATATATTTACTATTTCAGCATATTTCGTATTAGAACCTCTGGTATTGAATATTAAAATACAAGTCTATATACAATCATTTGTAGATGACATAATAATTATCTTAAGACATTTCAAATGGGTGTATTGTAGTATTTAATGTGCCGTATTTTATGGTAGAATAATTCCCAGTCCCTGGACATCAGATTGCTTTCAGTGGGAATGAAGATTAATTTACTTAAGTCCTGATATTTTAAGCATCAGTGCATGTTTTCATTTTTGTCAGACTTTGCCTCACTTTTCAAATGTGATTCTCAACTTTTTAATGGATTAAGATTAATACATAAGGTCCTTCAAACAAGAATGATAGTAAAGTAGTATATAGCTTTATTTTGTAGTTCATCAAGGAGCCTGAAGATCTTATGCCTGACTAACTATCTCCATGTCTAACTTGGTAAGGAGAAAATAGGGTAAACAATACCAGTAATATAGTTAGAAAAGTTAGCATTTGAAGATGTCTAACTGGTATTCCATGGGAACCTAATGTATTTTATGGTAACTAATAGTAATACAATTTTATTGAAAGCAATAGGTAAAGTCCCTTTAGAAATTAAAAATGAGTTATGATTTAAAGAAAATTCAGATGGCTCTTTGTGAGTGCTAGTTCTTTTGTAGCATTGTATCGGAAATGTTGCAATAAAATGAAAAATTATACATGTCTTTTAATGGAAAATATGATAGACTCTAGAACAAAAAAATTATTGTTTTCTTTTTTTCCCAGGAATTTGCCTGAGGGTGTGACACAGATGATCTCTGTTACTCGTCTTCGTTGTGTCCTGCAGTAAACTGGATGCTGTATAAAATACTGGTCTCTTGGTTTCAAATGCTGTAAGATCTTAGTTCTCCATCACCCCCTCCCCCAAATTCTTTCCCTTTTTTCTATAAAGGACATTTGAAAATAGAAATATAAAGCTTGCACCATCATCATATATGAAACTGGTAGCCCAAATTCTTCAACCATTGATTTGGTTTATAGTTTTCTAAGTTGATATTGTATCCTTAGAACTTATGTATGCATAAAGCCTATCTATAGATATGCCCTCCAGAAAAAAACAAATATAGATTTTTTTCCTCAATAGTTTTTTAAAATGAAGCATATTTTCTTCAGACAAATCTGTGTTAAGGAAAACATCTGTATTGTTGTTAGTTTCTTTTGGAGTAAAATAATAAATGTATATGGTAAGCACCTCCTGACCCTATCATTTAGTTTAAACCTGTCTGTTCATTTTATAGTACATGTGCGGAACTATTTATGTGAATAAAATTTAATAAATACGTAGATAAAGTAAAGCTTTTTGGGGGGAAATTATTCTCTTTTGGATACTCTGCCCTTTTACATTTCTTTTCTGCCCTTGAAAAAAAAATTCTGCCCTTGTTCTCCTTTAGCGAAAAACTATTTAGATAAAGTGTTTTTAAATCGTGCAAGTCATTGCCTGGGGTTGGTTAAAACATTTCTTTTTTTTTTGAAAAGGAGAAAATGCCTGTTTTAAAAATCTTTCTTGTATTTGTAACTATTAAGATAAACAGTTTACTTTGATACGGTGCATACCAATCTACTTAGTTAATTTTTTTTCCAGAATTTATTTTACTGTGTTTGGGCTGACCTTCTATGAAAACTTAATATAGGAACAAATTAGCATATAATTCTATTTTCCATGTGACCTCAACCAGTTGCAGAATTGTACTGCCACTTTTGGGGGGCAATTTGATAGTTTATGTAGACTGTAGCATTAAGTGTTGGCAAATGTTCGGTGCATCCTGGCTAATGTGTTATCGAAAATGTTTAAAAGTAAGCAGTTAGTGGAAATACTCACTTCTATTACTAAGGTATTAAAATGCCTCCTAAAGGTAGCATTTTTAATTAGTGTACATAATTGATTAGTGATTTCTCTTTCTCCCAAGCGTAAAGCAGCAGGGCAAAGTTAAGTGAGGTCAGTGAAGTATAAGAAGATATTAGGGACTGATGGTGACAATGATCATGGCAACTAAATGGATTTTTTTTCTTTTAGATTCAGCTATCAGTCTTTGAAATTTCCTGTGGTCTATTCACTCTAGATGCAAAGGACATGGAAAAATCAAGTGCTCAAGTGGTTGAAATATGTTTTGGACGTTCTTATTTATAGATTGCAGTATTTTTCCAATTAAATCTGCAGTTGTCATGCAGAAAAAGGTTATGCCCTTCTTGATCACCAGTTTTATTTGAAATGCTTAGCATTGTATTTATTACCAAATGCTATCTGTTTTAATCAAAGTATAGAAAAAATGAAATCAATTTTATATGTTGACTTTTTTTTCTGAAATGACTTTATTAGATTGAATGAATGTTTTTACCTGAAAAAGAGGGTTCCAAAAAAAATCACTGTCTCCATCATACCAATTCTGCTGGCAATCTGATATCATTAGAATAGGTTTAAAATCACTTTCTAATGTGACTGTATTATATTTATTGGAGAAAAAAGACTTGAAACCTATCCATATATATTTTTTAATTCTCTATATTAGTCCCTCTGGAATAGAACACTTTCTTCTCAAAAAATCTATTAGCTCAACTCAGATACAAGAAAAAAAATCATCTTAACTGGCAGAGCATTTGTTACGTGTTTGAATGTTTGGTTTACATAAAGAAGGTTGACATCTAGTCTTCCACAGAGTTCTTAGTTTTGGGTAGACTGAATAATGATGGTTTGCCTTGCCATTGGGAAATTCCATGTTGTGGCCTTTGTGGTAGCTGTAGGAAAACGGAAGGATTCCTCTGTGGCAGGCAGGCCTCTGGCTTCTGTGATGTGAACACTGTTAAGGGGTATGTCTGACCAGAGGTAGTCCATAATGAGGGAACTGGGGAGATTCACAGATGCTGATAACACTGGAAGAAACAGTTGTGAGTGCCTGTTTTGTAAATTACCCAATTTGTACTTCATCCACTTCTGTAGTTTTTATAAAGAAAGTGCTATGATAAATTCTTAAGCTCAGATCTCTATATGGCAGAGTAAATTTATCAGGCTAGAGTGTTTCTTTTTTATTTTTAATTAAACTTTATATTTTGAGATAATTACAGATTTCACATACGGTCATAATAAATAATGGAGAGGTCCTTTGTACCCTTTACCTAGTTTCCCCCAATAGTATAGTGTACAGTACAATATCACCACCTGGACATTGGCATCATTATAGCCAAAATACAGAACATTTTCTTTACCACAAGGAATCTTATATTGCCCTTTTATATCCATCCTTGCTTCTCTCCTGCTCCTGTTCCTTAGCTTTAGCAACCACGAGGCTGTTCTCCATTTCTATAATTTTTACTTTTTAAGAATGTTGTATAAATGGAATCATACAGTATAAAACCTTTTGGGATTGATTTTTCTCACTCAGCACAATTTTCTGGAGAATCAACTTGCATATTTCAAGTCTGTTCTCTTTATGGTTGTCCCACAGTTTGTTTAACCATTTACCAGTTGAGACTTAAGGGCTGTTTCTGGTTTTTCACTATTATGAATAAAACTGCTATAAACATTCATGTACAGATTTTTGTGTTAATGTTAAGTTTTCATTTTCCTGGGATAAATGCCCAGGAGTGCGATTGTGGGTCATACGATAATTCGATAGAGTATTTCTTTTTAAGACTAGGATTGATTTTGTGTGTATGGAAGGGGAGACAAAGAGGACATCTACATTTTTGTGGTATTCTTGCTTTAACTGGATTTGTTTACGATTCCAAAACATACGGACTGTCTTAAATAACATGTAGCTAGATACCAAAAAACATTTTTCCACAACCCAGATTTTGTTCTTATTTTTAGAGAAATACTTTTGAGAAAAAAATTGCTTTTTTGGAGGGTAAACAATTTCTCTGCAATGAATAAAGGTAGATATACACTATAGAAAAGATGCTGCAAAGCTGACAGGTTACTTGGGGAAATTTGTGGGAAATTTCCCAAGTGTTAATAGAGAGACTTGATGTTCAAGGATATATTGTAATAGTTTCTAAATTGGTAGACTCTAGCTTTTGTCACTGCCATGTTGCCTGCAGTTTTTTTTTTTAAGCTCTTTATTGGAATATAATTGCTTTACACTCTCGTACCTTTTTGAGGTACACCAAAGTGAATCAGCTGTATTTATACATATATCCCCATATCCCCTCCCTCCCGCAACTCCCTCCCACCCTCCCTGTCCTGGCCCTCTAAGGCGTCACCCATCATTGAGTTGATCTCCCTTTGTTATACAGTAACTTCCCACTAGCTGTCTGTTTTACATTTGGTAGTGTATCTATGTCTATGCTACTCTCTCACTTCATCCCAGCTTCCTCTTCGCCCCCTCCCCCCCAGCCCTGTGTCCTCAAGTCCATTCTGTACATCTGCATCTTTATTCTTGCCCTGTCACTGAGTTCATCAGTACCATTTTTTTAGATTCCATATATATGAGTTAGCATACGGTATTTGTTTTTCTCTTTCTGGCTTACTTCGCTCTGTATGACAGTCTCTAGGTCTATCCTCCTCATTACATATAGATCAATTTCATTCCTTTTTATGGCTGGGTAACATTCCATTATATATATGTTCCACATCTTCTTTATCCATTCATCTGTTGATGGGCATTTAGGTTGCTTTCATGTCCTGCCTATTGTAAATAGTGCTGCAGTGAACATTATGGTACATATTTCTTTTTGGATTATGGTTTTCTCTGGGTATATGCCCAGTAGTGGGATTACTGGGTCATATATGGTAGTTCCATTTTTAGTTTTTTAAGGAACCTCCAAACTTTTCCATAGTGGCTGTACCAGCTTACATTCCCACCAACAGTGCAGGAGAGTTCCCTTTTCTCCACACCCTCTCCAGCAATTATTGTTTCTAGATTTTTTGATGATGGCCATTCTGACTAGTGTGAGGTGATACCTCATTGTGGCTTTGACTTGCATTTCTCTAATGATTAGTGATGTTGAGCATCTTTTCATGTGTTTGTTAGCCATCTATACGTCTTCTTTGGAGAAATGTGTATTTAGGTCTTCCTCCCATTTGTGGATTGGGTTATTTGCTTTTTTAGTGTTAAGCTGCATGAGCTGCTTATGTATTTTGAAGATTAATCCTTTGTCTGTTGCTTCGTTGGCAAGTATTTTCTCGCATTCTGAGGGTTGTCTTCTTATCTTTCTTATGGTTTCTTTTGCTGTGCAAAAGCTTTTAAGTTTCATTGGGTCCCATTTGTTTATTCTTGATTTTATTTCCATGATTCTAGGAGGTGGGTCCAAAAGGATCTTGCTTTGATGGATGTCATAGAGTGTTCTACCTATGTTTTCCTCTAGGAGTTTCATAGTGTCTGGCATGACATTTAGGTCTTTAACCCATTTTGAGTTTATTTTTGTGTATGGTGTTAGGAAGTGTTCTAATTTCCTTCTTTTACATGTTGCTGTCCAATTTTCCCAGCACCACTTATTGAAGAGGCTGTCTTTTTTCCATTGTATATTTGTGCCTCCTTTGTCAAAGATAAGGTGCCCATATGTGTGTGGGTTTACCTCTGGGTTCTCTATTCTGTTCCATTGATCTTCCTTTCTATTTTTGTGCCAGTACCATACTGTCTTGATCACTGTGGCCTTGTAGTATAGTTTGAAGTCAGGAAGCCTAATTCCACCAACTCCGTCTTTCCCTCTCAAGATTGCTTTGGCTATTCGGGGTCTTTTGCATTTCCATACAAATCATAAGATTTCTTGTTCTAGTTCTGTGAAAAATGCCGTTAGTATTTGATAGGGATTGCATTGAATCTGTAAATTGCTTTGGGTAGGATAGTCATTTTCACAATATTGATTTTTCTAATCCAAGAACATGGTATGTCTCTCCATCTGTTTGTATCGTCTTTGATTTCTTTCATCAGTGTCTTATAGTTTTCTGCATACAGGTCTTTCGCCTCCTTAGGCAGGTTTATTCCTAGGTATTTTATTCTTTTTGTTGCAATGGTAAATGGGAGAGTTTCCTTAATTTTTGTTTTTGCTCTTTCGTTATTAGTGTGTAGGAATGCAAGAGATTTCTGTGCATTAATTTTATATCCTGCTACTTTACTAAATTCATCAATTAGTGCTAGCAGTTGTCTGGTAAAATCTTTAGGGTTTTCTATGTATATCATGTCATCTGCAAAGAGTGACAATTTTACTTCTTTTCCAGTTTAGATTCCTTTTCTTTCATTTTCTTTGATTGCTGTGGCTAACACTTCCAAAACTATGTTGAATAATAATGGTGAGAGTGGACACCCTTGTCTTGTTCCTGTTCTTAGAGGGAATTCTTTGTTTTTCCCCATTTAGAATGATGTTGGCTGTTGGTTTGTCATATGTGGCTTTGATTATGTTGAGGTAATTTCCTTCTATGCCCATTTTCTGGGGAGTTTTTTTTATCATAAATGGGTGTTGAATTTTGTCAAAAGCTTTTTTCTGCATCTATTGAGATGATCATATGGTTTTTATCCTTCAATTTGTTAATATGATGTATCACATTGATCGATTTGTGTATATTAAAGAATCCTTGCATTCCAGGGATAAACCCCACTTGATCATGGTGTATGATCTTTTTAATGTGCTGTTGGATTCTTTTAGCTAGTATTTTGTTGAGGATTTTTGCATCTATATTCATCAGTGATATTGGCCTGTAATGTTCTTTTTGTATGACGTCTTTGCCTGGTTTTGGTATCAGGGTGATGGTGGCCTCGTAGAGTGAGTTTGGGAGTTTTCCACCTTCTGCTATATTTTGGAAGAGTTTGAGAAGGATAGGTGTTAGCTCTTCTCTAAATGTTTGATAGAATTCACCTGTGAATCCATCTGGCCCTGGGCTTTTGTGTGTTGGGAGATTTTTAGTCACAGTCTCAATTTCAGTGCTTGTGATTGGTCTGTTCATATTTTCTTTTTCTTCCTGGTTCAGTCTTGGAGGATTGTAGTTTTCTAAGAATTTATCCATTTCTTCCAGGTTATCCAATTTGTTGGCATATAGTTGCTTGTGGTAGTCTCTCATGATCTTTTGTATTTCTGAGGTGTCCATTGCTACTTCTTTTTCATTTCTCTTTCTGTTGATTTGCATCTTCTCCCTCTTTTTCCTGATAAGTCTGGCTAATGGTTTATCAATTTTGTTTATCTTCTCAAAGAACCAGCTTTTAGTTTTATTGATCTTTGCTATTGTTTCCTTCATTTCTTTTTCATTTATTTCTGATCTGATCTTTATGATTTCTTTCCTTTTGCTCACTTTGGGGTTTTTTGTCTTTCTTTCTCTAATTGTTTTACGTGTAAGGTTATTAGGTTGTTTATTTGATATTTTTCTTGTTTCTTGAGGTAGGACTGTATTGCTACAAACTTCCCTCTTAGAACTGCTTTTGCTGCATCCCATAGGTTTTGGGTTGTTGTGTTTTCATTGTCATTTGTTTCTAGGTATTTTTTTTATTTCCTCTTTGATTTCTTCAGTGATTTCTTGGTTTTTTAATAGCGTATTCTTTAGTTTCCATGTTTGTATTTTTTACAGTTTTTTTCCTGTAATTGATATCTAGTCTCATGGTGTTGTGGTCAGAGAAGATGCTTGATACAATTTCAATTTTCTTGAACTTACCGAGGCCTGCAGTTTTTATTTGTAAAATGAATTCATTACCTTTACAATGATTGCAGTTAATGTCCATCTAATTCAACTATATGCACTTAGGAAGAAAAAGAAGGAAATAGAAAACAATAAGTATCTTTTCTAGTACATGGCTCCTAAAAGGCAACCATTGATACTTTACATGATGCTTAATGAAAGAAAGAGCTCTGTTCCTAACCCTGGTGGAGATCATACTGTTATACTTACTGAGACATAGTGAGGCATGTACAAAACCATCAATGCTATATTTTGGGAGAGATCCACTGAAAGGATTTTCAAGGATAATTTTTATTCTGATTTTCCACCATATATATTGATTTTAGAAATCTTACTGAAGATGTAGCTCCATTTCTTTTTTAGAAACATTGGATGCCATTAACTGGTTACAGTAATCCTTGTAACAAAAGTCAATATTTTAAGTCTTTAACCTTTCTGAATGAGGCCCTAGGCCCTAACCCCAGTCATGCAGTGCTCCTAAATATAGTTTAATCTTTAGCCCATTATGGTCATGACCACAGTGATATAAATGACAAGATAATAAAATAGTCTTTGCCCTTAAAAATGATCTGGACAAAAGATAGTATGGACATATGGAATCTTTGAATACCAGTAGTTACTCATGAAGCAGCTAGGGAAGGATCCCCTGTCTAGCACTTCTAGGCACTGGGACCCTAATGGTAAAGAAGAGCAATTCGGGCCCTGATCCCTTTGCATGGTTCTTATGGTTCTTAGATTGGGGGGTGGGGGGTGGGAACAGGGAAGAGATAGAAACCAACCTGAGTATGTGTTACTAGAAATACAGAACCTTCAGAATTTAGGAGAGAGACTAGGAAAGCTGAAACTGCAGGAGCAGGCCTCACAGAAAATGGCAGGCTTGAATTGGGAAGAAGCCTATATGTGACACAGAGAAGGAGGACATCAGGAGGAGAGGGAAAGGAGCTGTAGTGTGGTCTGTTGGAAGTGAGGTGCAATCTGGTCTGGCTAGAATTTCCTGGCCAGTATCAGGAAATCAGCATCAAAACAGTATGTGACTGCCCCAAAGTATACTTAACAGCTTCCTGTGTTTTAGGAACTAATCAGAAATGTGGCATGCTTTCTTTAGAGTAATGTGTGAATTTAAATATGGATAATAATGGAAAAATAAATGGATATTCTTCTTAAAACCAGGACTTAGAAGTATCTTTTAGGTCATGAGGCTCAGTCTGTGTGTGTGTGTATGTGAAAAACAGTATTATTTTCCCCCTTTTATGTTTGATAAGGAATAAGATATTTTGTTCCTTTCTGATGTCTTAAATGCATAATCTCTAAGACCATAATATTTTGTTTTATTTATTTTAGGCTTAAAATAAAAGAACAAAGTTCTTTTAGAAGAGCTCCAAAATTAAAACTGCAAGATCAAATATAGATAAAAGTTACATAAAGAGTACATTTACAAGATGGTACATAGAATATAGATATTTCTGTGCTTTTTTTTCCCTAAGTGTTTAAGATAGTAAGAGAGCTGAGAACCTTTTCTAAATATGCATCCAATTTTAGGAGGCTAAACTAGGATGCTCTAATATAACTGAGGCCCTTTAAGTCAGGAGCTTGGAAAAAGGAAGCCACCTAAGGGAGTATTAGAGTTTCTTTAAATTTATATAAATCATAGATTTGATCAAAGTGGTTATAAGAGACATCAAAATTAAGATACTCAGGATTTTGTACGTAATAATACAGATTCCAGTGCCGCCATTGCCAATGAAGAGGCCAAAATGAATTGTGTTTTACGGAAATGCTACATTAGGTGGGCGACTTAAAAGTTCTGAGTACACATAATGACCCAGCAATGTAGAATCGTCTTGTAATACTGTTTATCTAACAGTTTAAAAAAAAAAAGAAAAAGAAAATGATGCTATTTTAAACAGTTAAAAAAAATTTTTTTTACAAATACTGCAAATCATAGGTTGGTTACCACTAGACTTCCTGACTCTGCTGTGATTGCTGTATTCTCTGTATATTCTTTTAAAATACCAGGCACTTTATAATTTTGTCTATAATTGTTTATATATATTTCCTCCACAAAATGTTTTTAGAACAACTTATTGCTAAATTACCTTAACCTACCTGCCATCTTTAAACTTTATGTATGAATATACTGAAGTGTCAGTTGCAAGGCACATTAGCAGACTATGTAATTTTTTTTCTCCAGGAGTCTTTTTATTCAAAACACCTTTCAAACTCAGTGCATAAAAATAGCAGGCAGCTTCCACTTGGAGGCTTTTTAAGCTGGAGAAGATGTGTTTTTCACGTGAAGAAACTGAATCCCAGGAAGATGAAATGCCTTGCTAGTAAGTGGTAATAAGGATCGTTCGACGGACTCCAGAGCAAATGCTGCCAACTTGAAGATGTTTGTCTGCAATTCTGGAAATTCAGTCTACAGATGCTTGTATCACAACTGTATTCTTCATAATATTTTATTCTGTACATGTCAGAAATAAATGTCTACTTGCCATCTATACACATGCAAACATTTTGGCATCCAGTATGGGTACAAGTAACAAGTTAAAGTATGTTAATCTCAAAACTGAATTTTAACCAATAGAATGTTCCATGTATTCATTATTATTTATACATACCTGCTGGGTTTTAACATTGTGATAAATCCAGGGAATCAAATATGAATACAATATATTCCCAGAATTCAACAAAGTGGGCATTGGGCTCAGGCCTGGAGATGGTGAACAGCAGGCAGTGTTTGCCTTTGTGGAGCTTGGAGCTTAGCGTCTACTGTGGCTACAGAGGTAAAAGCAGACCATTACAGCACAGCACGATGAGAGGGAAAGGCCAGGTGCTGTGGGGCCACAGGGGCAGATTCCCCAGCCAAGCCTGACAGAGGGTGGGCAAAATCAAGGAAGGCTTCCCAGAGGAGAGGGGCATTGGGGTTGAGCCCTGAAGGAAGAGGGAACAAAGAAAGACAAGGGAGAGCGTGGTGCATTTGGCAGTTTGAAAGGAGCAGGAGAGGTGCATGAGGAGATGAGAGAGATGAGATGAGAGTAGGCAGGGGCCAGGCTGCGAAGGGCGGTTTATACACCGAACAGTGCAGCTGGGACTTCATTTCACTTTCACCTGATCAGCTCTGCGTCGCAGAGGTATTACTTTCGGTGGCAGCATGGGGAGTGCATTGACTAGTTCAGTGGTTTTTGCAAGTAACTGTCCGCGGGTGAGAAAAGCTGTGGGAGCTGAGAAAGTGGCCAGAGGAAGGAGCAATGCCAGCGGGTTGATGGGAGATACTAAGATGCTAGAAATAAAAGGACGTGTGACTGACTGGTTCCATATGAGGGTAAAGGAAAAGCATGTCAACAATGGTGTCGAGAAGGCTACAGCAGTTAGGTCGTGGTGGTGGTGTTTTGAGGCATGGAACCTGGGAGAAGGAGGTCTAACCGGAGAAAAGACAGTGTGGGCCGAGCAGTTGGTTTTGCGGGCCTAGTAGAATACCCAGGGGATTTGGAACTCACAATCTAGTAGCAGGCAGGGAACACAATCTGTTCTTTCAGAGCGGTCCATTTTCTTTTCTCTGAAAGGCAGATTTCTCAAAAAAAAAATGTTTTCTTTCATTATTAAATGAGTTTTCCCTTTTTTTTCTTGTGTGATACAGCTGTAACGGTCCTGTGAAAAGCAAGTCTGAGACGAACTGTTCAATATTATTGGGCAATGTTTGCTTTTTAAAAAAGATGGGGTTCAGAAGGATATAAAGGAAGGAAAGTGAATGTTCCTGGCTATAGCTGTCCCCTAAACCGTTCAGTGGATTAAGTATACTAAATTTCAGTTGTGCAGAGGGATTTATAGATAGAGAGGGAGGGGTAAAACATTTCCTGGAAAAAAGCACTGGAGAATATTTTTGTTTTTAGAAACTTGGTGAGTTTGGATTACAACATATGTTTAAGTGATTAGTAAGTAACATTATCTGGATCATATTACTTCCAACATTCACCCACAAGTCCTTACTCAGCACATACTGGGTACTGGGTACTGGGCAGCATTGGCTGTCAAGTAGAGACCACAGTGGGCATGGTCCTTCCCTCACAGAGTTTATAGTCTAGCTGGAGGATTATAAATCCTAAAGGTAGCTTTTTATGATATTTCTGTCTGTGTCTATTTAATATAGTTGACATACATTGTGAAGACAGCTTAAATGACTCTCAAATCCCATGTAAAAGAACACTTACGCCTCCAGAGGGCACTGCCATTTTCAAAGGAGGAAGAGAAAGAAAGGATTCAGGTTGCCTTGACTTTCTATTGAGGTGGGGCTGCTGGAATTGTTCTTCAGAGCAGGGAGTTGGAGCATATGTGGACAGTAGCTCCTGAGTGGCTAAGAAATAGAGTTGTGACTTGTTTGCTCAAAAGGGTCCATATTCCCCACCAGAGTGGTACATTTGTTACAGTTGATGCACCTGTATTGACACCATCACCCAAAGACCATAGTTTACATTAAAGTTAACTGTTGGTGTTTTACATTCTCTGGATTTGGACAAATGTGTACTGACATGTATCCACCATTAGAGTATCATACAGAGTAGTTTCACTGCCCTAAAAATCCTCTGTGCTTTACCTACTCATCCATTCCTCTCCACTAATCCCTGACAGCCCCTGATCTCTTTACTGTCTTCATAGTTTTGTCTTTTCCATAATGTCGTGCTGTTAGAATCATCAAGTACTTATTTAACCTTTTCAGATTGGCTTTTTTTAGTTAGTAATATAATTTAAGGTTTCTCTATGTCTTTTCATGGGTCTTTCTAACTCATTTCTTTTTAGTGCTGAATAATATTTCACTGTCTGCATGTACCAGAGTTTATCCATTTACCTAATGAAGTACATCTCAGTTGTTTCCAAGTTTTGGCAGTTCTGAATAAAGTGGCTATAAACATCTGTGTGCAGGTTTTGTGTGGATATAAATTTTCAGCTCCTTTGGGTAAATACCATGGGGCGCTACTGTTGGGTCATATGTAAGGGTATTTAGTTTTATAGGCTACCAGACTTACAAAAGTGGCTGTATTGTTTTGCATTCTCACCAGCAGTGAATGAGACAGACCCATGATTAGGTCTCTTTTCATGAGCCTGCACCTCTTGCCTGAACTTTACAATCCTTCTCAGTCTGCTGCCCGCTTATGTAGGACAGGATGGCTAGAATGGGCTGGAGTTACATATTTCCCTTCCTCCCTGTGGAAGGCTAGAGCCAGCTGGAAGTGGGTATTTCTTTTCCCTCAGGTCACTTAGGCTCTGGTAAAACCCTAGCAGGTTAGGCTCTATTAAAATAGTTTCTCCCGTGGGCAGATCTTGTTAAGAAGAAAGCTCTGGCACATTTGAAAATGATTCCTTTTCTCCTCCCTCTGCCAGAAGCATGAGGGGATTTTTCCTGAACAGTCACTGTGAGAACCTGGTTGAGCTCCTGGAGGTAAAACTCATAAAAGTGTGGGGAACTCCCTGTGACTGGGTCCCCCTGGAACTTTTGCCTCTCAGAGTTATCCACACTGAGCCTTCAGCAATTGGTCAATTATAGTTTGGGTTCTCCTGCCCTGGCATTGGTTCCCATGGAGGTTTCTGCTTGTGGGTTTCTGCTCTAGTAAATTGTGGTTTTCTGCATTCAGCTGTCTCTCTCTCCAATTTTAGGGGCAGAAGTTTGCCCTGTAACCTCTCTTCTTTTATGGATCTCACAAGATTGGTTGATTTTTCAGTGTGTTCAGTTTTTTACTTTTTCAGATTGGAGTTGGTGACATCTAAGCTCCTTATGTGTTGGACCAGAAACTGGAAATCTACAAACATTTATCAGCCTGTGACAAGATAAATACCAAATATAAGAGAATGCATTTAGAAACCTATATAGCGATTTGAGTTTGCCATGATATCCAAGTGCACGATTTTATATTTCACAAAAATATTGGTCAGCAGAAAGTTGGAAATTACAAACAAAACAAAACAACAACAAGCAAGTGGCCCTTCACTACAGATGGGTGGAGAAGCATGGGACTAGGAGGCAGTCAAGAAAATGATGATTTGGGGCTGGGAATTACACCATTTTTGCAGTTGTCCAGAAGGTGCTCTGAGATCCCAGGGGAAGAGGGTCAAACGGCTTGGAGTGCACAGGAAAGGGTGATTAGGGCTTTTCAGATTGGATGTGGGGGGCGGAGGATACAGCGGCATATGGGAGAGCATAGACATCCTCCACCACCGCTGCCCACCACCACCTAACCTTGCCCCTGCTGTCAGAGTGATCTTCCTAACATGGAGATCAGATCATGTCACACCCTTGTTTAAATCCTTTAGAGACACCTTCTGCCTAATGCTCCTCAACTTCTCAGCCCCACTCCAAGGCTGCTCACCACCTGACCAGAGGACCTCTCTCACACTGTTTTCTGCCACTCCAGCCTGTGCACCCTTCTCTCCAGCGGCTGGTTTTCACAGAGTAAATCACAGCGTGCACTGCCACCTCCATTATGCACCTCCATCATGCATATGCAACAAGTATGCACCTGTGGCCTCTTCTGCTAGGGAGGCTTTCCCTCCTCTCTTTTCTGGTGAAGTCCCACATATCCTTAAACATCATCCTCTTGGGGGGGGTTTCTGCATTTGATGTCAGATGCACAGGTGAGGTGGACCCAGGTTGACTGGACTCGAGTGAGTGAGTGTGGAGCTGGATGGGAAACTTACAGATTCAGCCACACTTCTGACAATCTCATGTTCTTGTGTCTCCATTGGGCATCACACGACTGGAAAGGGGGATGTGTTTCAGGCCATTAGGTAGAAGCAATTACTAAATAACACTGAAACTAGCATCTGGATGCTTCAGAGCTGGGGGGAGACAGGAGAAGAGGCCACTGACGTTCAGGCTTTCCTGGGGCAGCTTTCCTGGGGGTCCCATCCTTCTCAAGCCTCTAAAGCAGGGCTTGGCAAGCTTTTTCTCAGAGGAGCCAGATGATGAATATTTTTGGCTTTGTGGGCCAGACAATGTCTGTTGCAACTATTTTGTCATTGTAACACAAAAGCAGCCATAGACAAGTGGGTGTGGCTGAGTTCCAGTGACACTTTGACAAAAGTGTTCCAATAACATTTACAAAAACAGGCTGCAAGCTGGATTTAGCCCATGGGCTATAGTTTGCCAACCCCTGCTCAAAGGAAAGAAAATGTCCCCTTTCTTCTGCCCTGTCTCTAAATAGCCTTTCAAGGCCTCACTAAGTTTACCTTTATAGTTTCTAAATTCCTGGATTTTTTCCCTTCAAAATAGCATCAGCAATGAGTAATATGCCCCCACTTGCCAATCAGTTGCAGTGGCCTGAAATGTCCTTTATTGGTGGAGTGAAGATGGAATGGTGTATACTGAACATGTGTAAGTGTTTGTAAAATTAATCCTTAACCCAGCTCTTTATGAGACAGATACATGAGGTTCTTACTATGAACTATATGAGAGCTAAAACCTTGCCATAAAGCGAGTTGGTGATATCCTTGGTGCTCTGCCTGTGTTTCAGGGAGCTATGTGGCTTTTGGACCTGGAAAGTAGATTTAAGCTTTTCACAAACTGGGGTAAGGCTGGGGACCTAGAGGATGCCCATGTCCATGGCCTAGTGTACTGCCTAGAATTCACACCCTATGGGAAAAACTGCACAGCTTACTGATTTCCTGTCTTTGAGATAACAGAGTGGTAGACAGCATAGCAACGCATAAATTAGGCCAGTAGACATTAAAGACAAGTACACCTGCCTCAGATGGCTCAATGGTCATATACGCTATGAAAACATTCAAACCAAATAGCCATGTACAGTAACATCTAAGACAACGGAGTTACTAAAACCCTGACACCATCAGCATCAGGGAAGCAGGTAAAAGGGGCTTGCAAATGCTCTGATATCCTTTGTCACCTCCCTCTGCCCACCACGGGCTCCATAGAGGTCACCCTCCCATCCTATTTCCCCAAGGCCACAGATTAGGACCTCTTTTGTGGCCTGACTGAATGAGACGACCCAGTAGCAAGGCTTGTGCCAGGGGAGCTGTAAGAGGGGGACTCTGACTTTGTCCCCATCATCTCCTGGTGCTATGTGGAGTATCTTCAGATTAGCCACAGTCTCCTACTCTGAAAAATAACCAGGATGGGACATTCTTCACCCAGCAGTTTTTGCCCCCAGATGCAGTCAAAATCAACGTGTGTTTTACAGCCAGTGATGGAGTGGTTTCCTTTACAATCTCAAACTCTTTCCCTTTCCTCATGTCTTAGAGGTCTAAATACCCTCAAGAAAAGTTGGTGATAGTCCCAGTATCTCACTTCTTTTATTTATATGACAACCAGACCACTTGCAAATTATATTTCTGATAAACAGCAAGTTATTGAGCACTTACTAGGTCATTATGATGTGAAATCAAATTAGAATGGTGTAGAATATGACTAGATCCTCACCCAGATGCATAGGCTAGGTCTGTTTCTCCTACAGTCTCTTCTCATGAGTGTATGATTATTTAGATTTTATCAAAAGAGTATAAATTAGCAATTTTATATCTCTTTTCCCCCCATTTACCTTTGGACACTTTTGTTTTTCATTTTGAATATATTTATTGTCAATGTTGAAGAGGACTAGTTTTAGTTTATTCTAATGTTATGTACTTTAGTGCTGGAATTATTTACTGTGGCTTTGGTTATTGACCCATTTTATTTGTCATTTTATGACATACATATTTTCAGTGGAGACGCTTAGGCTAAGCTATATTTATTTATACCACAGTACATTAACCATAAAACTATCTAACTACAGTAAAAACCACGGTAATCTGGAACCCTCAGGGAGTCGGTTATTCAAGATAGCCAAGTTTTAAGAAGGAACATTAACTATTTGTGATGGAAACCTTCTTAAAATGGACCATACCTTTCCCCCTTATCTTGAAAAAAAGATACTGAGTCTCACTGAACTTTGACAATAACTCATGGTCTGCAGTAAGAATTGCATTGCATAACTCAGCTCTCATTAAAGGACCTGGGTGTTCTGTTTTGTTTTTAGTTTTGTTTTTTTTTGCTGTTGTTTGTTTTTTGTTTTTAATTCTCATGGGCATTTCTTAAACCAGTCTTCTTTCTTCAGTGGCTGTCACCTGTGTTTCTCATTTGCCCTGCTGGTAGCCTTCCCTCTGCCCTTCAATTTAGTGCTTTTATACTTCTGTGGACTTGGAAACCAGGTGACGGAACTCATGAGAATATAGGCAGGCATGAGAAAGGACTTCTAGGGACCCACTAACCGGTCAGATACCTAGTTGTGTGTTAACTTGTAAGCAACCCTTGCCTCGCTGAAAACTCTTATTCCCTAACCTGTCAGTTCTCTGGATTCTAGCCCATGGATGGTAAAATGGGGCAGATCTGCTGTAATTCCTCCCCTCCACATACTTCTCTACTCAGCAGAGCTCTGCAGAAGCTGATTCTAGCCAGGACAGGGGAACTCTGAGCCTTTTATCTGGGAACTAAGGCAGCTAGGTGAATACTCCTTAGAAAAGAAAATCAGGTTTAAAACAGGCCTCATTTTAAGTTCATAATTTATTAAGTGATGCCTATATTGTGATAATATCCTGAGAATTCTCCCTCTCTTCTTTATCATATTGCTTCTTTTTCCTTTTTTTTCAAAAATAAAACGCTAAGCAAATGCTCTTTTGGCTTGTAATTTATTGGGACTAAAGCTAAAGCCTTAATTCTAAAAAAGTATCTCTAGTCAAAACTGAAGAGCCCTTAATGATTCTAATTTTTTTACAAGCATATTATTGTGCATGTGTTAACATATATTTTCTCCTTTAGTTTCTTTGCACAAAAACAATGAAAAATTCTTTATTAAAGATGCTGGCAGGTGAACATTAGACTAGAAACTTCATTGTCTGACATTTCCACGGTCAGACAACCTGCCGTGTCTCCAGGGTTTCATCATGTTTTCTCATTGGCTCCTCAGAACAATGCAGAGGTTATATTGTCCCCCATGTCAGAGCCAGGAGACCAGAGGTGCAAAGGTGTCCAGTGCAAGGTCACACTGCTGTTAGCGCTCTCAGGATTGAGCCCAGAAGCTCTGCTTCCCAGACCTGTGGGTTTTCCCCCATTAGCTCCTAAGTTATCATGCTGGTGAGTAAGAGGTGAGATTTATTAGTTTACAGTGTGCAGGCACATTAGTTCTCAGTGTGCAGTTGGGACTGCCAACCCCTCCGAGTATGTGAAGTGTCAGATCTTCCAGAGCTAGAGGAGAACTTGACTGGCATGAGATCCTGAGGGAGAAGTCTGTCATCTTTAACCAGCTGTCACCCTGCTGCTGCTGCTGGAGGAGGATGGAGACTGCCCATGTGGGATCCAAGGACCGATGGTCAGTTGTGTACAGTAATTTGGGGACCCTGGAACTAAATATAGTAGTGTTAGTTATTACTCTAGATAACTGTCCAGTGTTTTTAGAGAACCAAATATTGTTTCGTTTAGTGGTGTTTTGGCCACATATCACTAGTCAGTTAATGAAATTATTATTTTTCAAAACTAGGTGCTAAAGAGTTTTGGAGTATATTCTGATCTGTTTCCTAATCTGTACCACTTGTATCCAAAACACAAGTTTCCTTTATTTTTACTTTCAGATTTCAAAATATAGATGTTTTTGAACTGGAAAAAATTAGTCTTTGGCAAAAATAATTTGCATAACTGGATTTAATTTGTCATTTACAAACTCTATTGCTTTTTGTTTTAAGAATTGTAAATGATAAGTTATATTAAACCAATGTTTTTGAAGGTCTATTAATATGTCACATTCCAAATAGAATAATATTTAAATAAACCTTTAACAAATTTGTATTTTTCTTTTCATTTATGTGTGTGTGTGTGTGTGTGTTTGCTAATGGAGTAGAAACTGCTTCCTGAGAGGTCAGCGCAATCCCCAAATTCTAAAAATGTTCTCATTATCCAGTTTAGTTTTCTAAAAATTGGAAATTTAGGCTGATCTATTTATATTAACAGACTGGTGCTATCAAGTTAATCTTGTAATTAAAATTCATTTCTCAAAGTTGTTACTAACATTGTAGAAATATTAAAGACTTAAACCCTAAAAATTGGTATGGAAATGATTAAATTTTCCCTGTTTTTCCCCTTCTCTCCCAGAGCGATTCATTTCACTTTATGTGTCTTCTTCCATGAACCATAATGCTTTTGCGGAGATCCCTAATTCAGTGAAACCTGTTTAGGGGATCATCTCTGTTAGAAAGACAGCTGCTGAAAAGGCATTCACTTTCCAAGCATGGATTTTAGATTATGGCCAATCAAGACTTGGAGCTGGAGGAACACCTGTCAGAGACGTTTTTCTACAAGGAGATGGTCTCTTTAATCAGGTTTCATTGCACTTCAGAAAAAGATTCATTTTAAAATGTGGGTAAAACAGCATCTGCTTTTATGATTCATCCTCACCATCCTTTTAAAGCTGAAAAACCAATTTAGAATTTATTTACGACATTGTTCTATGACAGAAGGAGAAACTTCAACAAAGTGTTTAACAAGGAAGGACTTTCCCAGATGTTTGATTTGTAACTTTTTTTTGTGAAAGAAATCTAAACATTTATTTTTGAACTTTTTCGTGTGAGTATAATTAACAATAGGAATTCTTATGGGCAAACTTGTAAAACTGTTTAAGCTAAATTGTGAATATGCATCCTGAAAGCTGGGAAACTCTCCTGTGTTGAAGTTTGCCGCATTTATCTGTGAACAATGCAAAGTATTATTGATACTGACTGGTGTTTAGAGAAAGGACACTCAGCTTTCAACTCTGCTCTAATTAGAGGCACCGTTAAGTACATAAAACGTAGGTACCTTCTCATATCTGCAGACTATATTGAATGTAACTATTAGAAGACAAACTTCATTTTGCAAACTGTAATTTAATGGTATAACAGTGTGCAGACCTGAATATCAGTTAATTTTCAAAACATTTTATTCTACACCAATTAGCTTGGGTCCTGGAGGGCAAAATGACAAGAGGTTACTCGTTCACTATGTATTTAATTAATTGAAAAATGCTCAAATTGCTTTTACAGTTGTTATTAAAAAGTAGAATCAGTGTTGCCAGTGCTCAACCATAATTGGAACCCCAGGGAATTAAATATTTAGCATTAGTAATGTAACAGCACTTAGGACACAAATTTCTATTTTCGTAATGAAAGCTATACACTGTGAGTGCAAGCGGCTGAAACGACAGCTGTGACAAGTGAAACGGCCTGGGATATTTCAATAAGACACCTCATTGGACAGCAAGTCTTACCACATTACTCGTTTGTAAGAGATCTGCAAGTTTAATTCCCAATAGAAACCCGTTACCCAAGTATTTAGATTTCTAATTGCATGCAGGATGAACAGTTGGGCAAATGTCTTGCCATAAGTGGCTGAAATGTATAGTGCTTTCTAAATAATCCTATATAAGTTCATGCCTTTGTCAATTTAAAAATAGCAGGACTGTCAGGGAATAAAGATCTTGTTTGTTTTAAGTTTAATTACATTTTAAGCATAAATGCTTTCAGTGTTACAATGAGAAAAGTTGGATATTAGACTCTAATGAGCTACAGTGGTAGACGGCTGGAGACCCTAAGGGCTTCCCTCCGTAAATTAACTGGATAAAAGTACTTGGTTAGGATATAGTTGATGGCTGAGCTGTTCTTAAAACCCAGTTATAGAGCTGTCTCTCACTCTTGTTTTCATTCTAAACAGGCCCTGTAGAGACTTTAATGGCCGCCTGTTACAACTGTTCAACTTGTCAAAATGTATTATATTACTTCACTAATAAATAGTATTAAAGGGTATTTGACTTCATTTCTCCTTTTCAGAGGGGATCAGGTTGATAAACACAACTGGCTTAGGTCGGTCTCATTTTAATTTGTTTATGTCATCTAAGTAATATTGAAGGTCCCTGGTTTGAATTTGGCAAACATTATTTTCTGGGGGATGTAAAACTTACAAAATATTATGGACCATGAAAACAATTAATGGAGACTATTTATTATAGAATCTTTGTCTGTGAGAGATGTATGACTTTGACATGTTTAGCCCACATTCAAAGTATTTGAAAAACCGTAGCTAAACTGACATTCTTTGAAGCATAACTCGACTAATTCCTTCGCCAATCATTCTGTCTTCTTGAAAAAAGAAGTTGCAGGACTTTTTGATTTCACAATTTTCTTTTGCTCACCATTGTCCGAGTCAGTTTTTTTGAGAATTCTAACTGATCATGATTCCTATTTTATTTTTTGTAATGTTTAGGGTATACATGCTTATTTTTAAGGAGAGAGAAGAAAAATGTAGAAATTTATTTGATAAACTCTCCCTTTCACCCTCTTCCCCAGTCCTCCCTCCCTCTCTCATGATCACCTTTGCTAACAGTATGATAACATATCAAGGATCCAGGACATGTTCTGTGCATACTATACATGTGCACATACAGATGTTATTTATTTATACATATTGCACATAGTGTCTTTAAATAGCATAATTTGGATCATGCCATAGAAGTCAGTGATTTGCTTTCTCCCCCCACTTAATTTATCATGGATGTTTTCCTATATTGGTGCCCAAATCCTCCTCATTCTTTTTCATAGTCATTCCGTATTTTAGAGGTATAAAATTTATCTATTGCCTATTGACGTCATTTGAAGTCACTCCAGTTTTTCTGCTATGGCAGATAGCGCTGCAGTGAACTTCTGAGTGTGAGTGAGTGTGTGTTTGCAGCAGGTGTGTGTGTGCATCTTTGTGCATGTGTGATAAAAAGATACTGAGCTAACATTTATTGAGTGATTCCTCTGTGCCAGGCGCTATTCAAAGCAGTTTACATAGACAGTATTAACATCGTTATAATAAAGAGCTAAAATATATTATCATCTCTATTTTACATATAGGGAAGCTGAGGCATAGAGAGGTTAAGTCGCTTGCCACAGGCCACAGGCAAGTAATAGCAGAGCCTGGGCTCAAACGCAGGAGGTCTAGCACACCAGTCTGAATTCTTAACCAAACCAGTGTGCCTGCACAAATACTTTTTTTTTTTCTTCTGATTTATCTTTCCTTAGTAGTGAGTTCAATTGTGGTTTCATATGTTTATTGCCATTACATTTCTTCTTCTGAGAATTGTCCTGTTTCTGTCTTTTGCTCATTTTTCTGTAGTGTAGTCTTCTTAGCAAATTACAACAGATCTCTATTGATAATGGCTATTGACTTTGTTATATTTTATCAACTATTTTTTCTAAGCCTGTTGCTCATAATTTCATTTTATTTTAATATTACCAAGTTTTGCTTTATGGATTGAGGTATAAGGAAGCCTTTCACCACCTACAAGATTACAAGTATGTTTTCCTACGTTTTCTTCTACTACTTTTAGTTTTTTTAAAGTTTTGATCTTTCACTCAAGTGGGTGTGCAGTGTGTAAAGATCAAACCTTTTATTCCTAGTAACACCCACAGGTTACTTTTGTAAATTGTCCATGTTTTTTCTCTATGGTTTGAAAGATAATCTCTGTCTAATGCTATATTCCACCTATATATGTCCTTGGATTGCCAGTTCTCTGGAATATTCCACGTGTCTAATCCTGCAACATCATACTTTTTACCATTATAACATAAAAGTAAGTTTAAAATCTTATAATTAAAAAGATAATCTCTATCAAATACTCAATCTTAAATTATGAAAATATATATAATATTATATATAATAAAATTATATATAATATAAAATTTCAAAAGATATTTTAACATCTCATACATTTGCTTTTTTCAGATAAACATTTGTATCCAGTTTGCAAATTTCATTTTAAAATTCCTTTGGGATTTCCATTGGGAATAGAGTGAATTTATAGATTAATATAGGGGAAGGGATGAATCTTTCTCATCCTGACTCCTTATGATATCTCAGAATAACAGCAAATATATATTTGTTGAATGAATGAATATGCGCTTTGTTTTGTTTTTGGAGATGAGGAGAGGGAGTAAACATTTGATTATTTTCTAGATATTTTAAAAATTCTTAAAAATGATTATTTCACTTAGATTTTCAATTTGTCATTGTAAAGTTCTATATAATATTTTCACTTAAAAATATTCCTTGTATTTCTAAGTCCACTTTCTTAATCCAAATGTAGTTTACTTTGGTTTCTCGACTTTCTGTCTTTGTCAGAGTTGACAAGAGTTTTACTTTATTTAAGTATATAAAAAAATTGCTTTTATTGATATGGTCTCTTTTTTACTTGTTTGATTTCCCTTTCATCTTAATTCTTCCTTTTACTTGTTTTAGCTTATATGATTGACTTTTTCCTGCATCTTTTGGCTGAATGTATAGTATATTTACTTTTCCTTTCTCATAGTTTTTAATATATATTTTTTGGGCCATAAATCATCCTCTAAGTTCTGTTTTGGCCATGTCTGGTAGTTTTTATATATATTCCTTGCATTGTCTTTCATAATTAAATAGTACATAATTTAACACTTATTCTTTTTTAACCAAAGAGTTATTTAGAAAATAGCATTCAAAAATAAGTGGTTAGAGGAAGATTTTGTGGTGGCGGCGGGGGGGGGGGGGGGCAGGTAAGGAGGAGAGAGTTATCCATATATTGTTGATTTCTAGGGTTTTTTTTAATTATTATTATAGGTAGAGAATAGAGTCTGTATGATTTCCCCTTTGGGTAATATATTGAGATTTCCTTTGTAGCCAAGTAGTAAATTTTTGTAAACATTCTCCAGGTTTAAAGAACTGTATATTCTATGGAGGTTCCTTATAAAGCTAAAAATGGAATTACCATATGACCCAGAAATCCCGCTACTGGGCATATACCCAGAGAAAACCATAATTCAAAAAGACACATGCACCCCAGTGTTCACTGCAGCCCTATCTTTTAGTTATTTGGTTTTTCTTTTCTGGGGAACTCTCTCTGGAAACCTTTTTTCCTCCTCCAGTTTGGATTGGTTGCTTTCTTCCTTTGCCACCTGGTTGTCCTCCTGAAACTTATCTTTATGTTTTCTTGTGTTGGAGTCTGTGTTTTCTTGTTTTATATCTTCTTCTTTCTTACTTCTCATTTTCATGGAGCACATCCTTCCACAGCTTTCTACAGAAATATGGACGGAAGTAAAATATTTTCATGTGAAAATGTCTTTGCTGGAGGTGTCACCCTTTTCCATGAGTTCTATCTTATACTCTGATTGCTCCTATTCTTTAACTGCCTGTTCTTGTTTCATCGATATAGTATGTTCTCTTGTTTCTCCAAGGTTGTTAATAACTTGATTTTAAGCCCTATTTCCTTTTGTGCCCTGCCTGGTCTCAGTTTCTTCCAGATCCCATTTTTCTATATGTTTGGATCTTTCTCATTCATGTTGGAGAATCTCCTCAAATATCTTGTGGTCATTAGCTATAATATTTAAGAGAAAGGTACTCAAAAGCTGATGGAAGCTCTGTGTACATTTGTGGAACTTGCTGGAGGATGCATTTCACAGTTGGATGACCAAGTGGCAAGCCATTCTTGGCTCTGGGAGACACTCGAACTTCTGGATCTGAAAGTCTCCCTTTCCTTAGCTTGGGTCTCAAGAGATGAACCTTCCAATCTCCTCTTTGGGAGGTATGATTTAGTGGCTGACTTTCTGGAAGCAGGGAAGAGGAAGGGCCCAGGAAACTCCCCATTCAGTACATGACTTTTTAAAGCCCTGTGCCTTATTGCAGCCCTCCTCTCTGCCTGGTATCTCTGAGTCTGGAGCCTCTAATTTTATGTCTCCTGCCCGCAACAGTTGCCTGAATGCATAGGAGAGGGGAGGAGATCTGGGAGTCAGACTGTTGTGTAAACAGACTTTGAGCCTATCTCCACCGTAACCCTCAGCCTTCACGCTCCACCATACCTGCTTCCTCCTATTCCTGAGCCTTTAGGTGTCATGGGCTTCATTCTCATTCTTGCTACCCTTTGCAGAATTTAGCTTCTAGATTCCTTTGCTCTTTAAGGCCAACTTATCACTTCTCTATCCACTCTCCGCTTTTGAAAATTGTTTTGTTGTCTTTGAAGATGATTTTGATACCTTTCACGCAGTCATGTCTTCATTCTCTCTTTTTCCTTACGTACTTGTGTCCTCTTTGCATGGAACCCTTGTCTCTTCCTTCAGGCATCAGCTTTACTGTCACCTCCTCAGAAAGCCCCTCCTGGATCTCCATTTTCTCCCTCTTGTATCGTCTCTTGGCCTCCCTGGGCTGCAAGTTCTATCTTTTATCACTCTTTGCTCAAGCCTGGCACCTGCTTGATATATATTTGTGGAGTGAATAAACAAAGCAGAGCTAGGTTGTTCTAGACTGGAAGAAGTATGTCGTTTTCCTTCTTCCTGGCCTGGAGGAAGCTGCCATCAGAAGCACCCATGTTGCCTTTTAAAGTGCCAGATCTGGGACCACATGCTGCTTTACGAAGGAGTGACGTTGGGATCCATGCGGAGAGGAAGATTATGTCTGCTCCTCACTCCTCACATCTGTGTTCCAGCTGTGATGACTTAAGCCCTGTCCCTTTTGGAGAAAAGTGTGTAGATCAGTGCTCTGGGGTTGGGAGTCGATTCATAATGTTAACAGTGAGAGCGCGCATATACTGAGCATTTCCTATGTGCCAGGCACCATACTGCCCGTGCCACATGCATGATCTCATTTAATTCCCATCAGGGGGTAGATTATCCCTATTATTCCTGTTTTTATAAGTGAGGAGACCAAGACTCAGAGAAGATGAGTTGCTCACTCAAGTCCATGGGATTCCTGAATGAGAGAACTAAAACTTGGACTCGGGTCTGTCTGATGCCAAAGCTTCTGCTGGTATAGTCATGTCCTACTGGTTTCCGTGATGTTTTCCTCCCTCTACATTTAAGCATCACAGAATCACTGGCTGGAGTCATGACATCTCAGAGGAAGAAAAGATCATAGAGGTCATCTATTTGGTCCAACTCCAAATGTCAGCATTGAGGAGAAAATGTAAGCCTGACATTTCCAGCCACCCATCATTTGCACTGCATTTAGCATTGATGCCTCACAGGAAACAGCAGGATCAGAATCTGTAGCTCACCAAGACACGGAAGGGCACAGAAGCTGGCCCCAGATCATTTTTGGCAAGTGCACACAGCCTCTGTCCACAGGGTGAAGGAAGCTATACTCCAGAGTAACTTAAGTAAGTACAGTGCTTAGCCTACACAAGACACCTTGGGAACCTACTCTGATATAGATTTTGTTCAGACTTACCATTAATATAAAACACCTAATATTCCACTAGTCAGCTTTCCAAATCCCCTGTGCCACCGGGCTTTGTGTTAAATACAACACCCAGCCTGAGACTGCAGGCTCAAAGGACAATGTGGAATAAAAAAAGCAGGACATGGTTCCAAGAGTCACTAAACGATGCAAGTTTTGGACTAAAATCACAGGATATTTCTCCCCACCCTTCCCCTCAAGTTCACCTACTTCCATTGTTCCTCAGGTTTGCAAAGATTTGAAGGCAAGGGGATTACCACTGAAGAAAGGAGATTTCACATCCTGGTGATGTTTTTGTAGCTGCCACATGTGGCCCAGTGTTAAGTAGCTGAACATTTCTGCTTGCTGGCAGCCGAAGTCAGCCCTCACCTCCTATGGGGCTCTTTCTGACTTCAAAAAGCATTCCACAGGGTTGCAGAGAAGAGGAAATGTGGGAGAGTTACCACTTACGCTGCCTGAATTCATTTTCCATCTTTGTGCTTTCTGGTTATTAAAGCCACGCAAGAGACAAGGGCAGAAGAATTTGAGGGATTCTTCAGATAAGGTGCTAGAAACCCTGATATTTGAATGAGAGATTGCATTCTCCTAGAAGCAACTTTTTAAAAATGTATAACTAAATGTAATTTCAATTGGGAAGGTTCCTATAACATATGTGCAAAGTATACTGAACCAGTTAAGGGATATACCCTTGCTATATATGAAAGCTCATCTCTTTGCATCTCTCAGGAAAAAAAGCAGTCATTTGGAATGTTTTCCACAATATGGCAATTCTGCTGGTGGCAAGCAAAGCCAGCCCGAGAAGGCACTGCTTACAGAATGGCATAAGAAATGTGTCATTTACAAACCCTCGCTGTGCATAACTGGAAAGCATAAATGAGGCTGGAATAAATATAAGCTGGACACCCCCTGATCGAGGACATCTTAACAGCAGCTAGCCTGTTGAATTTTTGAAAAAAATTTTTTTTGCCTGTTAGAATTTCTTAAAGCTTGAGGAGGTCTTTAAAGTCTTCTAGATCGTTTCTGACATTGAAAGTAAACCAACATAATTCTTATTTTGTTCTACTTGATTTTGAATGAAATTTTAAAGTAATCATTGATTTTTTTTTCATTTGCAAACTTTTGGCAGAACCCATAACACAGTACAATAAGTTGCTGCATGAGCCAACTTCTTCCAACCAATTTAACAGAGATATGAGCATAATTTGTTAGATCCAATGAAAGTGATAGGCTGATTTTTAGTTTGAAATGTAGCCAGCCAGCAGATGCCAGCAGATACTTACTGGACATCCCTGCACGTACGGAACTGTGTGAGATCCTATAGGCATCATGTGTTTAGGACACAATGAGTAACTTAGAACATTAACCATCTTCTGTTTTCCTTCTGCAGTGATACATATTTTTGTTTTAATTTTTATTGGAGTATAGTTGATTTACAATGTTGTGTTTCTGCTGTACAGCAAAAGTGAGTCAGTTATACATGTACATATACCCACTCTTTTTAAAATTCTTTTCCCATATAGGCCATTACAGAGTATTCAATAGAGTTCCCTGTGCTATACAGTAAGTCCTTATTAGTTAATATATCATATGTAGTAGTATGTATATGTCAATCCCAGTCTCCTAATTTATCCCTCCTCCCCTTTTCCCCCGGTAATCATGTTTGTTTTCTACATCCGTGACTCTATTTCTGTTTTGTAAATAAGTTCATTTGTACGATTTTTTTTAGATTCCACATATAAGTGAGATAGCATATGATATTTGTCTTTGACTTACTTCACTCAGTATGACAATCTTTAGGTCCATCCATGTTGCTGCAGATGGCATTATTTTGTTCTTTTTTATGGCTGAGTAATATTCCATTGTATATATGTACCACATCTTCTTTATCTGTTCCTCTGTCGATGGGCATTTAGGTTGCTTCCATGTCCTGGCTATTGTAGATAGTGCTGCAGTGAACATTGGGGTGCATGTGTCTTTTTGAATTATGGTTTTTATAGAAGTGGGATTGCTGGGTCATATGGTAGCTGTATTTTTAGTTTTTTAAGGAACCTCATATTGAGTATGGACTATGAATCGGTTGTGATGATCTTGGCGGGGAAGGGGGCAGGGCCCTCTCAGCAGCACCTGCCCTCTGGTGCTGAACCTGACTTGAGTCAATCTCTCTGTCACTCTGGGTTTCTATCTCTCTCTCCTCTATCTTACCCACAGAGTGGACTGTGGTTGGAGTGGAACTGGAGGTTTCTCTGTGTGAAGCTAACTGGCCCATTTGGGGCTTAAACCCAGATTCTTATACCTTTTAGCACCTTCCTGTAGACAATTGGGCTTGCCACTTTAGATGCAAATGCTAACTGTTAAGCATTAGGAATGACTTTCTCCATGGGAGTCCTGGAGAGGAGGGGGCTGGCTGGCTGGCTGGCTGCTGCATCAGCCCTTACTCACACTTACAGTGAGTGCTTTGGTCCTCTCTGTAGAAGCAAATGAAATTCAGGCATTGCAGGGCCGTATGTCCCTCTCACATTCCAGGGGACAGCTCAGTGGGCGACACATCCCACGACCTGGAGTCCTCCACGATAACATGCATTCATCAGGAGTTAAGTCAAACAGTATCTAGAGACTGATGCATATGCGTGAGCCACACGCCTATTTTTTGGCAGTAACCTAAAGGCTAGCATGGTGACTTTTTGAGGGAAACCGGTCTTCCTCTTCTCTGATTCTATGGATTTGTTGGCTTGAGTTTTAGAGCAACCCGAACAGTGATTAGGCTAATGGCCTTTGCGGACTCAAGGCAGTGTTCTCCTTATGTTCTTAATAATAAAGCTTAAACATCCCAAGAAGTAGACATATAAAGAAAAACATTTACTTTTTAGTGAATTCAGAATTGCTGACTTACAGTAGTGAAATACATCCAATATGCACAATAGCCTGAATCTGATAGGCCTTAAAGCTAAAAGATGGATGTCAGAAGGACCCATCAGCCAATTTCCAGACCAGAATAGTAGCAATCTCTCTCCCCATGTTCAAACAGCCATTCCTAATCCACCCTGGCACTCTTTCCCAAGCCCAGATGTGTCATCGGAAGCTTCCCCAACACAAGTTTAAGTCAAGGGATTGGAATTGGTCGTTGAGATGACATTTATAGACCAGCTCTGATCTAGGTAGCTTCATTCAAGGAAATTTCAGAGTTCTCCTTTTTCTGATGTACGCTGGTTTACGTCTGGATAGTCTCACTCTTCTTTTGTCATGACTTTTGTGTATTACTGTCCAAATGGCATCGATTTCCAGCCTGGACTTAACTACATGTGCTGTCTTATAGTTACAGGACTACCATGAAGGAAAGGAACTTTCTAAAGTTACATGCAGTTTTAACATCATAATATGATGCCAGATAATAGTAAATGACTTTTAACCAGTGTTAACTAGACTGTCTCAGTTTGAAAAGTGAACTATATTCAGTCTTTTAATTAAGGTCTCATGAAAAGTCTATTGTTTGGAAAAGAAGCATTTTTCCAGATTATGTACCTTAGGATACATGTACCTTAAGCCCAAACAAAGACTGTGAGTGTCTGTGTGTGTGTTCGCAACTGAACTAAGAGTAAAACCATGTACTGAGCACTTGCTATTTGCCAGATACTATGATAGTCATTTTAAATGTATTTGTATTATTTTGCAGAGCTGCCATAACAAAATACCAAAACTGAGTAGTGTCAACAAGAGGAATTTATTTTTTCATACTTCTGGAGGCTAGGAGTCCCAGATCAAGGTATTGGCAGATGTGGTTTCTCCTGAGGCCTCTCTCCTTGGCTTGCAGATGGCTGCCTTCTTGCTGTGTCCTCACGTGGCCTGTCCTCTGTGTGTGAGCATCCGTGGTGCCTTTGTCCACATTTCCTCTCCTTATAAGGACACAAGTTAGATTGGATTAGGGCCCACCCTAATGGCCTCATTTTAACTTTACCGCCTCTTTAAAGGCCCTATCTCCAAATGCAGTCACATTTTGAGGTACTGGAGATTAGGGCTTCAACATATAAATTTAGGATGCGGGAGAGGGAGACACATTCAGCTCATAACAGTGTTGAATCCTCACCAAAATTTTTGTAATAAGGGTACTATCATTATCTCCATTTTAGAGATAAAGAAACAGAGGTTCATAGAAGCTGAGTCATTGGCCTGATGACTTCCATGTAGCAAGCCAAGCATACCATTTACATGCTCTGTATTTCTTTTTTGGCGTGTGTGGCAGAGATATCATTTAGTTTATGAAGTGATTTTGGAAAGGCCCATTGAAATTTCTGGATTCCTTTAAAAGGAGGTGTGTGTAGCCATGTTGCTAAAGGAGCTTCTGCCACTTAGCAGCTGTGTGACCTCTGGCAGGTTACTTCACCTCTCTGGCCTTTGGTTTTCTCGTCTACAAAATGGAGATATTAATTGTACCTACTTGAGAGGGTTGGTGTGAGGAAGAAGTGAGATAATCCATGTAAAGTCTTTATAACAATGTCTGTACATAGCAGGTATTAAGGAGATGTTAGCAGCTATTATTATATGTGATTATTGTTATTCTGAGAAAGATGCATTTTCAGAATGGGACAAAGATTACTTTCATTCCAGTTTAACATTTGAAAGTGTTATTACATGCTGGTTATTTGGATCTATATATTACCATAGTTTTAAATATTATCATTTTCAATATTTTATGTAATTTTACCTTGGCAACATGTCAGAGGCTGATGTAACATCAAAAGGGATTTCATTCATTGGCTGTGTGTCATAAATGTGACACAGCACTGAGAATCAGACCTACAGTATCCGCTTTTAACACATGCTGGACACACCGGCAGGGTTTCCTTGGAGTTACGTGACACGCTGAGCTGTTGCAGTACCAGTTTTCTGAGGAGCCCTGAAAAGACCATAAGAGATAATCATTATTTCCTAAAAAACAATTTTCAAGTGGCCCCATTGCAAAATGGCTCTGCAGTTACTCTGTCACGCAGAAGCCTAAACCGGGCACATGGAATGTTGCAGAAAGAGTTCCACGGGAGCCTCACTGGTCCCCTGGACTCTGCATGGCTGCCGTGGTCTTCCCTAGTTAGGCTGCACTGTCCTGGGTGCCAGCCCCCTGGAGCAACGCTCCTTGAAGCTGCTTTCAGACATCCAGTATTGTAAACCACGCTGCGCTGCAGGGCCCCATCCATCTAGTCTAAGGTACTTCTGCAAGTATCTTTCTAGATTAAGTTCCTAGCAGTGGAGGTGCTGGGCTAGAAGTTATGTACATTCACCATTTTGATAGTTTTTACCAGACTGCCCTTCAAAACAGTTGAACCAATACATTCTTACCCACAGTGGGTGAGTGTGCCTATTTGATATTATCAAATATTTTCATTTTTGCCAACATGATAGGTAAGATCCATTCTTCCATAGCTGCTTAGATTTGTGTGTCTTTAATTGTGAATACAACCGAGCACCATTTCATCCATATCTCCCGTTTGTATTTTTCACTCCTGTGTGTGAATTGCATATATTCAAATCCTTTGCCCACTTTTCCACTGAGTGTGTCCTTTTCCAACTGAATTGTATAGACCCTTTGTCAATGAAGGAAATGAGCCCTTAAGGCAAATATTTTCCCCAGTTTACCCTTTGTCTTTTGTCTGTGTTTACAGTATTTTGGTCCATCCTAAGTTTTTTAATTTACATGTTTTTAAATTTCTTAACATCCAGGAAATTTGTTGAGAGGTGGACTAAATCTCAAGACCCCTTCCAGTCTAAAGAAGATGCTACAAATACTAACAATCATAAAATGAAAGGAACGCAAGTCTAGTGGTGGATTTTTGCAGACTTGAGCAGGTGGGTGAAAGCCATTTCTGTTGTCTAGGCCTTTGCAAGGATTCTGTCATCTCTCCTGTAAAATACTCTACTCTGAAATGTAGCAGCTGAACAGTTGACATTTACAGTCAAGATATGATTTTAAAATGTTTTTTTAAATGTTTTTATTACTGTTATAAAAGCCATATGGTTCACTACAGTGACTGAATTTTTAAAATCCAAACTCTGGCACCATGCCTACCCTCAGGAATGTGCTGGACGAGTCTCTATCAGTGTTTGGGGTAAAGGAAGATGATTCATGAAAGGGTGAACCTCCCTAGAGGGCTTCCTGAGCTCAGGGATGCTCTCAGACTTCTTCAAGGGGAGGAAAAGAAAGTAAGAACTTTGAATGAAGATATTCAATGACTTGGAGATCACTTTAAATAATGTATGATATAGTTTTCAACTCTTTGGAAAATATAGATCCTCCTAACCTGTAAGATTTCTCATCTATAAAACTTAAGCTATTAAGGTAAACTCAATCATCTAAATTAGAGAGCTTCTCAAAACCTTGCTGTGCATATGAGCCACTTGGGGATCTTGTTTGAATGCAAATTCTGTGATTCGGTGGGGGAAGGCTAGGGAGGACTGAGATTCTGCATTTCTAACAATCTGCTTGTGTCCAGACCTGGCAGTAGCCAGCCTCTAAAATACAACTCTCCTGCACACATCCCCCTATTAGTAGTATTATAATGCCCATATACACACACTTTATATATGTCTTTATATTCCTGCTTTCTAAAACATTAATTGAGAAATAGGGCCATTGTTACAGAAACCACAGTGTGCTTCATGAAAAAACATTGGGTACAAAGGCAAAACACTGACAAATTGATTCTTGCTTGGTCACGCCTGATTTAAGGAAATGAACCCAAAATAGGCTATGTGAATTGGAAATTGACTTCAACCACATTTAAATTATTCTCTTTTAAAATATTAGCAGTTGAGTGTGTAAACCAATATTTATTTTCTAATCAAAGGTTTGTGGCCAATGGTTTATAAATGAAAGAAATGAGGGAAGAATGCTTTGAAATGTTTCTAGTAATAGAAATGGAAATAGGATATTTTATTTCTTTAAATGGGCAGACACAGGCCTCAACTAAAATTCATTCTGCTCTGACAAGAGGAAATTATATGAAAAACTGGTCATAGTATAAAAGCCTCGGCCAGCACCTCTCAGCCAGCGATCATAATAAATATTTTTCAGCAGAAAAAAAGTTGAAGATCCAGCTACATTAAGGAGAATCTATTAACAGAATAATTGTATAGAGAGGATCCCTTAAGAAAAGCTTCCAAAATTCCATTATCTTAACTGTCACTCGCCACTTTGAGTTGTCTTGGAGCTGTGTGTTTTCATGAATTACCAGAGCTGTTTGTTTTTTCCTTTATCAGTCATCACCCTGTCAGCCGGGCCATTCATAACAACTTTTGGCAGCTCATCAGGAGAGTTCAGAGCTTGAATAGGACCCTATCAGCCCTCACACCTCATTGTGTGAAACTGTTTACCAGCATTGCCTTTTTCTGTAAATATTACAAGCAGAGCCCTGAAAGTGGAGATGTGTGAAAACAAAATGGACAAATCTTGTAGCAGTTGGCTGAGACGGCAGGTCGGGGGTGACTGAGAATTTGCAAGTCCTTGTGTTTCCTTTATTCGGCCAAATACTACCTAGTCACTGGGCTTGAATTCTTGTGTATGCTGGTTAATTAGACAATATTTAATTTGACTTAACATTTGTGTCAGTTTAGTGAAAGTGAGACTTTGTAATTAGGGAGTAGAGACCGGGTTTCTGTCACAATTCTACTCACTTACTCTAATTTAATGCCCCCTTTTCCAGTGTATTGTCACACTTGATGTGCTGAGCTCCCCCGCTGTCTTTTATGCTTGACTAGTAACAAGGTGGCCCACATTATACAACCACCAGCAAATGGACTCGGTCTCCCGGACTTAACGGTCTGAAGTTTCTGCCAGATTCACCCATCAGAAATAATTTCCTATTTAAAAATGAATGTCAACAATTCTCTATTGAAGCTAATATCACCAACTTGCAAATGGGTATGATTTTTTTTGTTCTCTATTTTTAATGAAGTTATATATGCACAGATTTTGAAGTGTCAAATTGTTCCAGGTTTTGTGGCAAAAAATGGCCATCTCCCCAGCACCCCATCCTCACCCCTCCACAGACAACCACTTTCAATTCTTGCAGCAGATTATTTAGAAAATAATTTCACAGTGAAAAATAGGTTGTTTCACTTTACCTGTTTTAGGATGTTACATAAATGGAATCATTGCTGTAACTTGTTTCTTCCACTTACCATGAAGAGGGTTTTCTTTTAATTACTCTTTTTTAAAACCAAGGTATAATTTATATACAGTGAATGCACAGATTGTCAATGTACCGTTCAATATGTTTTAACAAATGAATATATCCACGTAACTGTACACCAAACTGTGGAACATTTTCAGCACCCCAGAAAGTTCCCTTATACACCTTTGCAATCAGTCCCCTTCCGTGAAGCAATCACTTTTCTTATTTCTTTCATCATAAATTAGATCTACCTGCTCTAGACCTTTCTGTAAGGCATTATACAGTAGGCACTCTTTCATGCCTGACTTCTTTTGCTCAAAATGATATATTTGAGATTCATGCAGAAATGTATTCCTTGTAACTACCAAGTAGTGTTCCATTGTTTGAAAATATTACTGTTTATCAGTTTTCTTGTTGAGGCTTACTTTCCATTTTGGAGCTATTGGGTTGTCTTTTTATTATTAATTTATAGAACTTTCTGGATAACAAGTTCTTAGAAATCGACTTTGCAGATATCTCTCCCAGTCTTCGTTTTATTGTTTCTTTATCTTTTTATTTTTATCTTTTCCTCTTCTTAATGGTATCATTTGATGAGCAGAAATTTTAAATTTTGGTTATATCCATCTTATGATGTTTTTTTTAAGAC
Source organism: Hippopotamus amphibius kiboko (assembly GCF_030028045.1). NCBI lineage: Eukaryota > Metazoa > Chordata > Mammalia > Artiodactyla > Hippopotamidae > Hippopotamus > Hippopotamus amphibius. The sequence continues at coordinate 30,851,745 of NC_080201.1, forward strand.
TTGTGTTTTTTGTATCCTGTCAAAGAACTCTTTGCCAACCACAAGATCATGCAAATATTCTTCTATGTTCCCTTTTAGAAAGCATCGAAGCTTTCTAGTTTCAGATTTTACATGAAGGAATCCTATCTGAATATAATTTTTGTGTACGGTGTGAGGTAGAAGTCTAGGTTCTTTCTTTTTTAAGGAAATGGATATACAATTGGTCTAGCATCACTTGTTGCAAAAACTTTCCTTTTCCCATTGGGTGTGTGGGTATGTGGGGGGTGTGTGTGGGTGTGTATGTGTATTTCAGGACTTTATTCTACTTCACTGACTTTATCAAGTAATAGCGTCTTAATTATTGTGGGTTTTGAGCACAATTTAAAAGCAGGTAGTATAAGTATTCCAAATTTTTTGTTCTTTTTAAGTTTATCTTTACCATTCTTAATCTTTTGCATTTTCATATACATATAAATCAACTTATTAATTCCTCATGGAATTTTGATTTGGGATTGCACTGAATTTATAGGTCAATTAGGGGAGAACTAACACTTTAACAATATTAATTTTTCCCATCCCTAAGTGTGTTATATGGTTTAAGTTTTTATTTAATAACTTTATGCAGTATATAGTAGTTTTCAGAATGCAAGTCTTACCTATCATTTCTTAAATTTATTTTTGAGTACTTTATGTTTTTCCTGCAATCGTAAATGAATTGCTTTTTAATTTCATTTCCTAGTAATTTGCTCATAAAATTTTGAAATATAATTAAGTTCTGTGTATTGACCTTAATTCCTGTGACTCTGGTAGATTCACTTTTTGGTTCTAGTAGTTTTGGGAGGTAGATTCCTTAGACTGTTTCATATATACGGTTATGTCAACTGCAAAAAAGACTGTTCTGCTTCTTTCTTTTTAATTTTTACACCTTTATTTTTTTCTTACATTGTTGTGCTAGATAGGGCTTCCAGTATATTGTTGAATAGACATGGAGACAGTGGGTATCTTGTTCCTGAACTAAAAAGCATTTAATATTTCACCAATAATTATGACATTAACTGTATACACCCATTGTCAGGTTGATGAAATTCCTTTCTTTTCCTAGTGTTTTCAGAGTTTTGTGTTTTTTTTCATGAATGGGTGTGACATTTCACTGAGATTTTTTTTTTCTTTGATTCTGGTAATGTGATGAATTACAGTTATTGATTTCATAATGTAAATCCAACCTTTAATCCTGGCATAAGCTCCATTTATTAATAACATTTATCCTTTTCATATAATGCTGAATTTGATTTGTTAATATTTTCTTGAGAACTTTGTATATTTATTCATGTAGGATATTGGTCTATAATTTTCTTTTCTTGTAATGTCTTTGTCAGGTTTTAATAACAGGGTTATGCTGGCCTCATTAAACTACTTGAAAAGCATTTCCTTCTATTTTCTCAAAGAGTTTGTATAACACTGGTATTAGTTTTGTCCTTAAACCTTTGATAGAATTTGTGAGTAAAGCCATCTGGGCCTGGGGTTTTCTTTGTTGAAAGGTTTTTAATTATGAATTCAATTTTGAAAATGGATGTAAAGCTCTTTGAATTTTTCTATTTCTTCTTGTGCTAATTTTGGTAAGATGTGCTTTTCAAGGAATTTGTCCACTTGCTCTAAGTTGTTGAAATTATAGGCATAAAGTCATTAATGTTTTTGTCTTCTTGGAGAATTGAATCCCTTTTCATTACGTAATAAGCCTCTCTATCACTGGTAATATATCTTGTCTGAAGCCTACTTTGATATTAATAAATCTGCTTCAGCATTCTTTTGAGTAGAGTCTGTATGGAATATCTTTTTTCATTCTTTTACTTTTAATCTATTTATGTCTTTATATTTAAAAGTGGTATTCTTGTGGCAGCATATAGTTGGGTCTTGCTTTTTATTTAATCTAACAGTCTATCCTTGAATTAGTGTGGCTTACATTTAATGTGATTATTGATATGGTTGAATTAAAATCTACCATCTAACCAGCTGTCTTCTATTTGTTCAGTTTGTCCTTTGTTTCTTTTTTTCCTTTCTTTTTGCTTCCTTTTTGATTAATTGAGCATTTTTTTATGATTCAATGTTATTTCCACTATTGAATTACCATGCACACCTCTTTTGAAAAAAATTTAGTACTTAGGATTTACCAGTTACATCTTATTTAATCAAACTCTACTTTCACATAATATCCTATTTCATGTCTAGTATAAAGACAATATATCCCCAATTTCTCCCTCTCATTCTTGTTCTATTTTTGCCACATATTTACTCTTACATATGCTATAAATACATAATAGTACTGTTTTTGTTTTAGGTAGTTATCTTTCAGAGCAATTAAAAATAATAAAAAATAAATTCTGAACTTTATCTTTAGTTATTTCATTTCCAATGCTTTTAGTTTCTTTGTGTAGATTCAAGTTTCTGTCTGCTATTATATTCCTTCTGTCTGAAGAACTTTCTTTAACACTATTTATAGTGTGAGTCTATTGGCAATGAATTCGCGTAGATTTGTTTTTTTGGTTTTGGCTCAGGAAAGTCTATACTTCTTGTGCAGTTTCTGGGGAAGTCTACTGTAATTTTTGTCTTTAATTTTTATTCCTCTATATGTATCTTTTTATTCTGGGGAAGTCTACTATAATTTTTGTCTTAATTTTTATTCCTCTATATGTATCTTTTTTCCTCTGGCTGCCATCATAATTTCCTTTGTCCCTATAGGTTTCAGTATCTGGTATATGATATGCCTATGGTGTGGGAGTGCTTTTGGGAGGGGAGCATTTATACTTCTTGGTGTTCTTTGAGTGTCTTAGAACTGTTGTTTGGTATCTGTCGTTCGTTTTGGAAAATTCTCATGTATTATTTCTCCTTATTTTTTCTTCCTGGGATGCCAATTACACATAGGTTAGATCTTTTGATACTGTCCTGTATCTCCTGGATGGCCTGTTGTGTTTTCTCACCCACTCTCTATCCTTCTCTTCTATGCCAGAACTGTTATAAATCCAGTTTCCATAGATGTGAGGGTCTGACTGAAGAAACTTCATTGCTGTTGTGTCCTCTCTTATTCTCCAAATCCTTGTAGGTTTATGCCTTAAAAGACTGTTTTCTGCCATTTTAGTGATCTTGGGAGGGAGTGCAAGTAGATACACATAGGCAAGCTGCCGTCTTTACCTGGAAGTCAAGTGTGATTTTCATTACTTAAATTAAGCTTAGTGATGGCAAAGACTAAATTTCCTATTATCTTTGAAATAAATCAGTCTTTTATATCATATTTTCTCATTTTAAAGGGCCTTTGCATTCTTAAAAGTAAGAGAAAAGAATCACAAATAATAATAGCTAACATTTATTATACACTTAACATGTGCTGTAAATGGTACTACTGTATTAACTAATTTAATTCTCACAGCAGCTTTATAATATAGACATTCTTATTTTTTTTTCACTTTTACAGATGAAGATAAACCGAGGCACAGAAGATTAAGTAATTTTTCCAAAGATGCAGAAATAGAAAATGACAGAACTTGGCTTCTTAACCACTATATTCTAACTGCCTCCAACAAGTGGGAAGATGGTGGGTTTTGGATAATATCTTTGTTTTTGGTCTCTGCAGTCCTTCATGTACTACTATTACCTCTCCAAGAATCTTAATCTATTCATCAGCAAGTACATATTCAGTGCCTGTTATGAAACCAGAATTGTTTTGTTCACCGTGGAGGTATAAAGAAATATAGCAGGGCTGTTTCCTTTAGGGAGTTTACATCTCTCCAAGAGAAGGTCCCCACAAATCTGAAAATAAGCTGAATGGTACAGAATGGTGTCATCATTCAGAAAAAAGAAAGCTTGATTTGATCTGGGTGCTCAAAAACCATGAAAAAACTCATTAAAAACATTGATGGTTATTTATGAGTTTACTTAGTTTCTGGCTTACCTATGCTGCCTTTCTCTTCTCCCTTTACCTCTTTTTCTGCAGCCTGATTTTAGCTATTGTACTACTTATAAATATTTCTTCCACAGATAAAATTAAGAGGATTGTTTATAAGCTCAAAAGATCTTTGTAAAAGTTTAAAATTGGAAGAGTCTCAAATTCTTGGTCACAGTGATATATAGATATAGATATATAGATACATATACCTTTTATCCCAACTATTTTCTTTTGCTGTCAAGATGGATAACTGAGAATGAACATGTATTAACATTAGGTGTTCTCTGTATTTCTGGAATGGCCGTGAGTAAACAAAGGGTTGGTAGATACAATATTATCTTTAGATTGGCTAGCACAGATACCTAACAAATATTTATTGTTTCATGGATTGAATGAATGAAATTAAAGAAGTCCTAAGGTGACTCTTTTTATAGAGGATGAAGAAAATCCTCATGAGTTTGTATTTGAATTTGAAGGGATTTTCCTAGTGCAGTGCACATCAACATATCTTAGGGAGAAAGTTGTCATTGATCCATTATCCTTACCTGGAAGCTCTTTAAGCTTAAGGAACGGGATTCATTCATAGTTTATGACCACTCCCTCACCAGGGCAGTACCTAGCAGACAGTAGGTTATTTGCTAGATGGAAAAATGAATCATTTGACAGTATCTAGTTTGATGCTGAAGGAGGTCTAATTGGTCTATAACCACCTATCCCAATAGCAGGTTCTACACAAAACTAACAATAACAATAGAAAAATTTTCAGGAAAAACTTGATAATCAGACCATGTAAATACTTTGAAGTCAAGGAGACCTAGAGTCTAGTCCCATCTCTGCCACTTAATAGCTAGCTCTGTGACCTCAGAAACATTGTGTAAGCTCTCCAAGTCTCAATTTCCCAGTCTTTCAGTTTGGAGCACTAAATAAGATACTCTGCACTGTAACCAACTAGAGTAAGTGCCCAACAAATGGTAAATAAATAGTTATTATTCTACAGAGATTTCAGGAGTTGAGGCAGTGGCCATTTGGGTCTGTGAAGAATCTTGACAAAAGTGGGGAAATCTAAAACAGAGGTGTCTATATGCTTCCTGTGTTTCTCTTTTCTTGCTTCAGGAATTCTGAGTGACGTTTGTTCGGTTGTACGAGTATGTGGAAAGATAGAGAGGCACAATGGGCAGGGGCTAGAAATTCTTTCTACCTTTAGAGAAATGCCCTCTACCAAGGATTTATGCTAACAGGGCCCCACAGGCCCACCCTATCAGCTGAGGATGAAAACAGCCAAAGACAATGGGATATGACACAGTAATGAGTTCTCATTTGTCAGGTGTCAGCTTGCTGATATGGTCTAAGGATATGGTGTTCAATAATTTCTAGAAATTGGTAATAACAATACCATTTACACAGCAGCTCCTCTGGCAGTTTTCAAAGCACTTCCACATACACTATCTGTTTTAATTTCCATCACAATGTCATGAGGAACCTGAAATAAATATTATCATTCCCATTTTATAGATGAGTAAATACATTCTGAGAGGCACAGTTGACCATGCCCAAGGTCATGCAGCTGTTCAGTAATTGACCTCAGACTTGCACCTGAGTTCTCACTCTGGGGTCATTATTTTTCTTCCATGAAACTAAATAGCTTTTTTGTTCTACATAATCCATCTAGTAGTTTGAATATTTAAGTGTGCTTACACCCATGCTAGACCCTTAAGAATGGGTGTTTATAAGATTATTTAGTAATCAGTAGCAGCAGCTAACCTTGTGTGTCTTTTTCATCCAACAGGGAACAAAGTTTGACATCCTGATACACCAGGTCTTTAATGATGTCAGTGAGGAAACAGCCACACCCTTTGGTTAAACGACTCTGAGTCTGCAAGGACTTCTGGTTGTCCAGAGGAGGCTGTGGTTATTCTGGTGAAGCACAAGGCCATGGTCACTTTGAGGTCACTCAATGGAGGGTCCAAAGCTATGAAGCAGAATGAACTCAGGACAGACAGTGCTGGAACTCTAGGAGTGTAACCTCACCAGCAGATGAGGTAGCGATGGATGACTCCTGTTTATGAAGTCCTTTTCCTCTCTCAGTTTATATTCTGAGTTGTTACCTAGAATAAATCCTGCTGTTTCTAATTAATGCACTCATTGTCTTTGTTTTGAATGGAAAAGGGAAAAAATATGTTTATACCTCAGCTAGCAGCATATGAAGTATGCCTAAAGTGGAATATCTTTCTCCATCACGAATAACATTAATCTTTGCAGTTCTCCAAAGTAACTAACTGCTGTATAGTTGAATTCCTATTTGTATGTATGTGTGGTATCCTTTATGAGTTTCCAGGTGCCAATGTGTTGCAGGAAGAATTCTCTCCAGAAACCATTCTTAAGATAATTATCAAATTTCTTAGTCAGTGAGAAGCCAAACTGGTTAGGCTGGATGCACAGACAACCAGTTGGCAACAGGCTGAGCTCATCCTTCTTGGATTCTCAATTGTCAGAGAGGACTGAGGGATAGAGCTACAGAGGGCTTCTCGTCCATTACAAGTCTTCCCACGGGAGGGGAGCGGCCTTGCCACAGTTTTTTCCTGTCCCGAGCCTGTCTTGTGTTCTTCCAAGTTGACGAGCATGCGGTCCCTGTACACAGCCCTGCCCTCTGAGGAGATGAGGATGGTAACAGTGCACCTGAGGATGGCACAGCCTCTGCTCCGTATCCTCTAAATAACCTCCTTCTGTTCCAACAACAACAGCTTTCAATAGGAAGAATCATCACATTTTGCACATTTCGGTACAAGGGCTTGGAGAGAGTCATACCTTGTTTGAGGTCACACAGTTATTAAATAGCAAAGGAGGAATCTGCGGTGGGTCTGCCTGCCCCCAACCCAAGGCTTTCAAGCATCACTGTCTCTACCAAGAGAAAGGCTTCCTGGTGGTAACTGTTAGAGGCTGGAAAATGTGGGCCTGAGAGAACTTTTAAATATGAAACAATAACTCTTTGCCTACTGAGATTCTCATTTTTAAAAACCCAGAGGAAGATTATATTAATATATTTATTTAACATTTATGTACAATATTTACATTTACAAAATGCTTTAGAGTGTAACAGAATGGGCAGAAATTTTTATTGGGGCATATAATTGTCTTTTCTTTCATATTCATTTATTCCTTTGATTTATATCAAATGTTCTCCAGTTGGTCTTCTGAGATCATGTACAATAGTAACAAATTTAAAATAAGATTAATAAAAGATTATTTTGTATCACTCCTAGGGAAAACTGAGCAGGGCCATGCCATTCTCCGTTCTCGATAAATGTTATGCAAAAGCACATAATATCATCCCCAGCACACTGTCTGTAACACCAGCTGTGCTTGTTCATGGTGCTTTGAAACTATATTTGGCTCCTACTCCTCATTTATTTTGTGGTATTCATTTTCTGCTCCTCAGCTGGTTGGGGTGCTCAACATTTTGGATAATAAACTGCTGTGAGCAGCATCTGAAGAGCCTGCACTGTGGCCTTTCTTCACTGATCACCAAGCCAGAAGCTTGTGCAGAGTTTTCTTGCTGATGATTCCCTCTGCCTGGAAATCCTTCTCCCCCAGATGGTCCCATAACTGCTACCTTCTCTTCACTCGGGCCTGAAATCAAATGGCACCTTTTCCAAGAGTCTTGACCCCAGATCCCAAACTGCTCCCCTACCCCCATCACTGTATCCTGGCATTCTCTTTTATTTTCTCTTTAGCACATAAGACTCTTTATTAAGAACCCTAGACTTCCAGTGTTTGATAAGAATAGATAAATATATATATATACAGATAAGCTAATATTTTGCCATTTTTTTAAGTTGCTATGATCTGCTTTAAAATTAATCTTTTAAGGAATCTCTTTAATGCGAAGTACTCTGAAGGCTTACAATATACTCCTTGTCTCTTTAAAGACTCAGATCATTACTCTGGATGGCATGCAAATATATGGCTGGGGCAAATGCCCATATTTGGTTACCTTACAGGTTCTAAATCTAAATAACTTGTGTGTATAACCAGTAGATTAAAACTTGACTCTCAAAAGCAAGTTTTTCTCATCCTTGTATACGTGTGTGAATATTAATTGTTTTTTCTTTAAGAATTGCAGCCAGGGTGTCTATCCAAACTGCTTTAGAAAGATGAGTGTGGAGGTCTGCCCTGGGAGGGAGGGTTGGGGGACAGGCAGATTGGGTAAGTGGTTCTCCACCCCGCCTGTACATTATTAATAATGCTCTATCTTACCAACCAGGACCAGTCAAATCAGGCTCTTGGAGGGTGAGCCCAGGCACTAGTGCTTTTTAAACTTTGCCAGGCGATCTGATTTGCAACCAGGGATGAGAACCGCTGGATCAGCAGGCTGCTATAGTCCACTCTTGAGAAAAGTGAGTGACCAGGGTAGCTGTTGTCAGCCCTGCCTTCCCCACGCCCTCCAGGTAGAGGTGTCTGATTCACAACCAGCTCTGACCAAACCTGGAAAGAACTGAGGATCCCCCTCTGTATCCGCTGGTGGTTTCCAGTACTGGTCTTGCTCTCTTCAACAGTGTTCAGTGAGCCTGGCAGTGCCACCATGGCACCCTCTTCTCCATCCTGGACTGCATGGCTTGCAAGGTTTTAGGTCTCAGTTCCCCGACCAGGGATTGAACCCGGGCCCTCAGCAGTGAAAGCACAGAGTCCTAACCACTGGACCACCAGGGAATTCCCCTGTTTCAATTTCCTGATTGGTCTCCAGATGCCCTCCTGGACCCCCAGCCCAAACTTCCGCCGGCTCCTCTGTGCCTGGCTACTCTTTGCTTAGCTCCTGCTGACCTCCTATTCGTGGACCCAGGGCCTTATTCTCCATGTCCAAGCTGCAGCTGGGGTCTGGCTTCCAACAGATTGAACTACCCAGAATCACAGTGGAGGCTCCCTCCTGACTCATCTCACCCTGGCAAACTCAGCTGCTGCCAAAGCTCCTGACAGGACAATCTCCTCTAACATGGCCCCTCAACCAGGCCTTTGAATTCCTGGAGAAATAAACTCCACATCCTTAGGAGGAGGCTGTACAAAGCCATGTGCAAGGGGCCTGAACACAGGGAGGGGTGAAAAATGGGGGCCATTAATGCAGTCAGCCAACCACAGATGGGAAGCAAATAAGGGAGATATTGATTGAGCATTCCTGGGAAAGGAGTAAAAATTGTATGCACATCAGCTCTACAGGGAGTTTAATTTGATCTGAGGTGAAAATAAGGTGACAAAATGACAATTGTGATCATGTTGCCATGAAGCATCCAAAAGCTAGGCAACTTGGATGTGAGCTGAGAAAGGTGTATGCATTATTTAGACAAGTTAATAATGGCAACTTGAGTGCTGCTCATAAGTGTGAACCAGGGGAGAGAATGGGGTCGGATGAGATCCGGGGAGAGACTTGGAGGGTCTGCCATGCAAAGCTGCCTCCTCGCAGGAAAGGAACAGGGCAGTCAGGGCTACAGCAACCACAGTGGAGTTCTTGGGAGCCTCTGAGGACTCAGCTGTACGAAGTACACTCAGTTCATCCCTTTGCTTCTGGCACAGGGGCCTCAACTCTGAATTTCCTTTCCTCTAGGCACCTGGGAAGATAATACCTCCCTGCCCCTTTGAAAAATGAGAGGAAGTGTCATATGTCACTTCCTTGTGGAAGCCATGAAGAGCCACCACTGTATTTTTTTGTTGTTCTCTTTTCCTGTGACAGTGAATTGTCAACCATGCCTTGAGATGGTGGCATCAAAAAACGGTAGAGTCTTGGATCTTGGCTTCCTTGGGCCACCTGCTCACCCACAGTGGCCAGATAGCATGAAAGAGACATAAACCTTTACTGTGTTAAGCCACAGAGCATCGGGGGTTATTACTGTAGCAGAGCCTAGCCTATCCTGACTACTGCAAGGACTTTCCCCATGAACATGCCCCTGTTAATTCTCTAGAACTTTTGCTTACCTCCAGCCTGGTAATGTAGAAGGAAGTAGTTTTTTCATCACTGAGAGGGGGAAAAAGTTTCTGGCATTACCTTTCAGTGCTCATCTAAGGTGAGTGGACTTAAGGGGATGGAGAATGGAAGAGAACTAATGTTTGTTGATTTCCTGCTCTACACCAGGCACCTCGCTGGATGCTGTGCATGCAGTCAGTCTTTAGAACAATGTGGTTATAGAGGATTTTGATTTTTATATTATTGATAAGGAAGAAGAGCTCAAAAGAGGTTAAATAAACTTGTCTATAAATCACCTAGGTAAGAGATGACAGAGCCAGGAGAAGAACCCAAGTCCATCTGACTACAAAACTTATGTTCTTTTTCTGTAAAATAAACATACAAGTAATGAGCTTTTACCCCCTGATAGCCTGTTAGTGTTTTTCTCCTGACTATAATCTCTTTGGAATAATCTTTAGTTATATCAATCTACTATTCCAAATTATTATTCTTAGAATTATTTTCTTCTTTCATTTCACTCAGATTTGTTTTTACTGATCTTTGACACCTGAGGTGCGACAAATCTGCATGTTTGTTTAAACTCCAACCAAACACATTCGTGTTTGTTTTAAGTTGGAATATCATCACCAGGATATCTAGAAATTCCTCCACTGTGGTTACAGATTTTTAAAAATGTGAGGTTTGCCCTTTCCAGCAAGGATTCTAGAGGAGGGAAATAGAATGAGATGAGATATGGAGGGAGAAGGTTTATTTGTAAAGAGGAGAGCACAAAGGCTGTACTCAATTAACAGAGGCCCTTTGGTACACGAGATCTTTTCAGCTGCCTCTCTGTGATGCTTAGAAATGTACGATCCATCTACTTCAGAAGAGCCCCTGAGACCCCCACTGTGCCTCACCAAAATAAGATGAAATCTCGATGCAAATCCACGACTCACCCTCTACGTGCACAAGGGATGATGTCCTTGGCTTTCCGAGCATAGCCAAGCTGCCCCCTTCAGAGTTCAGCAGAGGGCATGCCTCAGCCTGCGTTCCCCGACTCATGACATGACTTCAGGATGGAGGGCCAGGATTTTTCGCAAGTGTAACAATATTAATTATCAAGTCACTTTAACACACGTGTGATGTATGTGTGCATTTATTTCACAGGAATGGTATAAAGATTAAATAGTTAATGAATCCATTTTTCATATCAAGGATATATTTGCCATACGCCTAACTATATCTCTCCCTTCTGTTTCTCATGAGAAATATAGCTATCTTTATTATGTAATCAGTAATATATCATTCCTTCTAAGCAGGATCTAATTTTAGCAACATGATGAATGGCCTGGGAATGTATTCCACTGCCCTCTGCAGAAAGGAATATATATCAGACCTGCTCAGGTGTGTGTCACTTCTTTATATAGGGAGTTTTCAAGCTCCCCAAGTGGCAGCCTGGGTTTTTCTGGCTGAGAGCCCCAAGTTCTCTGTTACGGCCGTGCAGACAGCATTAGGAAATGGCCATGTGTGAACAATAATCAGGCTTGCTCGCTCCAGCCAACGAGGGATGTGGCTCTCCCATGCCTGGAATTATGGCACCAGCTAGAAAATGACCAATTGGGGCTTTTCTTTATTTCTGTGCAGCATCTGCTTGTATAGGACCATCCTCAACTTCCCACCCACCACCTCCCATTTTTCCCCCTTTGCCTTTAAGCCGTGAAGTTTCTTTAAAATGCAGGAATCATTCCACTTTGACTACCAGCATGAGGAATTAGTCCCTTTTTCTTGAGCTTTCAAGGAGAAAATCGTCATTTTCTCACATGCTGCCTCTGAGCGTTATAGCTCCTCCTGCCCATTCAGAGCACCGGACATCTCGGTAACATTTCAATTCTGAAAGCTATTTTGAATTCATTTTTGAATTGATCTGTGGAGAATCAAAGCAATACCGTACCTACATTTCAGATGTGAAAACTGAGGCTCAGAGAGGGTAAGTGATGTGTTCAATTTTGGGGATATGGCCAATAAAACTGAAAACTCCACGGGCTTCCTAGGTGGCGCAGTGGTTAAGAATCCGCCTGCCAATGCAGAGGTCACGGGTTCGATCCCAGCTCCAGGAAGATCCCACATGCCGCGGAGCAACTAAGCCCGTGTGCCCAAAAAAAAAAAAAAACAAAACAAAAAAAAACTGAAAACTCCATATCACATGGCTGCCTATGCTTAATTTTTAAGGACCTCTGTAGAAGATGGAAGATAACAGTTAGGAGTGTTTGCTTTTGCAACAATTGTATATGTGAAAATCTGAAATTCTTTGTGCAGCTACTACATTTGCTGACTCTAAGATATACTTTTCTCTCATACTCGTGTCCCCCAAACTGGGAAACAGCTGATAATCAATGGAGTATCATAATCTAACTGATACTGTTTTTTCTTTTTTTGCAGCCAGACTGGCACTTAAAATATCCCAAATCTTTACCCCTCTCTGTTTCCATGTCCTTTGCAAAGATGTCACTCTGCAACTCCCCCCATCAGTCAAATCTATTTCTGCAAGCCTGGAAAATGGGTGGTCCTTATCTTTATTTGTTCCTGTAGAGGGCGCTGTTTGTGCCCATCCATTCCCCTTACTGCCTCAGCCTGCCTGACTTCCACAGGCACATGCAGTCTTTGCTTAAGGCTGTCTTTGCCTGCCGTGTTGGCTTAAAATATGTTCAAAGTCTTTGACATACTTCCCTCTTCTCTCCTTCAATGTGGGCCAGTCTTCATGACTTGACTTGCTTCTCTCAAATGGAAGGTGGCGGAGATAATATGACTTTCAAGAGGAGGTTATAAAAGCACTGTGGCTTCGCCCTCTCAGATCACTCACTTTCCCATAAGCCCTATACCTTGTCCTGAGGACATTCAAGAGGTTAAAGGAATCAAGACCTCTGGCTAAAAGCCAGCCCCGACTGGCTAGCCGTGTGAGTAGATCATCTTAGAAGCAGATCCTCCAGCCATGGTCCTGCCTTCAGATAATGAAAGTCTTGCCAATTCCTTAACTGCAGCCTCATGAGGAAACACAAGCCAGAACCAACCAGCTAAGATATTCCAAAATCCCTGACCCTCACAAATAATACGAGATAATAAATATTTATGGTTATATTAAGCCATTAAGTGTTGGGATAATTCACTGCACATCAATATATAACCAAATATATAAACTCATCCATGTGGCAAGCTGGAAAGGTTGGTGGATTACGTTTTGGAAGCATCCACCAATGACATGTAGTAGTTTGTATAAATACCACAGCTTCCTCACGTCCTGTAGATCACTGAACTCCCAGAGTTTCCCCAGGGGAAATTCCATTTGCCCAGAATCCTTAACTGGATTGATAACACCCTTTACTGACTACTTTCCCGCCCCTAACTTCTTCCTGTCCCTACCGGTGTTCCCTTCACCTCCCATATTAATTACTTGTTCTTAAATTCTTATCTCAATACCTCCTTTTTTGGGGGAGGGAGAATGCAAACTAGGTCAATTCCACATAATCAGTTGCCAAACCTGTGTATTTTTAATTTGAAATTGTATTTCCATGGTTCAGTAGCACCAACCTGAGCTGATGCAAAAAAAAAAAAAAGGCAAAAAGGAACCCTCCCCCTTCACACATATATGAATGTTGGTGAAAATATACCCCCTCCTCAATTTTTAATACAATTTAAAACTCAAAATGAGGAAAAAAATCCTCAAGTGCCGGAAACAAAGAGAACACTCAAAGTTACATTGACAAGAGGGAGGTGAAATGAAAATGCTCACATGGTGAATCAGGAGGAGAGAGAGACCTTAGCACTGAAGTTTTGAAGCTCTGTGAGCAGGATTATGTAGGTTTGAGCTCCATGAGCCCAGAAGCAGGAACCAGGCTACCTGCATAAAGCCAGAGGTCCTGAAGAGCTTATCTAGTATCCTCTGAATTAGGGACTAGACGAAACTTCTACTAGTGTAAGGGAATTGCAAGAAGGCTTGTAATTTTCTTGGGCTGTGAAAGTAATAGGAATCGCCCCAAAAAACAAACAAATGAAAAAACACAAAACAAAACAAAACAAAAAACAAAACAAAACAAAAAAACAACATTGTGTCACAAGTGGTTTGAGGCTTGAATTCTGATTACTCATGTACTATGGGGACCCCAAACTACGAAATTATCCTAGAATCTTGTCCAGAATTAGTAAGTGTAAAAGCACCCCAAAAGGATGTTTTAGGGCACATGAAACTTCTGTGGACTCCCCTTTCAATCTCATCTCCATAAGGAAGAGTTTACAGAAAGAAAACAAGAGAATTGAAAAAAAAAAAAGAAAAAGAAATCACAGAAGAAAGCCAATCACAATGAAATGGAGCCAATAGATGAGCAAATGGGAGAAGCTGTACCTCAAGAACCGGAAATAATAGAACAATCTAAAAAAAGACTTTAAAATAAGTAAAAACAAAAAACATTTCAACACATGGAGAAAGGAACAGTAGTCACAAACCAGAAATAAAACTATTTGAAAATGGGCAGATTTGGGGAAAAAATTTTAAAAACGAAAAATATAGCGACTTAAATGAAAACCTAATAGACCAGTTGGAGTGTAAAGTAGAGATGGCTGATGAGAGGTTAAGTGAATTGGAAGACACATTGCAGGAAATCACCCAGAATATAACACACAAGATAAAGAGATGAAAAATCTGAAAGTTGATCAAATGGGAAGGTCCTACCTATGTCTATTAAGAGTTCCAAATGGAAAAAATAGAAAGAGTTAGAAGCAAATAGTAGTCAATTATTTCCATTATCTAAGACATGAATCTTTAAAGAAGCACACCAGGTATCATGCAGTATAATAAAAAACAAACCCATTTTTAAACACAGTAGTTCAAATGCAAGGTATCAACCTTAAAAACTAACACAGAGAAAAAACGAATTATCTACAAATGAATGACAGACTGAAGGCATACCTCTCAAAGCAAGAACAGCTAGCAGAACACAGTTGTCGTGTTATAAATGTAGTTACAAATGCACAGGAATGATGTATTTAAATTGCTGAGAGAAAAACTGTCATTTCAGAGTGAAAGTAAAATAGTCAATTTCAGATGCAAACAACTGTTTTGGTCAGTAGTACTTTGGCATGTTGTACATGAAGATCTACTTTGGCAAGAAAGTAAATTACCTTGAAAAGAAGCAGTTGGATGCAAGAAGTAGTTTTAAAATGGATAAATATGTTGGTAAATCTAAACACTTAATAGTATAAATTAAAATGACTACTTTATGAGTGTTTAAAAATAAAGGAAAAATAAATTTCTAAGTAATAAAACCATGGAACATGGGAGAGCAGATCAGAGTTAAAGCATACATTATTTGGAAGGAGGTAAGTGATATTAATTCTAGACTTTAATTTAGGTCTGAATATGAATGTAAGGGTAGCCATAACAGAATAGAAACAGAATGCATAATTTGCATACAAGTATAAGAAAAATATAAAAATATGAATTGGAATACTACCCACCAAATCATGATAGTAGCTTCCTCTTGGGAGAGAGAACAGGTGATGGTGACCAGAAGGGGCTGCATGGTGGGCGGGGGGGGGGGTGTAAAAGAAATGTCAACTTTATCTGAAATGCTCTCTACATTTTAAAAACATTTAGAAACAAACCTTTTATTTCCCCTTTGCCTCTGGGATATGCTCAGGATTTTCCCTGGTATTCAAGGTCCCTTGTTACCTGCCTCTATTTTTCAGTGAGCTTAGCTCCCTCTCCACCTCCCAACACATATTTTCCATTTCCATCAGGCCAGTCTCCTCATTTTTCATACATCCTCTGCTTATTTTAGGATTCATGTCTCTGTTGTCCAAATCCTGCCAGTCCTTAAAGAACTAAAGGCCCTTCTTCCTATCATCCAATATTGACAACAACAAATAGGACTGTCTGTAGCACATAATACATAATTACATTCTGTTTAGCTCTCTCTTATCAATATATAACTATGTTTTCTACCTCCTTTTAATTGCTTTCTTTTATTTAGTATTTCCCTTAAAAGATTATAGAATCTCAGAGGTCAAGAACTGTGGTATTTATGATACCCTGCCCTGGAATCCCTCATGGCATGTTCCACAGCTAAACACATTGTAAAGAATATATTTGTTAAATTGAAAGCAGTCCATCTGATGGAAAGGCAATGAAGAAAAGAAAATGAACAAGCAAGTTTTGACCATTCTTTGGTGGATAAATTGCACCAGGTAAATAATAATATGTCACTTATTTCAATGTTATTGATTAACCTCAGTGACCTGGAATGCATTTGAGATTCAGAAAAAGTTGCTTAAAAACATTCACTTTGGTGTCAGTCAGACCTGCTTTGAGTATCAGTTTAACCACGTAATTACAATCTTTATGACTATGAATAGGCAACCTAACTAGTTTGAGTCTTAATTTCTTCATGGGTAAAAGGGGAGAATAGTTCTCACATGGAAATCACCTAGCTCAGCACATGGAACGTAGTAAAAACATTCAGTAAACGTGACCTGCGATTATTATTACCTAAAATATGTAAACCCAAAGCCATGCATGAGCCAACCCAATTCTCTCCCGTCCTATTGCCAGCCCATGACAGAATTGCATTTATCTGCCCTCTAGAAGCTAAATGTGGCCGTGCTATTTATGTTTGCCAATAAAATGTAAGCATAAAGACATATGTAATTTCCTGTAGAATCTGTAAGACCTCCTGAGCAATTCACCACTTCCCCCTCCCCTATATGGGGACCCTGGAAGCACATGTTGAGATGGAGCCTCTATCAGCCTGGATGCCGGAAAGACCATGCTGAGGAGGGCTCTCCTGCAACCTAAGTGGATACATAAAATGAATGAGAAAAAAAAAACTTTTGCTGTGTTAACCCCCCTGAGATTTTGAAGTTTTTTGTTCCTGCAGCAAAACCTAGCCCATCCTGACTAATATAATGCATTAAAAGTTGTAGTTCCCAACTCCCCTCAAAAAACTATCTAAAGCCATGCTTTAGAACTCATTTGTTCTTACTTAAAAACACTTCTCTCCAACTTATTTATGTGGTTTCCCATCTCACAGGATGTTTATTTTTTTTTTACTTTTTCAACCTTGTGGGGTTTTTTTTAATGCATTTGATTTCTATTTATTTATTTATTTATTATTTACTTTTTGGCTGCATTGAATCTTCATTGCTGTACTTGGGCTTTCTCTAGTTGTGGTGAGCAGGGGCTACACTTCATTGCGGTGCACGGGTTTCTCATTGTGGTGGCTTCTCTTGTTGCAGAGCATGGGCTCTAGGCATGCAGGCTTCAGTAGTTGTGGCTCAAGGGCTCACTAGTTGTGGCTTGCAGGCTTTAGAGTGCAAGCTCAGTAGCTGTGGCGCACGGGCTTAATTGCTCCAAGGCATGTGGGATCTTCCCGGCCCAGGGGTTGAACCTGTGTCCTTAACCACTGCTCGACCAGGGAAGCCCTCAGAGGATGTTTAGAGCAAAATATTAGAGGCAATGTCATCAGAGGTAGACACCCGCCCCAGCAAGAAGGGAAAACTGCTGGGCTATAAAAAGAAAAGTTAGGAAAACTGTGATAAGAAGATAAGGAACTCAAAAACCATTATGATCTGGGGCCATTTTGGAGAGGTGGAATTAATGATGCTTACTAAAAAGCCTTTGAAGTCATCTCTGTATCACAGCAATGCTTTTTTGGTTTATTACAGTTTCATTACATTTTTATTTTTCTTATTCATTTTCTTTATTTTATTGTACATTTAGTTTTTACTACACTTTTAAAAAAATTCCAGTTACATGGTCCTTTTTTTTATAAATTTATTTATTTTATTTTTTGGCTGCATTGGGTCTTCGTTACTGCACATGGGATTTCTGTAGTTGGGGAGAGCAGGGGCTACTCTTCACTGCAGTGCACGGGCTTCTTACTGCAGTGGTTTCTCTTGTTGCAGAGCACGGGCTCTAGGCTCATGGGCTTCAGTAGTTGCGGCTCATGGGCTTAGTTACTCCACAGCACATGGGTTCTTCCAGGACCAGGGCTCGAACCTGTGTTCCCTGCATTAGCAGGCGGATTCTTAACCACTGCGCCACGAGGGAAGCCTTACTACGCTTTTTTTTTTTAATGCTTACTATCTCTTGAGCATTATGCTGAACACTTTAAATGTGTAGCGGGTCACTTAACGCTCTCGGCATCTCTCAGAATGAGATTTGTAACTGCCCAAGGTTTTGTGGTCATTACAGCAGCACTGGAGTTTCATGTGAACCCAGCCTGTCTGATTTCAGAGTCCTTTTACCATCATGCTTTTCATGCATTAGCATAACATGGTAGGATGACCCTCAACAAAAGCGCAATGATATTTCCGGAACGTCTGTTTTAAAAAGCTGGGAGACATGTGTAACATTTTGGACATTTTTCTATCAAAAAAAAAAAGATTCAATTTTAACAAGTGCTGGTGCTTCAAAGGCTAGAAAGCTTGGGTTATCAGGAAAAGCCACATGTGGGAAGCAGCTCTCTCTCTAACAGTGTGAGATAAATGAGACAGTCTTGAATTTCAGTGATCTTATAAATGCAACAGGAGTGATAAATATAAATCTATTAAAGCTCTTTCATTTAGAACAAGGAATCTGTATTCTTTGACCATATAACTTTTTTTTTTTTACTGCATCTTTCAAACAGAAAAAGTTGCTGGCCAAGGATGAGTCACTTCCTTGGTTCTTTACAATGTGAGGAGAAAGGACCCACGGTGGGGGTGGGAGGTTGGAGAGAAGGTGAATTTCTCTGCTGCTGTCCAAATGGTTGCCAGAGAGGCCCCAGTTTGCCATTTCATCTCTGTAGTTGTTTCCTTATGCGAAGGATGGCAGCTGACGCCCAGGGGTCTTCGCCATAAATGAAAAGAGCAGAGGACAACCAAGCTGGAAGCCCAGAGACATTTCCTGCGTTGACAGGCATTTGGTGGAGAATGTTTCTTAAAGGATAACAGCATCTCACTCCTCAATGCCAGAACAACATCTCTGGGGCTCAGCTCTGGAAACCCACATGGTCCCTACATACCACAAACAAGGTTTCACTCTCAGTGGAAATTTGATTTTTGTTTTTATTTTTGTATGACCGTTCAACAGGTAAGCAAACATGTTTGTCGTAGAACGGTGGCGCTACTGTTTAAACGTCAGCGTGGCAATTTCAGGTCTCTGGAGGGGCTGTTAAGAACACAGGGTCCCTTCCCTGACCTGTGTTTTTGTCCCCCGTTACTGCGGATGCAGTGTATTCACATACCTTCAGAGCGGTTCAGAGATGCCGGGGGGTGGGGGGGTGACTGCAAATGCTTACTATCAGGCTACTTCTGACAATTCCTAATGTAATCCATATACTACACATACATTCTAGTTACACAATTTATGAGGTATAACAAGGGGAGAGAAGTGAAGCTGGGATATAATTGTGACTGATGTGAAACAGACATGTAGAATGAATGGCCTTACAACATTTTCTTTGAAGTTTGTTAAAAGCAGTAAAGTGATATTCACTATAAGTGAAACCTGCTGTTACAGATATCCACTGGCTTGGGGAACATTTTCTTTTGACTTTATTTCTTGAATTTTAATTTGCCACTTGAAGTTTTTGAAATTTTTTTTTCTTTTGATGTGCAATGGAATAGAAAGGGGATAAAAATCGTGGAGCGCCTACTACGTGCTTAGCCCATACCAGGCACTTGATATCAGGGCTGACTCACAAGCCACAGTAGGGCACGGTGCCTAGGGCCCACAGGGATGTTTTGATTTCTTTTAAAACCAGAAGAAAAGAATGAAGATAATAATAATGGAATATATTATTAATTCCTATAATAAAATTAAAATTTATTATAATAATAATGAATATAAATAATGAATTGCACCTGGATTATTTTTGTCTTTTAATCCCTATTTTATGGAAGAAGAGGCCCACAGATTCCATAATGTGGTGGCCCTGCTTGATAGAAATTATCTCATTTAATTCTCCTGAGTAATTCTAAAAGGCTGAAGACAAGTGATGCTTCAAAGATGTAAGAAGTTTTCCTGAGGTCCTAAAACTAGCAAATGGTAGAGGCAGGTCTTAAGACTATTGTCTAATTCTTTCCACTGAAGAAGAGCTTAATGGTATAGGCAATTCTACATTGGAACACCTGGCATTAAGAATGAAAAATGTCACATATATTTGGTACCAAAGAAATGAATGGAAAATCAATTCTGAGGTTGGCATATGTTTTTCCGTACAATATAGGAAGATGTCTAGAAATATATGTAACCCAGATGTCCCCACGTTTGCCAGATTTAAGGTCAAGACGTCTTTTCAATACTCAAATAATAGTTTAAGCCCCCACAGGAAGGCCAGCCTTCATCCTATCACTATCGCCTTCCCATCTTTCTCTTGGGACCTGTGAAGACCACTTACGTGTTCCTCTAACCAGTCATGGTTAATACTCAACATCTCAGCTGACTGCTTCTCACCACATTTGGGGAGCCACTTTTGGGGCAGGTTGTCACAGCTTTCTCCTCACACATGGATGCGTGACCCTCCCTTTATTTCCCAAAGCACAGCTGAGACAGAGCTGGTTTTTACTGACGTCTTGGGGGCATCAGTAGTACAACACAAAGGGGAATATTTGACTAATACCTAGGTTGACCAAGCAGCCTAATTTTCCCAGAACTAAAGGAGTTCTCAGGAAATTTTAGTTTGAAAACTGCGTCAGTCCTGGGCAAACCTGTTGTTCACCCTACAGATGCCTCGTCTTGAATCCACAGCCCTGGTTTACCCCACTTAGGGCTTCATCTTGGCTATTGGTCTATCTCTACTTGGCTAAGCTGGTTTTTCCCATCCCTGTCACCTCCAAGAATGCTCTTTCCTTAGATCCCACACCCAACTTTTCTTGGCCTCAGAGAGGGGAAGACATCTTTCTTCTCGTTTAAGACCAGCCTGGTTACTAACAGGAAGACCTCTTACCTTGCTGGGAAAGACCTGTGCTCCTCCATTAGCATGCTATTAAATCCTCATGGCCTGGACAAGACAAACCCAGAAGTCCACAAGACTGTTCCCAGACTCAAAGTCATTTAGTCTTAAATGACACCATGTATGGGACCCTAAGAGTCTAATATGGGTCATTCTGTATCAAACCCATGCAGTTTCCGGTCACAGCCTGTTGGCCTGAGAGATGAAAGGGAGATGGGGTCATCCACCTGATCCGTAATCACTTGTGAGCAATGTTTAGTTTAGAACACAGACACATCTCCTGGGGGAGGAAAAGTGATTTTCAGGCAAGTGTCAGTCTAAATCCAGATTTCATGAGAAAAGAGGTTTACAACCCCCAAGGAGCACAGTTCTGTTCAAATACACCACATATATTACCAAGTAGCGCACTCAGCCCCTCGGGTTGAAGTGTCTCCATTTTGGTTACTCTGTGGATTCAGGACTTTTGACAAGAACGATGGGTAAAGTATATGTCCTATACACACCGCCGACTGAAACACCTTTAAACTGGACCCCTCTGAAAAAAAGGAACACCAATTCCAAATCCTACCCTAGAATTCGGCAACGTTTGTGACTCCAAAATGATGGGTTTCCAATTTCGAAAATTTAAAACGAGGTCTATGAAAAACCCCATTATAGACAGGATCAGAGATTATATAGAGATTACAAAATTTGTAACAATGTAATTACAAAGGAGTTGACAATATTTATCACAAAGCTAAGAGGCCACCTTGGGCTAAGTAACAAGAAATGTAATATTTCTGAGACGGGAAGAAAAAATAACGGAAATGAGACAAAATAAAGTCAGGAAAGCTGATTTCAGAAGACTTTACACGGAGTCGGTAAGGCTGTAGGAGGGCTTTCAGCAGAGTCTATAGTATTAACTTTACTGTATTTAAATAAAAAATAATAATCATTGAAACTTCTTCTATACCTTGTCATTATTACATCACCTGTTTCAGTTTTTTTGACCAAAGATTATATGTGTGTATGTTAAACTTGAAATTAAAAATCAAACCACCTGTTTTAATAATTTTGCTCTCACTCTACCTATTAAATATCACTTTCCCTTTTTTTCTGTGTAGATAATCTCAAGAAATACAGGATAAAACAGGTGTTTAAGTAAAATTCCAAGTAGACCTAAGTAGTTTGTTGTGCTGAGGCCTGGATAGACTTAGGAACACATGAATCTAGGGGTCAGGGAAGAGTAGGGTCAAAAAAAAAAACAGTACAGCTAGTTTTTGCCTTGCTGAAAAGTCAGAACTCCATAAGCTGCAAAAGTGAGGTATCAGAGCAAATGTGGATTGCCACAGCAATCAGACAAGAAATAAAAGGAATCCAAACTGGAAAGAAGGATGTAAAATTGCCACTGTTGGCAGATGACATGGTACTACACATAGTTGACCCTTGAACAACAGAAGGGCTAAGGGATCTGACTCCCTGCATGGTTGAAAATCTGTGTATAATTTTTGACTCTCCAAAAACTTAACTACCAAGGGCCTACTGACCACAGGAAGCTTTACCAATAACATAAACAGTCAATTGACACATATTTTGTGTGTTATATGTACTATACCCTATATTCTTACAATTAAGTAAGCTAGAGAAAGGAAAACATTATTAAGAAAATTAAGGAAGAGAAAACACATTTACAGTATTGTAGTGTATTTTTCAACACTAAGTTTATGTCATCCATTTATAAGATGAATAGTCTATCCGTCAATGCCTACATCAATACTGGCTTATATGAAACAAAACACAGTAGATATATACATATTACTAACACCACACATCTAAAATGAAAAGATAATGTGAAAATGAAATTCTTATTTATAAGTATAACGATTCATGCATTGATAACAAAGAAGCAGCAATATGATTGCTTTCTGCTTGCCTAGTGTAACCAATACAATTACTTCATGGTAGCTTAGCCTATACAATAATAAATGAATTGCTATAAAAATTTTTATGGCATACAGTATTACAATCATATTCATAACACAGTATTGGAAACATTGTTACAATATTTAAAAAGCCACTTACCTGTGATGATAGGCTGATATGCAGTTTCTCCAATTATGAGAGAGAGAAGCACACTGTGTAGTAAGGTAATCCTTTGAAAGCAAAGATATAAAACAGTAAGAAAACTAGCACATTATTAATTTTATGTTAAATGTCACTCACCTATGCCTGTGTAAGAATAGGCTATCCACTTCAATACAACTCTTGTAGGTATATTTTTGTACATTTATTGAAAAAATCCACACATAAGCGGACTTGTGCAGTTTAAACTCACATTGTTCAAAGGGCACCTATATAGAAAAATCCTAAAGACACTACCAAAAAACTATTAGAACCAATGAATAAACTCAATAAATTTGCAGGATATAAAATTAATACTCAGGAATCTGTTGCATTTCTATATACTAAGAACAAACTATCAAAAAGAGAAATTAAGAAAACAATCTCCTCATTCACAATTGCATCAAAAAGAATAAAATACCTAGGAACAAATCTAACCAAGGAGGTAAAAGACTTGTATTCGGAAGTTTTGACATTGATGAAAGAAACTAAGACAACACAAGCAAATGAAAAGATATTATGTGCTTATGGATTGAAAGAATTAATGTTGTGAAAATGACCATACTACCCAAGGCAATGTACAGATTCAATGCAATCCCTATCAAAATACCAATGGTATTTTTCACAGAACTAGAAAAAATAATTCTAAAATTTGTGTGGAAACAGAAAAGACCCTGAATAGCCTAAACAACCTTGAGAAATAAGAGCAAAGAACAAAGCTTACATCACACTTCCTTATTCCTTATACTACATCACACTTCCTTATTCCTTATACTACAAAGGTACAGTAATCAAAACGGTACAGTAATGGCACAAAATCAGACATATAGATCAACAGAATAGAGAGCCCAGAAATGAACCCACACTTATATGGCCAATTAATTTACAATAAAGGGGGCAAAAATATACAATGAGGAAAAGACAGTCTCATCAATTGAGAAACCTGGCCAGCTACATGCAAAAAAATCAAACTGGTCTACTTTATCACAGCATATATGAAAAAAACAAACTCAAAATGTTTAAAGACTTAAATATAAGACCCGAAACCATAAAATTTCTAGAAGAAAACACAGACAGTACACTCAGAATCAATCTTAGCAATACATATATATGTGTGTGTATATATACATATTTTTGGATATGTTTTCTCAGGCAAGGGAAGCAAAAGCAAAAATAAGCAAATGGGGCTATATCAAACCAAAAAGCATTGCACAGTGAAGGAAACCATCAACAAAACAAAACAGCAGCCTACCAAATTAGAGAAGATATTTGCAAACGGTATATCTAATAAGGGGTTAATATCCCAAATATACAAAGCATTCATACAACTCAACACAATAAAGCAACTTGATTAAAAAATGGGAAGATACACGAATAGACACTTCTTCCAAAGAAGACCTGGCCAACAGGTACATGAGATGGTGCTTAGCACCACTAACTCTCAGGGAAATGCAAATCAAAACCACAATGAGACACCACCTCACACTTTCAGAATGGCTTTTATAAAAAAGACAACAAATAACACGTGTTGGAGAGAATGTGGGAAAAAGGGAATCCTCGTGCACTGTTGGTTGGACTGTTCTTTGGTGCAGCTGCTTTGGAAAACAGTATGGAGGTGCCTCAAAAAGTTAAAAATAGAGCTGCCATGTGATTTGGCAATTTCACTTCTGAGTATTTACCTGAAAACAAAAACACTAATAAATTATACGTGGAACTTCCCTGGTGATCCAGTAGCCAAGACTCCGTGCTCCCAATGCAGGGGGCCCAGGTTTGATCCCTGGTTGGGGAACCAGATCCCACATGCATGCCTCAACTAAGAGTCTGCATGCCACAACCAAAACAAAAAACAAAAAAAAACCCAGAAAAATAGAGAAGCACCCCAGTGTTCATTGCAGCATTATTTATAATAGCCAAGATATAAAAGCAACTTAATTGTCTGTCAGTAGATGAATGAGTAAAGAAGATGTGGTATATATGTTTATTGCTCATAAAAAAACGAAATCTTGTCATTTGCAACAACATAGATGAATTTAGAGGATATTATGCTAAGTGAAATAAGTTGGACAGAGAAAGACAAATACTGCATGATCTTACTTACACGCGGCATCTAAAAAACAAAATCAAGAAACAAAACAAAATGAAAACACACTCATAGATACAGAAAACAAATGGTTGGTTGCCAGAAGGGAGGGAGGGTAGGAGGAGTGAATGAAATAGGTAAAAGGGACTAAGAGGTATAAACTTCCAGCTATATAATAAACAAGTCACAGGGACGTAGTATACAGCATTAGAAATACGGTCAATAATATTACAATAACTTTCTATGGGGATTGCTTGTGATGATCATGTCATAATGTATACAAACGTCAAATCATTATGTAGTACACCTGAAACTACGTAATAGTGTACATTATAATAGTGTACATATATTTAATTTAAAAAATCAATATAGTGTGTGACTAGTGTAAGAATAGTCTGGTCATTGAGACAACAGAGATTCCAGGAATAAACTCATATTAACACAATAAATTGATTTTTGACAATGGCACTGAAAGAATTCAAGAAAGAAAATCATTCAACAAGTGATGCTGGAGGAACTGAATATCCAGATGGGAAAAAAATGAACCTTGACCCTTACTTCAGTCTGTATCAAAATGTTAATTTGGGATGGATAATAGACCTAATTGTAAGAACCAAAACTATAAAGTTCCTAGAAGAAAGCATTGGAGAAAATTTTTATGACCTTGAAGTAGATAAAGACTTCCTAGAAAGAACACTGGTAGAAATAACCATAATACTAAAAAAATAATAAATCAGATTTCATCAAAATTAAAAATTTCTGCTTATCAAATCACATTAAGTATAGGAATAGACAAGCTACAGAGTGGGAGAAAATATTCACAAAAATTATATGTGGCAAAGAACTTGTATCTAGTATCAAGGATTTGTATCTTTTATAACTCATTACTAAAAGGACAACACAATTTCTTAAATGTGCAAAAAACTTGAACAGGCAACTACAATAGAAGAGATACAAGTGATTAAAAAGCACACAAAAACACTCATTAGTCATCAGAAAAATATTAATTGAAACCATAATGGTGTATCACCACATACTCACAAAATAGATAAAATTTTTAAAGACTGACAATACCAAATGTTAATGAGAACGTGGCGTGATGAGAATTTGAATCCATCTCTGGTAGGAATTTAAAATGGTATAACCGCTGGAAGACACTGAAATTTTTTGTAACGCTAAACATACACTTACTCTATGATCTAGTAATTCAACGCCTAACTATATACTTAAAGAAACTGAAATGTATGTTCATAAGAAGAAATGTACAAGCGTGTGCATAGCAGCTTTATTCATAACAGCCCCAAACTGAAAACAGATCAGAAGTCTATCCTTGGGAGACTGCATCGACAAACTGTGCTATATTCATCGAATGAAAAGGTACTCAGCAATACAAGAAACAACCTACGTGAATGAATCTCAGAAACATTATGCTGGGCAAAAGAAGTCAGGCACGAGAACTATGAGTCCATTTATATCAAGCTGTATAACAGGCAAAACTAACCTATATTCCAAGATATATACTCAGGAGAACTGAAGACACAGGTTTACAAAAAAAAATCTGTACTCAAGTGCTCACAGAAGAATTATTCATAATAGAAAAAAAGTGGAAAACAACCCAAATATCCACCAATTGATGAATGGGTAAACAAAATGTGGTATATCTATACAATAAAACATTACTTAACCATAAAAAGAAATAAAGTACCAATACATACAACAATGTAGGCAAACCTTAAAGACATTATGGTAACTGAAAGCCAGACACAAAATGCCACATGTATGACACCATTTATAGGAAAGGACTAGAACTGGCAAATCCGTGCAAAAAGTAGTTTAGTAGTCGCCAGGGGCTGGGAGGAGGGGGCAATGGGGAGTGACTGCTGATGGGTGGGGAGTGACTGCTGATGGTTAGGCAGTGTCTTTTGGGGGTGATGAAAATATTCTAAAATTAGATAGTGGTAATGATAGGACAACTTTGTGAATATAATATATATCATTGACATGTACATTTAAAAAGGATTAATTTTATAGTATATGAATTATATCTCAATGAAAAAACTAACCTATAGTGACAGAAATTTGAGCAATGATCGCCTTGAAATCGGGCAGGGATAAATAGGAAAATAGGAAGGAACTTTCTGGGATGATGGAAATGTTCTATATTTCCTTAGAAGGGTGCGTTAGAAATGGCTAATAGAAATGGCTGTATGCATTTTTCAAAACTTATTGAACTATAAAAAGTAAGATGTGTGCATTTACAGGTAGATTCTTGCCTCAATAAAAAATAAATAAAAGGCAAAAAAGGAAAAAAAACTTAGTAAAGTTGGAATAGAATACTTTAACCTAGGTATACAATTTTATCATATATATAATCATATATAGATAGATTTATATATAAATCTCAAACCAGTAAGTAAATATCTTAGTAATGAAACCCACTAGAATCTATCATTACAGTTGGAAGCAAGACCAACATGTCCTGTTACGGGTGAAATGTTTTAACAAGATTCTGCAAGTGCTCACCAAAATAATGAGTGAAAATAAAAAATAAGGTTTCTGTATTAGAAAGGAGGTGGCCCCCGATCTTGTTATTTACAGTTATTGGAAGTGCCCGCCTGAAAAACCCAAGAAATAATGAGAATTGTTAGAACCAAGAGGGTTTACCATCCTAACTGTAAAACCAATAGCATTTCTATGTAATAGTAAACACTATTTTTAAAATATAATGGTTAAAACAATATCGTTTTGAGAATTAAGAAAAATACAAAATGCCCAAGACCAATTTAAGTAAAGTTATTAAGCTCTACTGATGGACATAAAAACCACTTTAATAATTCGAGTGCCTTTCATCTTTGCATGGATGGACTCAAAATAATAAAGATATTGTTCCTGTCTAAACTCATACACATATCCAGTCCTAAGCAAATCTCAGCAAGGTTTTTATGAAATTAAAAAAAAAATGATTCAAAACTAACATGGAATTAAATGTGTAAGAATAGCCAGAAGAAGAGTGAACTTTATTCTACCAGGTATAAGAATTCTTTTTTTTTTTTTGGCCACACTGCGTGGCATGCAGGATCTTAGTTCCCTGACCATGGATCAAACCTGCGCCCACTGCGGTGGAAGCGCAGAGCCCTAACCACTGAACCACCAGGGAGTTTCCCAAGAATCCATTAATTAACGTTGGCACAGAACTAGTACAGGAAGAGGGGTACATGGATGGAAGACAATAGAGAGCCAAGACAAAAACCAAAGCATGAGTATGGATTGGGACAAAGTAAAGACACCATTGTAATAACTAGAAAAAGATTGTTGACCAAGTAACGTTAGGACAACTGACTGTTTATCTGCAAATAAAAATACCTATTACACACTTTACAATACAACAAATTCACGATGGATTAAAAGTTAAATGTAAAGACAAAACCAGAAAAGTACTAGGAAAACAATAGATAACTATTTGTTACTTTCGCTTAGAGAAAGAGTTTAAGGAGGATGTTTGAAGTATATCATCAAAGCTAGACAGTAAAGAGGGAAAGGATTGACTCCTTAAAAACAAAAAAACTTCCACATGACAGAAATCTCCTTAAAAAAATTAAAAAAACAAACAATTGGGGAAAACACTTACTGGCGATGTGACAGACCAAACATTAACACCTTCAACATGTGCTTTTGTATGGTTGCTTTCAACTGAAGAGTCCTGCTCCAACTTGCTGAAACATACATGGGGATTTGCTAGCTTCTGTAACTGGAGAGCCCAGGGATGGAGTGGCCTGAAACTTCCATCATGAGAAAGCCATAGCCCAGTCCCTCCTATCCTACCAGCCTAACAGTGCTCCAGGAAAGAGTGCTGCTTCTCCCATCGCTCCAGCAGAGAAGCTTTTGGAAGGATTTTGACCCACTTTGGGTCACAGGTCTATCACTGAATAACCCCTGTGGCTGAAGGAAGATTTCTTTCTCTTTTGCTGCTGTTTCTCTTTTGTTCTGAGATTCTAATGTGTCACCCACTGATGTTTCTGGCCAGGCATGGATCATGTGCTACCTTCGTAGCAGGGAAAGGAGTAGGTCAGTGCTACACAAACTACTTGGAATGCATTTTTCATAATACAGAGTGATTCTGTTATTAGAAGAAGGGAGAAGGGATGCTAGGGGCAAAAACAGCAGATTTTCACTAACATATATAAAGAGCTGTCATGAATCAATAAGAAATAGTATTTTCAAAAATCCATGAAAAGCCATAACAATTCATCAGTAATTAAATTTTACTTTTCCTGAGTCCTACTCTCTTATATCTCTGCTGAATACTTTCCAAGGTTGTAGTTGGCTAATTTGACAAGTTAAGCTGCTATAATTTATCACAAGATGCTAATCTCTTATAAGGAGCATCCTCTCCTCTTAGGTAACATGTAGAGTACAGGGGCTTTCTGCAGACAATGTTTTAATTCAAAGGATTGTCTCAGTTGTGAGAATTATAGCCATGAAAACTAAGATACAGTCCCTTAGGCAGAATGAACACTCAAATCTTTATTTCACTAGTGTTCAATAATCTTCTTTCATCTTTGACAAGCAAGGGAAGGCCTTGTTCTTATGGTTTTTCTTGAAAAACCTATGATTTTGCAGTTATTTTATGTACATATTTCTCAAATGAATTTAGGGCCTGAACTTTACTGATTTTGTTTCAAATTGTTTGTCTCATTGCAAGAAAGATTTATTACTTTTATATAGTTTATATATTTTTTTAAATATAAATTTTGATCTATTAGATTTCAAGTTGCTTTTCTAAAAAATAGGCTGTATATTTGAGACTTAAATGAGAGTATTCATAGGAGATAAAAAGTTCCATTTTTGAGAAAGCAGAACATTTCTATTAACTTAGAACCCTGAAACTTAAGAAGCACGATTATTTTGGGTTTTTGTTTCTTTGCTTTTAAATTTTTGCACATTGTTTTTATGAGAGAAAGAGAAGGAACTAATGGCAGGGAGTTAATTCAAGAGAGCCTCTCAAGGTCATATTGCACTGAGTAAATAAAAGTACATGCTCAACCCTTTACAAACTGTGTGCTGGGAGGTGTTATTCACCTTCTCTGTGCCCAGATTCATCATTTATGAACAGGGATTACAATAGAACCTACCTCACAGAGTGGTTTTAAGGGTGTGCAGTGAATTAAAGTGCTTTGAAAAGTGCCTGGCCTGAAGTAAGTGCAGAGTCAGTTGGCGACGACTATTATTTCATGTCACTTCTAACCATAGCCCAACCTACCGACAGTTGTGTAGCTGACACTGTTCAAAAGTCCTTGGGAGGTTTAGAAGTACCTCCTGCATGACAGAATGCAGTTGAACAGAGTTGAGAAGCTTACTTCCTTGAACTAGAATTCTTTGGAAATAGATGTTTCATCTACGGATAAAAGAAATGATCACTACCATCAATCAGAAACATAGAGTTCTCAGAGTTCCTTTTTACCTCTCTGTAGCCCTTATTCTATGATGATTTATCCACTGATGTTTCTGTTTTCTCTACTAATCCGTGAACTCAATGGAGGGCTATGATTTATTCACTATTAATTTCCTGGATCCACTATGGGCCTATCACAGAGCGGCTCACTGAATATTTGTTGAATGAATGAATGAATGGTTGAATCAGCTAATGAACAAATAACCGAACAGGCATACAACTCTCCAACCCTCTTATATAAATAGTACTCGCCTAAGCAGTGTACAAGTCAGAACTAGAAGCCCCAGAGGCCAGCTACCTGGAGAGCAATAGGATGGGTTTTATCTACTTGCAATCTATTAAAAGATCATCCTTCAAAAAGTCTTTAAAGTGTCTTAAGAAGAGGAAATTCCATCATCCCATGTGCGTCAATCATGAATTTCAACATTTCTTCTTTGAGAAAACATGAAATATTATACCAGCACAGATAAAATCTTTTGACTACTTTTGTTGGTCACTCGTGCATAATACCACTAAAGATGAAACAGAATTGCAAGGTGGTAACCAAAAGGGAAGGTAACTTAATTTAGAGAAATTAAAAGGATGAGAGGGAAGCAATAAACATGGTTGAATTTGCTAAATATTTTTCTATGCTGGGAAAAAAAAATATTACCCGATAGGTATTCAATACTTGAACAGAATGAAATATCAGTTCAATTCAGAAAATATTTTTTTCTTTCGATGCAGTAGGTGAGGTCTTTTATTTTTTTAAGAAAATAGCTAGTTCAGTTCTGTTTGAATGATCTTTTAGTATCTCTCTGCAGACATAACTTGTTTTATTGCACTTCACTTTATTGACCTTTGCAGATACTGTGTTTTTTACAAATTGAGCGTCTGTGGCAACCCTGTGTTGAGCAAGTATCGGTGCCATTTTTCCAATAGCATCTGCTCACTTTGGATCTCTGTGTCACATTTCGGTAACTCTCACAATATTTCACGTTTTCATTATTAATCCTATTTGTTATGGTGATCAGAGACCACTGATGTTTGATGTTACTATTGTAAAAAGAGTACAACTCCCTAAAGGCTCAGATGATGGTTAGCATTTTTTTTAGCAAGTGTTTTTTAATTAAGGTATCTACATTATTTTTGTACATAACACCATTGCACACTTAATAGACTGCAGAATAGTGTAAACATTAACTTTTACAGGCACTGGGAAACCAAAAAATTCGTGTGACTCACTTTATTGTGATATTTGATTTACTGCTGTGGCCCGGGACCAAACTGCAATCTCTCTGAGGTGTGCCTGTATTTCTCTTTAGTAAAACTTGGCTTATTTCAGGTTGAGTATGACGAGCAGTTGGATTCGGCTGACCTTATAGTTCACAAAGGTTGTATGCTTCATTCTGTTGGTTGCTGTTGTCACCCTTTGGTTTAGCTGATACCTCCAGCTATTGTGAAACTCAGGGTTCTCCCCTGGAACCGTAAATGGAGATCCCAAATGAGATCAAATGAGGCAGATGCCTTAAATCAGAAGCGTCAGCTGAAGAAAGAGCTCTTTCCCTAGGCTCCTGCAGCGAGCAGTCCAGGGGCCCGTCACTTAATTCAGAGCTAAAAGAATATAAGCAATGTGTTGGGTTTTCAGAAAGGGCAAATTAAAATCCTTTCCACTCAAATTTCAGAATTAATCAGGAAATACCTACAAGCATCAGATAGCTGAAGATCAAAATGCCATCTTTATTGCTGGCCTCATTCAATTAGAAAATGTGGCTGGAATCTGTGGCCCAGTAATTGGGCTTCCACATCTTGTTTCTCACACCCTCCTCCAAGACAAGGTATCAGGACGGCCCCTTTGTAAGGCAGATGCTTCCTTGGTCAACGGCAGATAGGGTCACTGTCTCCCATCTAAGAAATCTCATGAGTTCAGACCAACAGAAATGGCCTTCCAATCTGCTTCCAGAAAGAAGATGCCAGGCCCAAGGCAACTTATGCTGTGGATGCAGGAGCAAGAGGAGATGTCCCCTCCAGGCAGACAGACCTGAGGGAGAGCCAGGACTGGCCAAGCCAAGCTCAGGCCAACCAGGCTGGTGGCTCCTTCTCCTTTGGGGAGCGAATGAAGGGGAGGAAGGGACCAGCAGCATAAGGGAATAGCTGTCTACTGTCCACTTATTTTATCCTTGCCCTTCCGTCTCACAGTTCAAAAACAGCACTCTGAAAACTTTCTTCAGAATTGAGTCCCTGAGTAAAAGCACCTTCATCCTTCAAAAGGGCCACTTTCACTGCTTCTAAGTCAGGAGAGCCATTGTTAACTTTTTCTAGAAATTCCCCTTTCCATCATGCCTACCCCTTCCCCAGAGGTCCCGTCCTTGTCACTTTCTTCATCTTTAACAACTGAAAGTCTGTGGCCCTTTCTTGCTGAGAATGGCCTCTTCCGTGCCCTCATACAAGCCCAGGTGGCTGTCACCCATTTCGAGGCATTTTTCTCCCTCTCCCAAACACTTGCCCTCTACCAAGCACACCCATCTCAGAAGCCGTGATCTCCACCAAAGCCTTGGGCCATTTGGATTATTTCCTGAGCACTTACTGTAGTCAAAGCCTGTCTCAGAAGCCTTAGCAAAGGTCGGGAATTTAACTAGTCCCTGTATATACTCATTTTTTCTATACTTACTAAATTTAAGACTCAAAATGTTGACGTTGTCGATCACGTTGTCATGTTCTGCTGTGTGTGAGTTCTTGGGCAGTTGAATTCATTCATCAACGCATTCATTTATTTACTCACCTACTCATCTTTATGGAGTGTGCCTGCTTGACCTTGTTCTGATCCTGGGGTTACAGATGGGAATAATGCTTAATTCCCATCTTCGGGAACTCAGTCTGGGGGTAGGGATAGACATATAGATATTTTACAATATGGCCAGGTAAAATGAATTATTGGGGCACACAAACTCTTGTGAAGCACTCTGCCCTAGGGTGAGGGACACTTGGGTGTCACTGAACCGAGGTCTTGCATGAAGCTGGAAGGGTGAGGGGGCCTCCTACGTAAAGAAGAGCCATTTTGGCATATCCTGGTCTCCTTTGATGTGAAGAAGAACAGGATGTGCAGCAGGAATTGTGAAAGGCAGGCTGGGCCCAACGTGTAAGGCTTTGTAAGACAGAAGAAGGAGTTTAAACATCATTTGGTAAGCAACAGGAAGCCAGCAGAGATTTTACACAGAGGTGTAACTCGATCAGCTTTTTATTAGAGAGATAACTCTGCATCAGACGGATGGGATTCATTCTTTAAAAAGTTAATCCTTCCAGGGCAATAGGCACTTGGCTGCTGAGAAGCCTGGCTTTCAGCTCAGTGTTTGGAGGGTCTCGAGCGATATTGATGTAATTGAGCTTTTAGCAAAAAAGATGAAATCGTAATAGCCAATATGTCTAAAATGAAAAGAACGTGATTTGCCTTATAATAACTTACCCCCCTTAAAAATAAATCTTTAATTCAACCTATGAATCTTTAATGCCAAGAACGCAGCGTAATACTTTGAAATTGAAACTTGAGATACAGGCATGGCAAAAATCATCCCTACAGTGGATTTGGGGCATACAAATTGAGCAGTATGAACTATTGACACCTCCTGGTGGCAGCAGATGTGTGCTGTTTGCCTGGTCAAGACAAGAGGGAAATGAATCAAAGGCATTAAAAATAAATAACACTGGCAACCCAGAAGGAAGGGATGGGAGGATGAAATGGCTCTGGTCTCAGGACCGACCTGGTGGAGACCTCTGCCTGTCGAAAGAGAGAGATGGCAGAGGGAGGCCTCGGGTGACCAGGGCCAGCTGCCACCACTCCTGGTGAGACGGCGGGCTGAGCAAGGGCACTTCTGACAAATTTAAAACCAAAAGGTAGATTACTGAGATCGGTGTTCCGGAATGTCCTCTGGCAGTTTTTAAAGGAAATTGTTTTCATTTTTCAGTTCTAAACATCCAGCCTTATAAATGCTTTATCCATAGTAATCTCTTTCAGCTCTATAAGCACTTTTTAACCTTCCCAGGACCCTTTCACGTACAGGGTTGTATTTAATATAAAAAAAAAGAACCTTTCCTCGAGGAAAGAGCCACCCAGAGTCATTGCATTTCTCACTTGTACATTATCTAAAAAGGCACAAAGACAGCAACCATGAGATGGTGAATAGTAAAACATAAAAGCCGATCAAATGCCATCTTAGATGGACACACTTACCTACTTTCGGTGGAAAAACACAGGAAGGACCAAAAAGAAGCATCTTGGTTTCTGACTCATTTCTGATACAGAAAGGCTCAGAATTGAATTGGGAGGATCCAGGGTCCAGGTTTAATATTCACTGGCTTGATGATCTAAGACATGCCCCTTTCCTTCTCCGGCCTCAGTTTCCCACTGGGTAAAGTGAGAAGATGGGCTGCAAAAGCTCTCTAGGATCTAGGGGGTATTGAGCGGTTTTGTGACTTTCATGAGTTCTAAGCACTTTTGTCTTCATGGCCCCCTTGTTGCTGTCAATGCTGTTTCTTCTCGTTTATTAACTAGCCACAGGCCATGTCGGTGACAGAGGTCATCTCATTCCCTAATACTTTAAAAGTATGATTATAACCCAGGTATGTACACCAACATATTCCTTTCCATAGGATTCTGTGTTTTCAGGGTTACTGAAGTATAACAAAACCAGAAGCTATGATTCCATATCGATTTCCAGATCAGAAAAAGCTTTATCCCTCCAAGTCACTTTAACATCACCATCAGTACACACGTGGTAAAAGCAGGTTGTTTTTGCGAAAAGTTTCCCCTTAAAATCCAAAGAGTTATCCCAATGTCAGTCTCCTGATTTGGTACTGCTTATACAAAACATTACCATTTGGGGGAAGCTGGGTGAACGGTACACAGGATGTCTCCATTATTTTCCAGTTTCCTCTGAGACTACAATTATTTAAAAATTATTATTTATTAAAAAACATGCTACTCATGGGAATTAGAGGATACACATTTTAGTTCAAATTTGAAAACAAGAACCTGAAAGTTCTTAGTTCTGGGGCTCAGGGAGCCTGGTCCGGACCCAGGCCGGACTGGGTTTCATCTCGCAATGAAAGGACCATCTCGCTCGCTCGCTCGCTCTGGTCCTTCTTCTGCAAGATCTGCTCCTCCCACAGCACCTGGCCCACGTGGTCAGCAGTGAGCACCACAGGCTTGGGCTTCTCATGGAACAGCCGCTCCTCGGCCTCTGAGGGCAGCTGGTGGGGCCCGACGGCGTGCAGATGTGCCAGCGGCGCAGGAGCTCGTCTGCGTCGAGGGCGCAGGCGCGCATCCGGGTCCCCGGCAGCCACCAGCGGCCCACGAAAGCCACACGCAGGATCCGGTCTGGGCAATGGGCCCAGCGGGGCTGCAGGTAGCAAGCAACGGGCCTGGCAGAGGCTGGCCTGGGCATGGAAGGGCGCCTCGTACCCCAGCAGGCAGAGGCCCCGGGCTCACGGGCTCTCCAGCGGCCGCGACCCCGCAGCCAGAGCAGCCGCCGCACGGACGCTTCTGAGTCGCGGTTGCGCGCGGAGGGCGCCAGCGGCAGGAGGGTCCCTGATGGGACGAGCGGCGCCGCCTCATCCCCGCAGGCCTCGGCGTGGTCCCCGAGCAGCGCGCAGGCCCCGGGCGCCCAACCGCGTCCGCACACCGGGCTTCGCAGCCGCAGCGTCAACTTCCTCCTCGAGGCTTCGCAGCCAAAGACTCTCCAGAGCGGCCTTCGCCCGCCTTTCTCCTCCGCTACGCCAGGTATGCGCGGCCCCAGGCCCGGGGAGTCTCTTCTGCGCGAGCGCCAACATTGCCCTTCATAGCCTCGTGCTAATTTAAAAAAAAAAAAAAAAATGAACATTTTATTTTCCGACTGCGTGGGTAGAAGAGAAATAGAAACCGGTCTGGATTTTGTTTGTCTTTAGGCCAACACAGTGAACATACGCATCTTGCTTCTTGCAAGAAGCAGAGGGTCTCGTGCTACGGGCCCCAGGGGCGCTGTGGCCGCAGCATCTCCTGGAAAAGTCGGCCCGAGCGGGGACAGCCGGGGATGCAAAAGATCACACAGGTGAAGAGGTGAGCTTCGTTTTGTAAGAAGCCGGAATCAAACTTGCACTCAGCCACTTACTCCTGTTTGGCTTCAGGCAAGTTATTTAACCTTTCTGAACCTCAGGTTTCTCCGATGTGAAATGAGGGGAATAAATCAGAGCAGCTTCCTAGGATTGTGGTGAGGGGTGAAGGAGACAGTCCTCCGGAGTCAGGCCTTTACGACTGCTCAGTGTCTTACGTTTCGTAAGCGCTCCATAAATGAAGGCGGTTACTGTTCTTGTTTTATTGTTATCATGGACTTCCCTAAGGGTCAGACCCATATGGCGAGTGTGGGCAGGGCAGACACCTGTCTGCCCACCCACTTCCTCCCCGGCTAGGTGAGCAGGGATCTTTCCAACTGCGGGCCTTGGGCCAAATTTATGGTAGCCTCACTTTGGGTTCCTCTCGCAAAAGCCATGTGGGCCCGTCGGGCTGCAGAGCCAACCCGTGGTCCTGCCCACCCTTGGGCGTAAAGCTGATGAGCCCTCGCCTGTGTTCATAGTTTGGGAGGGCAGCGAGGTAGTAGCCATCGCCGTGCTCCATGACTGCTGAGATCATCAGATTCTAGGGTGTTAAAACCCCTCCATCATTATTCAACGCATTTGGTTGAGTTTCAAGTCTTTTTTTTTTTTTTTTTTTTTGGCTATGTACACAGATTATTATAAATTTTTAAAAAGTGCAAAATTTAAGTACCTGAATCTATCCTCACGTTATTACTAGAGAGTAAAAAAGTTCTATGAAATTTGCGTGTCTGTGTGTGTGTGTGTGTCTTTTGCTAGCCTAAAG
Source organism: Hippopotamus amphibius kiboko (assembly GCF_030028045.1). Lineage (NCBI taxonomy): Eukaryota > Metazoa > Chordata > Mammalia > Artiodactyla > Hippopotamidae > Hippopotamus > Hippopotamus amphibius. The sequence goes on from NC_080201.1 coordinate 30,889,075, forward strand.
TTTACATAACTACATCTGTTTAAGATTCTGTGGGTATGGAAATCTCATATTGTTGATCCAGAAGGGCTATTTTTGCTTTACCAAAGGCCAATCACACAGGTCAGTGGCAACCCCACCCCCACTTGCTCAACTGCTATTCTTTGGGCATTAATTTTAATGTTTAAATAGCAAGTGCATTTTCCAAAGCCTGCATAAAGCCCTAGATAAGCAGAAGACCACTGGCTTGGGAAGAGCCGAATGCTCAGCGAAGCCTTTCGCATAGAGAGAATGCTGAATATCTCCACCATTATTTAGCATCAGAATCAGTTATGGTTGTCTGACTGATGGACAATTTTTTCCCGACCTACTCTCTTTGCAAGTGACCTGTACTGTCTAGACAGTTGCATATTATTTATACATTCATTTGAGATTTTATGGGTTTTTTTTTCAGTAAAGTTGTGCAGGTTTCATGCAGCCAACTATTGGAAATGTACTTCACAAAAAGCCATATAATTGCACCAAGTGAATGCCTTCTTTCTTAGAGGTGTGTCACCATTAAAATAAAAAAAAAAATGTTTTTTTAAGAAAAGACCATTATGTGAGCTCCGAAAGAAAATGAGACCAAACTTTCCAACTTCAGCCCAAACACACACACACACACACACATACACACATGCCCCTCCTATCTTCAGAGCACCAGCAGCAGGCCATGGAGAGAATTAAAGACAGCTAATTTCAAAGGTTCTTAATCAATTCAAGTTGATCCCATTTGTTGATTAGGGAGTCAAAATGCATTATTTGCATTCTGTTTCAAATTCAGAGTTTTCTTGAGGAGGTTTGAGGCTGGAGAAATCTCTTTCAGAGCGATCCCCTTGGGCAGAAAGGGAGTTAATTTGAAAACTCTGGTGAGTCTGATGGGTTGTGAAAGTTCCACATGAAACATTTATAATGGCTCCTTTCAGGGTGGTGGATTTTGGGTAAGTGTGTGTGTGTGTGTGTGTGTGTGTGTGTGTGTGTAGTCCTGCGTGTGAGGGTCCTTCAGGAGTCATCAACCAGTGGCTGAAGCTTTGTGTAATTATCTGGGTAGTGAACAAAATGCCCCATTTCCATCCAGATAGTTGGTGTTGTGTAGACATTACAGCTGGAGAAGGGAGAATAGCATGAAGTTTAGGATTAAATGGAGGGACATGCCCTTCCTGAGGTGTGTCTGAAGCTGGGGGCTAGTTCTGTGTAGGTCTCAGGCCCCGAGTCTGACCAGTCCCACTGCTTCAGATGCTCAGTTTGAAACTCTGTCTTTTCCTGGCTTCAATGTGGGGTGACTTTCTACATGAGACTGAAATTTGGAATCTGTTCCTTCAAGCCCATGACCTGGTGAGCTCTGGGAGATGTGCCCTGATGAGGGCATCAGAGAAAGTGAACCCGAGGGCCAGTTCCCTTGGGAGGACATGCTCAATGTAGCCAGAAGTGAGGGCATGCATCTGGAAGTCCCTCCCCTCGGATTTCACCCCCACCCCCAGCCCCAGCCCTGGTGATTTTTGCTGGAAAAATCCCAGCCCTGCTTAGAAAAGAGGCATGTTGATGTGTGTGCCCTACATATCGGAAGACACTGTTTCTTTGGGGCAAAATTATACATTAACCTATTTGCATCTCATTTATGTCAACTAGAGACAGTAAGGGTGAACATTTCATAGGAATTATATGAAGAAAAAAAATGTAGCTCCAACTGGATACAATTTGTTCTGTATCTTTGGAGTCTCACCCCTAGCCCCTCAATAGGTACCCACTTACACTGCTTCCCATGTTCCATGGGGTGTCACAATTGACACCTTAAAATTGACCCTGGCCACCAAATGGTGAACCGTATTCTGTTTGTCCGCCGACACCAACATTAAATTGTAAAACTTGCTTACCAGGTGGCTAAAGTTATTTGGGATGTATCATAAAAACTCACAATGGAGAAAAGAAACAGTCCTCACCACTCTTGCAGAAGGGGAGAAAGTTTTACCTGTCTAAATACCAATTCTAAAACATACCATTTCCTTTGATAACGCAAAGTTGTCCTTTTCAAAGGCTGTTTCTTTCTCAGCCTTGATTTTATTTTCCATTCCACTCCTACAGTATAAGATTAATTCCCACATTCTGCATATTGCCTGGAGTTCAGCGCACATGTTCACCGAGGTGTACAGCCTTCAAATAACTTTGGTGCCTCTTTCACCCACTGTTAGGAAGTATATTTAAAAGAAATTGCCTTTTATAGATTTAAATTACAAAAGTACTGATATCATGCAAAAGGCAGTTTAACTCATGCAAGCATACAAATAGGTAAATCTTAGGGAAAAAGATACCAAGGCTAATATGAATGTAAATGGGATTAGCCGCCTGCATTAGCAGCGGCTGTGAAATTTAAAGTACTTTCTGTTAGGTTATTCTTCAAAATACACCTATATTTCATGTGTGCATTTGTAGATATTTGGGAATATATTTTACTTTGTCTCGGGCTTGAATTTTGTAACAAGTTTAGACAACGGTCCTGACTTCTGCTTATTGACAGCCAAAGTAGAAGGGAAATTTAACTTCCTTGATGGTTAACTATTTATTGACATAGAATTTTAAATCTCTAGGAAAACAGGACAAACTTTGACCAAGAAAACATAGGTTCGTATTGCAAAGAAATTAGAAAACTGAGTATATAGTGGTTTTATTTTTCTTTTAAGAAAAGCCATGTTTGTTCCCAAAGATAGCTTCATATATAAGTGTGCAGTTTAGAGCAGGAATTGGCAAATAGTAGCCAGTGGATTGAATCCAGCTCCCTGCCTGTTTCTGTTCATCTTCCAAGGTAAGAATGGTTTTTACATTTTTCAATGGTTGTAAAAAAATCAGAAAAACACTACTTCATGACAAAAATTATGTTAAATTCAAAACTTAGTATCCAAAAATAAAGTTTTATTGGAATATGCCATGCTTACTTGTTTAAATATTGGCCACTTTCTTACTCTAATAGCAGATTTGAGGAGCTGCGATCTAAAAGACTTACCATTTGCCTTCCCAGAAAAGTCTGCCAACTCTAGGTTTGGAGTAAAAGCATCTTTATGCATTTTATTGTTGAGAATCAAAATTACGTTATTGGAGTTGGAAATCTGTTCTAAAAAGAATCTCTTGTATCTGTTTACATTTAGATTATTTTCTTAGCTAGAAGCATCAGAAACAGATAAGGCATTTTTAAAAATTTAGCCACAAGCTAACAGAGCACCTAAGGGCTACAGGTATGAGACTTTGGAAGGAGGTGTGGTCGACTGAGAAGGAAGGGCCCGGATCTGGGGTCCAACTTCTGGGCTCACATCTCCAGTCTGCGACATAGGATATCATGCTTAACCTTCCTGCTCCATAGTTTCCTCATCAGTAAAATGGGGGCAATAATGAAAACTTGTCTTATAGGGGTGTTGCCAGAATTAAATGAGATGATGCATTATCACATGTTTAGAAGAATGCCCTGTCTTTGCAAAACTCAGTGCTGGTTATTTCTTTTTTAATATAGGATGTTGGCATTTAAATCCTTGTGAATTCTGAGAGTTCACTTCCATGATAGAAGCACCTATTGTTTAGGTCAAAATATTTTGAAAGCATTCATTAGGTAACATCACTTTGGGGTTTTGGAACACTTCCATGTGATGTGCATGCCGCTGAAGATAAGATGCTAAAAATACAGCTTCTAGGAGTCATTGATCAGTTTTCTCAAACTATACTGTGGAATGGAATGGGACCAAAAAAATTGCTGAATTGATTTGCTTCAGTCCAGTCTGTCCTATATTACTTAATTTTAGATCTAGTTAAGGATGTCCATTTAGCCCATCATTTTCACATGAGGACATCAAGGTCCAGAGACTGGGTATAGACTCAGCTAAGCCACGCAATAAGGCAAGCCCCAGGGCCAGTAGAGAACTCAGGACTTATAACTCTCAGACCTGGAGCCTAACAGTAAGAACACATGCACTCAGCACCCTTTTTCTTAGACCGTGATACTTAGCACAGTGCCCAGCACTTAGTAAGTACTCAGTAAATACAAGAACAACAAAAACAACAAAAAAGAATGCGTGAATGAGCTACTTGAAATCTTCAAAGCCCCTTAAAACACACACAAGCATGAGAAAGATTTATTCCAATGATTAAATGAAAACAACTGTTCACAGAGAATTTTTTATGATCGATCTGCCCCAATATCTTACACCTGAGCACCTGCCATAATCAGTAGAGTCCAGTCCATCACTTTTTTTCCAGTAAGAGTTTGAATTATTAGTGATTCAGTCCATATATATTGAGTTTATACTTTTTCCTTTTCCTTTTCACCTATTCATCATTTATATTATGGTGGTATATTTTATAAATCTCTATAAACCACCTCCAATCCATATTGGAATAAGATAAAGTATGCATAAATAAATGAATGGATATATGGATGGATAAAGTACATAAAAAGGAGAATAAATGGTTAAATAGGTTAAAAAGAGACGGTCAATCAACAACTGTAAATTGCTTAGAGTGGTATGCGGTAGGTGTTTAATGAATATCAGTCAACAGGATACTGGTCAACAGGATAGCTAGACTAAGATATTTTAGAAAGCTTTTCAACATGCAAAATTGCAACAAAATGTAACCTGACCATTAACTTGACCAAACTGGGCACATTGTTCCAGAACCCTTGAGTTAGATGAACTTTTTTCTGTCTATTCTCACAAGGAGCCTGGGAATACAAAGGCACCTCCTTCCCAGACTAAGTTTGATGCATGAAGATCTAGAATACCAAAAAAGATCGAAGAGGCATGCTTCTCACTAGTCATTCATTCACTGAGTCCCTACATTTTTGCCAGACCAGTACTAAATGTTGGAGATCCAAAGTGTTGTTTTTACCCTTTTGGAGCTTATAGTCTAGAGGAGCAACTGACATTGAACAGATAATCACAAACTATTACAACACAGTTACACTTCACAAAAGACTGTGCCACAGAATAGAGCATGTGAGGACTGGTTTGGTTAAGTGATATCTTTAATTAGCAAACCTTTAGTGGAGAAGAGCTGTTGGAGGAGGACATGGGGTTTAACGGTGAGTGAAGTCCTTCCCACAGGTGGGATGCATGATCACAATCCAGCCATCAGCACTTTGAGGCATTTCTGTTCTGAGTTGAAAGCTTGTAAAACCAAGAGTCAGAGAGACCCATTGATCTAGAGCTACCTTGGTTCACACAGGCCTCTTTTCTGAGGCTGTATGCACAAAGCCAAGGTTATATGGAGGAAGCAGGAAAGAGCTCAACTTTTGAAGATGCAGCAAAGGATCAGACAGCCCTGTTAGTTGACTGCATGTCTGGTTCATCAATTGGCTACTGTCTCAATGTGATTATGAATATTCATCTTTCATAAATAATAAATAACTGATATTTTTATAAACATCATTAATAATTTATGCACTTTATAACTTGGTGGAAGCATTTGATGAGTGCCTAGACTGTATAAGACATTGATCTACATGCTGTGGAGGTGGGGGCCATGAAGGTGTGCTGCTCACATCTCCCTTCCAGAAAGAACTTGCCATCCAACTTCAAGGAAGGCAGTTATCTGTCAGATTCTATTTGTTGGCCTTCAGAATCTACCTCAGCTTTCAGCCAAGACCATGCTGTTCCTAGGCAGTCCCTAGGTCTTGGCCATTTTTGCCCAATGAAAAGCTCCACCAATGGCAAACTTTGTTCTAGAGCTTCCTGTTGAATTAGTTGAGACTTTATTGGATGAACATTATGTTCTAAGGCTCTTTCTTTTTCTTTTTTTAATATCTTATTTTTAATTATTATTTATTTTTGGTTGTGTTGGGTATTTGTTGCTGTGCACAGGAGTTCTCTCGTTGTGGCGAGTGGGGGCTACTCTTGTTGCGGAGCGTGGGCTTTAGGTGCACAGGCTTCAGTAGTTGCAGCATGTGGGCTCAGTAGTTGTGGCTTGTGGGCTGTAGAGCACAGGCTTAATAGTTGTGGCGCATCGGCCTAGTTGCTCTGCAGCATATGGGATCTTCCCAGACCAGGGATTGAACCCGTGTCCCCTGCATTGGCAGGAGGATTCTTAACCACTGTGTTGCCAGGGAAGTCCCCTGAGGTACTTTCTTCCTAATCTTGTTTCTTCCTCACTTTTCCTTTCATTGGTATCAGATCTGTACTGTGGTCCAATCCTGCTTCATGCCTGCCCCAGGCTCCCTTCTAAGATGGCCCTCAATGATTCCCAGTCTCCCAGTATTCACGCCCTTGTGTAATCTCCTCTCCTTGACTTTTGGCTGGACCTGATGACTCACTTTTAATAAACAGAAATCAGCAAAAAATGGTAGGAAGTCATTTCTGTGACTTTGGTCTCTCTAGGACTCTCTTGCTTTCTCCCCCATTTGCTCTCTCTGATGAAGCAGGCTGCCGTATTGTGTGCTGCCCTGTGGAAAGACAGGAAATTTAGGGTTGACTCCAGCCAACAGCCACCTGAGGGCCTCAGATCAATAGCCTTCAAGGAACTGAATTCTGTCAACAACCACATAAGTAATCTTGGAAGCAAATCCTTCTCCATTTGAGCCTTTAGATAAGACCAGAGTTTCAGCTGACACTGATTGCAGCCTTATGAGAGACCTTGAGTCAGAAGTACCTAGTTAACTTGTGCCCATCTTCTTGACCCACAGTAACTATGGGGTAATTTGTTACACAGCAATGACTAAATAACACATCCACTTTTATCTTTCATAGGCATCTCCCAATAAATCTCCTAACTCCATTTTAGCTTCTAGTTTTTGGAGAACCCAGCTGGCACATAGGGCATCAAATCTGATGCTTGGGAGAGAAGTCAAGGTGGGAAATGCAGACCTGAAGCTCAGCAGCGTAGATGTGGAAAAAGAGATGCTATCATTTCCAAGCGTGAGATTGAAACAAGATGGGATCAGGATGGCATATGTGTGTAGCTTCAAGCATTAGAAGAGCCAGCCAAGGAGGCAGAGGAGGGATCAGAGAGCTTCCTCCTCTGCAACACCTTCCCTCACTCTTCCTCGGGTCCTCCCCACTGCTCTCCTGCAGGGGCTGGTGAGATGTGCCCCCTCCCCCCCACCAACTGCCTCCCAATGCAAGTCATCATGCTGTATCATAATTGTTGGTTTCAATGTCCACCTCCCTGAGAATCCACGAGAGATCCTTGAGGGCAGGGCCAGCATCTTCTTCACCATTGACTTCCTAGTGCTTCACAAGGCTGGTACTTAGTAGGAACCCATGTAATGTGTGAACAGATCTATGATCAGAATGTATGAAACTAGCAAAATGGGATATAAGTTTGATTGCTAATACATAACTCAGTGAAGAATTCTATAGTAAAAACTTAAGAAGGTAGATCTCAGGTGTCTTACTGCAATTAAAAAAAAACCTAAACCAAAAAAACTATATCTCAGCTTTGTCAATATCAGCCCTATAATGCATGCAAAGTAATATATACAATTTTCTCATTTAACTTTCCTAACTGTGAGACAGTGACTGCTGTTTCCCATTTCACAGGGAGGAGGCCAAAAATGATGCATTAACTAGGTGGCAGCAAAGATAGAGCCTGAATGTGGACTTTGAGGTCGTCCTGTTCTACATGGAAACTAAAAGTTAGGTGAAGGCTCCCTGGCCTTTGATCTGGACTTAGAATCTGCTCCTCATGTCCAGGCAGTAGAATTCACCTTTCCTTCTCTCTTCAGTCATTTGGATCCTGGGAAGTTCAGTCCCTTCTGGCTGAGACTGTGGGGTGATTGTCAAATACCTAACGTGGCCAGGTTGGGTGAAATGTCTGAGATCAGCATTTTAAGGGGAGAGGCTGGCCTGTAAATAAGAATAGTATTCTAACCGCTTACCACCCAGCATGCTCTGTTTACCTGCAGTTGGCATCAGTGTCTTGTAGATACAGACAGCATCTAGCCTTTGAACTATGTCACAACTATTTGTTGCAAAGTAAAAATTTCACCAATAAGCAAGTCATTTTTTCTCATTTTGGATCATTCTTCCTTACCCATCCCTCCCCTGCCCTAAATTGACAAGGCGTATGGCTGTTATAATAGAAACCATCTCAGTAAGCTGATTTTTCCTGGCAACATCAACAGTATGCAATAATGTGGGGATTGTACATGTGCAGGTACAAAAGCTTTTGAAGTATCAGGATGAGTATGTTTTCCCTATAGTATAAAATCTGCATGCTGGGTGAACATCTGCTAGTCTGTCTGTTCATATTTTGGCAGTAGCCAGATAGTTGCACAATTATTGGACACATTTTGGTTAGATACATACCATGTTTTTCCAAGAACAAGTGAAAAATACCTGGAAATGGCCATGCAAAGTATCCTTTGCTGATTTCATTCAGTTAAACAATGATTTCACCTGACTTTTGATCTAAATTTCTGTACAGGGCCTCCAAATAAACCACTTGGGTGACAAGCTTTATCTGTTTCTAATTTATAATAGAGCAAAAAGAAAATTTATTTTAGGGGCCAGGAAATACTTCCTTAATCTCAGTGGGTCCTTTCACTACAGGGAGTAGCTTTGAAGAACTGGAGATATCAATGCAGCAAATGAAACGAGAATAAGGCAAGAATGCTGCTTTGATAGAAGCATCAATTAGTTCCACTCACAAAGAGGCTATGAAGCAGTGGGACGAACGTAAACTTAGGAGACTTGCTTCCTTATTCAAAGTGTGGTCCATGCACCTGCAGCATCAGCACCACCTGAGAGCTTGTGAAAAATGCAGAATCTCAGGCCCTGCCTTAGACCTATGGAATCTGAATGTGCAGGTTAACAAGAGGCCCAGGTGATTCTTATGCATATTAAAGTCTGAGAAATTGCTGTAGCACCAGCCTTGCTTGTGACTAGACAGACCTGATTATTACTCTCCATCTTTAAAATGAGGAATTTAGCCTAGAACAGTGCTTCCTAAAGTAGAATCTTCCAAGCACTGGTATCATAAGATGCTTCTTGGGAAAAAGGATTCTGTGGTCAAACATGTTAATGAACAATGCATGTCAGCTTATTCAACGCTCTGATAAGTCCTGCAATAAAGGAATCTTAAGTAGCATTATTTGATCTCTAAACCATTTTTCAATAAAATTGAATATCATCCCACGGAATTAGTGTTCCATTGAGCAAGCTCTGAGGGAAATTGTTTTTAAAGTCCTCTTCACCTCCCCAATTCTATAAAATAAATGTCCTCTATGAATTTTAGTTAGTATTTGTGTTGTGACACGTTGGTCCTCTCAGTAATCGTCAACTAAATCTAAATGTCTCCCTTCTCAGCTTTTTGTTTGAACCTTTAGAATGCTTGACCTGGAAGCTTAAGTCACAAGATAAATAGTATAGGGGCACCAACCACTTTCCCTAGGACTGTCTTGGTTTTAGCATTCAAAGTTCTTCATCCCAGGAAACCCCTCAGACCAGGGCAGTTGGCAACCAATCAGTCTTAATAAGATGGACAAATGGCTAGTTTTCCATTCCCCATCTCTCTCCTCCCCTCCTATCTGGCTCCCCTCAAATGATCAGCACAGGAGGAATTGCCTGGTGATTTGGTCAGATTCAAAGACACATGAAAAAAAGTGCGGTAGGTGTTGAGTTTGCAGACACAAGCCATGTGGGTCTCAGTTCCAACGTTGAAAAACAAAGACCTACTTTGGAGGAAACATTAATGCTAAACGTGTCAGGTGTATTTTTATATCTTTTATCAGTTCTTGAAGAAATGCAGTATCCCCTATGGTGATGAAATCTAGATCACTCAAGTTTCTGGATATGGAAATTTGGGGCAGGAAGCACCTAGACAGCCCCTGCCCTTGAATCTTTTTTTTTTCCTGAGGCTTTCAAATATATTACATTTGATTGACAAGATCCGCACATGTGTACAAACTTCCTAGTTCAGAGATTTTTTTCCTTGCTACAGTCCCACCTCTATGTAGTATTCCTTGTTGAAGACTTGTAGAGTCCTCCCTCTAATCTCTATAATTCTAAATTCCAGCCTTACCTCACTGTGTATTGCATTTTCCTAGTTTCAGTTTGACAGAACGTTTTAAAAGACACCATTGCAACCAGAACTGGATGCCTCATTTTTTGCAAAAGCAAAAACAAGTACTAACATCCTTTAAATAACAATATTTTCTAATGTTAATGTTGAATTAATCCAAGAAATGAATATGTATTGATGGTATTCTTTTGGGTTTTGAAAATCCTTACAACCACATAATTAAATGAATGCCTTTAGAAATACTGATAAAAGCCCGTTGCCATTCAAATATCTATACAAGACAATGGCCGTAAGCTGTGGGCTTGGGAGATTAGTTTGGCCACAAGCCAGTGTTTATCACAATATTTCCATCTCAGCTGATAAAATTTAATCATTCTTATTTAAATAGAAATCAGAATTAATGCAGGTTTTAAAGAAAAGGAATAATAAACGAATCACACTATCTTTATTTCAGAGCTCCTGGCATATATTGTCTATGCAGAATGGAAATGCTAGCGGTTGTTGTATTGTTTTTCTACCTTGGACTTTCATTCCAGAGTCCTCCAAAATAATGAGCTATTGCTTCTCGAATATTTATGTCTTCGGCTCTGCTTTAAATAAAGTGGTTCCTACCCTCCTCTATAGTGGGATAAGCAGGGCTTTGCTTGTGACGGGGATGTGACTTGAATTGGAGGCAGCAGGGCACGTACTTGAGCTATTTCTCCCAGAGGGGCAGTGGGTTTAGAATGTTCATTCACATCCTCTTGCCTGGGTCCCTGAAGACCAACAGCAGGAAGTGAGGAAGCATCCAGTGTAGATGGAGCATGTGGCTAGCTTAGGCCCAGAACCGTAGTGCTGCTAGAGGTCAAGTCCAGAGTCAGGTCTCTCCCTGGAACAGAGACCACAGCTTCGTGTAAGCAGTTACAGCCCGAAGAAACCTTATTGGTCATTTAGTTCAACCCACTCATTTTGTGGATGAGGAAGTTGAAACCCAAAGAGCAGAATTGACTTGATTCTTCCAGGTCACTCCTCAAGTTAGCAGTCAAACCACACTAACTAACCAGGCAAGTCTGGTCTCCACACCCCAGTCTGGTGTTCTTTAGACTTTGTATGGTGCTTTTAACCCAGGTCCTTTTAGACCTGGAGTGAATGCAACTCAGTACCATTTTGTATGACTGTCTATACATTTTCAGTTCATGTCTCAAGTGGTGTGTACCAAACCAAACCCATTCAAATTTAAATAACCTCCCCATCCACAAAATAAACAAACCAACTAAAGGAACCACATTTTACTCCAGGATTTTTATTTCTTGGGTGGAAAGGTGTAGACAACCTTATTTATCTTCCTCCTCTTTGAAATATAATATTTTTAAAAAATTTAAATCTTACATTTAAATATAAAAAGAAAAAACCAGTGTTTCCATCATTTCACTGTCTACAGAATATTGCTAATATTAAAAAAATAATAATTCCAATAGGTAAAATTTATTGATCATTTACTATGTTCTAGGCGCGTTACTATCTCATTCAATCCATACAGCATCCCAGTGAAGTGGGTACCATTTTATTCCCATTTTACAGGTGAGAAAACTGAGGCTCAGAGGGGTCAAATAACTTTCCCAAAGTCACCCAGCTAGAAAGTGGTAGAGCTAGGAGTCTAACATCAGCAATCTGGCTATGGGCTGTGGCTCTTAACCATGATTCCATACAGCCTCAGAAATGTGGATTCTTTAATTTAGCTAGCACTGACTTACCTGAATTTTTAGTTTCATTTCCTCTTCAAATTTTATGATGAATCCCATTGTTTCCATGACCATATAGACTCTCCCAATTGGAATGAGACCCTAGTAAAGTCATTTGGTGTAAACTTTGTTATGAATTTCAGTTTGGGTTAAGGGTGTATCAGACTTCAAAACATCTGGTTAGGTCGTTTAAGAACCTTCCTGAGACTTCACAACCGCTTAAGACTTCCTTTCAAATGCAGACATTTCCTCTGTCACCAGGCTCTCACAAAAGCTTGGAGAAACAATGAAACAGTGCTTTATTCATTTGAGATAATGTAAAGAAGACTTTCTTAATCTGGTATCAATGGGAGTAAGATGTTTCACTTGAGTAAAATTTCCAGATAACTCGACCTTCAACATTTAAGAGCTGGGAATTTCTTTTCTCAATAGTTTTTGATAGTTACACATTCCTTTCTTTTCTTTTTCTTTTCTTTCTGTTTGTTTTTCTTGGGTTTTAACCTTTGTTAATAACCCAAGGCTATGGTCAGAATCATTAATAGTATACTATGTAAACTAGTTGGAGTCTCCAGGAAAAATGCTCTTTTGGTATCTGAGACTTGCAAACAATTGCCACTTTGTAATGAAAGCATTCCTTAAATTATTTGACACCTTTAGATCTTAAAATATAAGCAGGATGATATAATTTGAAAATGTGGCACAGTTTGAATACAGATACCATGTTTGCCTTCTGATAGGCTGTTAGGACTATGAAGATGAGTTGGGAGGGTTAGTTAATGGTTATGGGTGGTCTGGGCTCACTTAGCATAATGTCCTTCAGGTTCATCCACATAGTTGCAAATGGCAAGATTTTTTCAAACTTTTAAAAACTGAATAATATTCCATTGTATGTATGTACCACATTTTCTGTGTCCATTCATCCATCCATGGGCATTTAGATTGCTTCCGTGTCTCCTGTGGATAATGCTGCAATAAACATGGGGTGCAGATACCTCGTCAAGGTCCTGATTTCAACTTATTGATGCTTTGGTTTGTTGCCCTTAGCTTGTATGTTTTAGTCTCTGTCAAACTGAAATTTCAAACATAATTCAATTGAGAAACTCATGAGTGACGGAAATGGTCATCTATTTCCATTATTTATGATCATGTCTCCACTTAAAAATTAACCAGGTAGAGAAGAAAGTTACGTTTTGCATAACATTGGAGGCTGTTCCAACCATTTAGCTGCTTTAAAAAGAATATTGGTATTTAGATGTTGTAAGTGTCCCTTTAGAAGTCTGCCTGACAAGAAGGAGGAAATCTTAACTGAGGTCCCAGCAGTTCTGTCCTTTCCAAACCAAGTCCCAGGGTGAACAGACAGTGCTGACCCCTGAAGAGGCAAAAGGCAGAGCGTCTGGGCTTTCCAGGCCACGCCCCTTAGACTTGAGCTAGATGGACTTCCTCATCATCACCATCTACTTACAGTGGTCTATGCTGGTAAACACCATTCTGGGCAGGTTCTCCTTTTTTTTTTTTTTTTAACCATGGTTACTGGAGGGACACCCTTACTGAACTTACTGTATTTCCTGCTGCTGTCAAAGTAACATTGGTCATTCTCCACCGCCTTCGTTTTTCTTCCCCAGAGAGAACCTTGGATTCAGGACTTTTGAGAACTCTCCTTCTCTCTCCCATCCCTCCTTCCCAGCTTTTCCTGCCCCTCCACTTACTAACTTGGGCACTTAACCACCCTCTGCCCACGTAGTCCTTCTGTTATTTCCACCTCTCATTTTCCTTTTTCTTTTCCCCACCCTCCTCTCATCTGCTGTTTTGTTCCCACCACCTACTGGTTCTAGTACCAACCTGCCTTCAAACACTGTGTGATCCTTGGCAGGTTGCTTCACCTCTCTGGGCCTCAATTAGAGAGTTGGTTTGGATCAGCAGTCTCAAACCCAAGTGCAGGGTTCCAAAACAAAAAAATAAGACTGATACACTTCGCTTGCCTATTAAATGGTGCTTAAAAAAGTCTTCCCTTTTCCGTCGAAACCTGCTTGCTTTGATTTTTTGCTGAAACATATTACCCTCTCTGTCTAGCTTCTATCTTCCAACCAAGGATAGAGACGAGGTGCTGAGAAGTAGGTCACGGTTCTCTTTGCTCTAAGAACAAAACAGCAGAGGTGTGATGACATATAGCAGATGACACCAGCCTCTGTGTTGGGAGGCAGTAGGGAGCAGTGGAGACTGTGATAACAGGAAAGCAGGACACACACCCAGGCCCAGGGAAGATCCTGTTGTGCAGCCCCAGATGGGTATAGCTTGGCTCTCCCCGCCCCCAATAGGATTTGGAAATTCAAGTTTTTAGTATAAAATCTCTCAATGTTTTATTTTCTTTTTAAGCACTGGCATCTAATTTCAACTCTGAAATTTTTTAAAAAAATCATTAGATTAGTGAGCACCATGCAGGTCACATTTGGCTTAGGGGAGACCAGTTTGCTTCCTGGGAATTATGTGTTTCCAGTTAATCATTCAGCACCCCTGAATCACATCTTTACTCCATGGATTTTCAGCACTTACAGGTTTGATTTATACTAACCCAGCAATCATTTCATTCATTGCTTTGCAGTTTCTCCAACATTTTCACTTCTGTTTTATCTCGTTATCTGGATCGTTTGTTTCTTAGGGCCAAGTCAGACGCTGGACTAGACTCCAGGGAGGATTGCTAGGGTGAAAGGCCCGGGTCTCTGCCTTGAAAGGGAGAAGATGGGTTGGAGCATAGCTGACCTGGGCAGAGGGTCCCGGGCGGGGAGAGGGCACAGCCCAAGATGGGCCTGAGGGCAAGAACAGCCCCTCCCCAGGTGTCTTTATGATTCTAGGCATCATCTGTCGCCCCAGCTCCACAGTTCTTTGCCCAGACCACTGCAGGAGCCCCCAGTGACCCCCTAGAGCTAGTCTGGTCCCCTCCAGGCCTTTGAAATCACAACAGCAGAGTGACTATTATGTTCCTCTGGCCTATTCTAAACCTTCTAAGGGCTTCTCATTGCTCTTTGGATGAAGCCCCCAGGCCTTAAAGGGGCCTAACAAGACCTGCCTGGTTTGGCCCCCACCCTCTGCAGCCCCATCTCCCACATCCTTGTTGTCTTCTCCATTCTCACCTTTCAGTGTCTCAAACACATTCTCTTTCCTCCCACGCTGGGCCTTTGCACATCCTCCGCCCTCTGTGTAGACCCTGCCCTTTCCCTGGTTAAAACCTTCTCAGCATTCAGGTCTCAATACAAGGGCTGCTTTCACAAGGAAAGCTTTCCTGAGCCCCCAGGCTAGGTCAGGCTTCCCCATGGTCTGTGGGAAAAGAGGTTTGAATTGCCTTCTTCCCCATTAAATTCCTAGAAAATTGCACAATGCCTGGCACGGGGTTGCAATATTCACGGAGAGGCAGAATAAAGAACTGCTGAAGGAGTGTGATTTTAGGAGTACCTGCTACGGCCCTCTGTCCTAAAACTATGCCCTTATCTGGCTCCTCTATCACAGGCTAAGGTCTTTAATATTACAGTAAGAAGTGTGGGTCAAGAACAAGCAACCTTCTATAGCCTCTCCCTGGGAGGAGAGTTTAAGAATAGGCAAGGTGAACTTGCGCGACCAGGAATGTTCTCTGTGCCTGATAATTTTTGATCCAGTTACTGCACCGATTACCACCTGGAGAGATGACTGCATCTGAGAAAAGGCATTTTCATTTTGAGGGTGCAACATTCAGCACCCTGCTACTTGGTGCCTTGTAACCCGAAGTGTAGTCTGGTCCAGCCACATTGGCATCACCTGGGAGCTTGTTAGAATGTGAGCTTGACATGGACAGGCACTCTTTCTAGTTCATTCTTGTATTCCCATGGCCTGGAGTGGTGCCAGGTACACAGAAGGTATTCAAAGAACGTATGAATGAATGAGCGGTGGAAGGATCAAAAGGTGGAGTAAAGGGATGTTTGAACACAGGCATGTGGCAGATGAAGGGGGAACGAATGAGTGCTGGATGAACGGACCCGCGAGCTTGCCATCATAGGCATGTCAGTGATGGATTCCTTCCCTATGGGCACAGGGCCCTGGAGTGGGGGCTGAAGGTATCCCTAAGACTTCCCCAGGAGAGAGGGTGGGCCATCGACCACTGACCCAAGAGACGGAGCTTTGGCTTTGGTTGAAGAAAGGGCCCCAGGAGAGTAGCTGGACTTCTTCAGGGACATGGGGCAAGCCCATGTTTAAAGCAATAAAAAAACAAACAACCAAACTGTTTGGTCTGTGAAACAGTGATCCTATTATTCCCAACCTCAACAAAGCTTGCTTAACTTGAACTTCAACTGTTGTCATTATTCATCAAGACAGTACAGCCCTAATCCCTTGGTGTTACCCAAGCCCCAGGCTCGCCTGTGCTCTTTGCAATGTATCCCATGAGCAGATCCAAGCCACAGAGAGAGGAAAAAGGAGAGCAGATGACCACCAGGAGGTTGGTGAGACATCAATCAAGGCCTGCATGTCCAGGCAAATCTTCAGAGGAGAAACTACATTTTCTTATTAGCGTCGTGTTCCCAGGAATAATAGGTCTGAAAGATTAAATGCCAAGTGTGGAACATAGTATATTGTTTGGTAAATTTTCTACATCCTGATGAAAGCAATAATAATTCATACTTATATAGCACTAACTCTGTACTAGGCACTGTTCCAAGAAACTTCCTAATAGTAACTCATTTTACCTTCGTTACAATCCAGTGAAGAGCTATTATCACCCTCCCATTTTACAGATGGGGAACTGAGGCACTGAGACATTAAGTAAATTCACCCAAGGACACATAGCCATTGAGTCAGTGGCAGAGCTGGGATTCAGACCCAGGCAGCCAGGTTCCCCTGAGTGTATGATCTCAGACTCTCTGTCACACAGCCGCATCTAAAGCCTGAAGACTGCTAAATGAAGGGATGCACGCCCCCACTCATGCATTTATTTATTCTGCAGATCTGTGAGCATCAGTTATACACTAGACCCTCTCCGTAGGGACCCAAGGACAAAAATAGCAATTCCTTACCCTTGTACAGCGTTTTAGAAAGTATTTCCTTGATGGTCCGATGATCCTCTTCACAGATGTGGACACCTGATGCCTGGAGAGATTATGTGCCTTTTTCAAGGTCCCGCAATTAGAAATAGAACGAGTTGAGAACCTGAAACTGGATGTTCTGACCCCAGACCCAGTGTTATTTCCACCCTAACATGCTTGTGGAAAATACCAGATGAGATCAGATACACAGACATGTGATAGGAGCAAAACAAGATAGAAGTGGTTTGTGCTTTTACAGAACATGTTAAATACCATGGGTAGCTATAGATTACCATCATGTAAACAGCCTGCTACCATCCTAGTGGAAGAACTCACCTCCTTTATCAGCTTTCCTGGAGAGGTGCTGGAGTGTGTTGTTTTTAAAGAAAAAATATGAAACATCTTGTAAAATGCACGATTAAACCAGCCACAATTTCTTTTCCAAAGAAAGTATTGTCCTGAACCTTATACTATTAGCTAAAAAACCCTATTTGCCAGTTTATGAAAATAATTTGGGGCCCACATTTTCCCCCCTCGTGGGTTGACTTGCCCACTTAAAAGGTTGCCCTTTTGAAATGAACTCTCATTAAAATGCTTGGCCAGTGACATCGATAAGTTTATCCCTTGGAGAAGGCAAGCATGCTGGGGCTATAATGACATGGTCTTTCGGTGATCTTAAGGCATTGATTAACCCTCACCTGCCAGAAATCATTAGCAACCAGATTGCTATTTTTTGATAGTTTTGAAAGGAGGATAAGTTTTAGTAAATAATCATTGGCTACTTTCCCAGGGGGAAAACCAGGCTGGAGCGGCACTGAACCGCCACATTAGTTTATTTTTTAGTGGGTGTATTTAGGGAGGAATGGAAATTGCATTCCAAGCAGCTAATTATAGGATAAGTGTGCCTACTTAACCAGGCAGCAAGCATGTCAGCTCTGCGCAGAGCTATCACATTATATACATTTTCTGTTCTCTGGATAATTAACAGGATCAAAATATTACTGTCAGATTCAAGGGGTAAATTAACACATTATCTTAATTGTCTTTTCTACTCAGGTACAAGGCATTACCATTTCAAAAAGGACTTGTTTAATACACTGGAATTTTAAACTGCAGTTCCTGAAGATGCTGTTAATCCCTTTCCAAACTTTGATCTACCGTTGTGATATCTTTGGACCCTGATTTCTCTGTTTCACTTTTGAACTTTTCAAAAAGGTAAGAGAGGGTGCAGTGACACATGGGACCCAGCTTGTAGTGCCTCTTGAGAGCCGACTGCTACATTTTCAGAAATTTTGCAAACTGGGTTAGACACACTATTATTAAAAAGTCAACTTTATAAACTTACAACTAAAGAAATGATATCAAGACAAAGGACATAAATACTGTCATTAAAACTTATCACTTCCTAATTATTTTACTACATTTTACTATGACCTTTGTTGTTGGAGTTACCTCTATTGTATCTCTATGGTAGAGACTATATGATGGTGACCTGGTGCTTAATCCTTTCCCAGCTCTGTATTCAGTGTCATGACATTGGTAGCTTGCCATCAGCCATGGTGCAGGTATCGATGCCATGGAAATGGGCAAATACTACACACCGAGGCTTTGTTAATTGTTTAAGACCAGAGTTGGCAACCAGAGTTGGCTTGTGGGCTGGATGCCTATTTTAGTAAATAAATTTACTGGAACATAGCCATGCCCATTTGTTTATATACTACCTATGGCTGCTTTGGTCCTACAACCACAACACTGAGTAGTTTCTACAGGGACTGTATGTTCTGTAAGCCTAAAATATTTACTATCTGGCTCTTTACAGAAATGTTGCTCTGGTCTATATTAAGAAAGTGATGGAGAAAATATTGATAATGAAGCTATTACTTGCAAGTGTTTTCATGTCTGTAGCCATTACATTTGTAACTAGCTTGCATAACGAAAGAAGCCAGGGATCTCTTTTTTAGGCATGGCTGTATCTAGGAGTTCAAATTGATGCTATTTGGATCTCTCAGCTTTGCTCTCTTCTCTGTTAACTATTTTCAGGCAGGGTATACCATGATGTGATAAAATGGCTTCTCAGAGTCTCTGACTAATATCCTAGCTATAGTTAAGTGACCCCAGGTAAAAGAGCATCACTTTCACAGTAGCTGCAGCAAAAACAGCCCTGTCATGTGTCATATGCCCAGGTATGAACCAATCACAGGCCCTGATTGGTTAGGCCTAAGACATGGGCCCCTCCTAAGAGCTAGGGTGGGGGTCAGCATCAGTCCTGCCTGGGAGCAACTGTGTGCGCATCTCCCAAGGAAAATCAGGTCATTGGTGAGAGAACAAAGAGGCTCTAATCCTTGGATGCTGGACGGGCAGAAGCAGCAGATGTCCGCTGTAAATATCATCTAAGCCCTTGCCGCTGAAAGAGTGGCCCATGGGCCAGCATCATCCAGGAGCTTATGAGAAATGCAGAACCAAAGGTCCCTTCCCAGACTTCTCAAACCAGCATCTGCCTTTTGACAAGATCTCCAGGTGATTTGTGTGTATATTATGGTATGAGAAATGCTGCTCTAGGCCAAACTTCTCACTCTGCAGGAAACCAGGGCTCAAAAGTTTCGGTGACTTTTCCAATGTCACCCAGATTAAGTGCTGATACTGCTTCACTGCTTTCTCTGGTACCCCAGCACACCTGCCAACACATGATTCCCCAAACAAAACTGCGACGGGTGCTCTCCCTGACCTCTTCGTCTGAAGCTGTCTTGAATTCTATACCCTGTCAGGAAAGAGGTTTTATGATAAGCCCAGAAAAAAAAAATTCCCCGGTGTTTCCAAAAAAGAACCTGTCTTCGGCTCTCCATTGGCAAGAAATAGAGTTAAACTCCCAAACAGTTACTTCTGCGCATGTTGCTGGTGATCCGGTAGTCCCCAGGCGGTCTTGTTTTATTTATGTTGGGGTCACTTGGAATTGTGTGTATTTTCATCATCATTACCATTATCATAAAAACAACAACAACGGTGATAAGAAATACATATTTTAAAAGCCAACAGTGTCCTTTAGCATCCTTGGCGCTGGAGTGGAAATGCACAAATGTTAGGTCTCTCCCGTATTTCCTTCCATGTTGACATCAGGAATGACACACATGGTTAACAGATTTTCCACATGTTTTTCTCCGTGGCTGACATCTCCCCACTCAATCAGAGCGAAGTCTGTGATCAGAGAGAGTGTTGATTGACTGCTTAGAGGGCATGAGCCTTCACGAAAACACAGACGTGACAGTTTATATAAATATCCTGACACTTTATTCTTATTCTCCCTTGTCCCTTAAATTCCCATTTTTATTTTTTCCTTTGAGCTTAAAATTAATATTTTCTTTATGGACATGTAATATATCCCGGCATGCCTCAGAGCTCACTCAAGCAGCTTGTTAGCATTTCCTGTTTAATTGGATCTCTTTCTCCCTTAGCCACGTGGAATCCTCCCGCAGTGGGTTTCCAATCGATCTAACGTCAAAAAATAAGAAAAAAAAAAGACCATCTCCCCAAATTACAGAGTGTCATGTAGTGTTTTCTTTAGTAGGGGAACCACAAAGATTCAGACGTAGGCTGATGTTATTTGGGGGTGCAGGACTACAAAGTTCCAATTATTTGGGTAATTTGGGCACACAGACCCTCTCTCATTTGTCCAAATTAGTTGGCTAATTGCAGCTGTTTGGTTCTAACCTGGAGGGATTTGGCTGCTTCCAAAGTACAGGGAAATAAATGATGTTTCCTTTGGAACAACATTAAAGTTGGAAAGATTTTAATATGTGCAATTTTCCCACTGATAACATTTAACTTTCTGGACACCCCGGAGTGGAAGGAAGATTATGCTCTTTTGACAGAGGTGAAATTTTTTCAGTTCATGATCTCAGAAATCTCTCATAATTATGGAATACATGTTCCCCCAAACTCATTCAGCCACCTGAGGAGACTGGTGAAATAGTCTCTTCTAATCATCCAGATAATTCCAACTGGCAGCTGACTGACCCCAAGCTCTGTCAACATCCACATAAGACCTTATGGGATTCAAAACTCTTCCTAGCTTGGTCCTGGAAATGGAATTGGCTGTGACACTATTTCTGTCCCAGGGCTATGCTTTTACCCAGGGATAGAGCTTCTCCATCCTTTGTCTTCATTCTGTTACCAGCTTCATCCTGCGGTTACACTGAGTGTGTGTATCCCAGTGGTGCCACGGTCCCTGACTTTCAGGGGACTCAATTACCAAAAGGCAGATCCTTCCATCCTTCCTGAACATGTGTTTCCTAGGCTTACCCACTCCTTCTGAGAGCCAGACAGGGCTGTCTCTTTGCAGTCCCTGATACCCAGGGAATCACATAACCCAACAGCAGCCCTTACTAGGGAAATTCTAAACTGCTCCCCCACTCTTACCCCAGTCCCAGGATACTTGACAAGTATCTCTTAGTTCGCCTTTACTTAGATGTTATAGAAACAAGTCAAATCAAGAACTCTACGTTCAAATCCCAATTCTGACTATCTTGCTGTTTGACTTTGGAAGAGTCCATTCATTTCTCTAGGCCTCAGTTTTCCCCATCTATAAAATGGAAGGTGTTATCTAAGGTCTAGGTTAAATCCAAACCCAAAAGATGAATCCATTTTAAGAGATTATCATACACCAGAATTAGGAATATGGATTTTCCCATTTCTGAAAAGATGCCAATTATCATGCATCTGTAAGAGCTCACAAAATTACAACCAGTCTTAAAAACCAGCAGCGTAGTCATTGCCCAAAGCGTATAAAAAGCTGCTGTGTCTTCCCTCTGCAATGAATGTTTTTGTCTCTGCTCCCATGCATGTCTAAACACTACTAAAGAGAAATTTTCAACTCTCATTTTCCCCTTTGTGGGCCAGTCTTTTGAACTGCAAATAGATGAGCGGAGACTATTTATGCATTCCACTTCTCCTGTACATGTTTGTTTGACTGGTAAGATGGAAGGTAAGGGACTATTTAAAGATATCTTTGAGAATAATGTAAGTACACAAGGGGGCCAGGAATAATAGGTTAACATCACAGAAAATGTAGGTTGGGTATAAACTTCCCGGCAGTTTGCATGATTCAATTATGAAGTAGTATCCCATAGGAAGGGCTTTGATCATCTGTAGTGGAGATGTTTGCAATTTTGTTGGATTTTTAAAAAATCTCTCAGAGTCATCTTTGCAAAAACAGGAGGAGAGACTGCCGAATTTGGGCTCTTTCTCTGCTTTAATTTTTTTCTGTTTTTTTCCCCTCCGCTTGCTAATTTCTTGGAATAATCATTACAATGAAGTGTCACAAAGGATCCCTTTAGGATTTCAGAATAGCAGTGGCATATGTGTACTTTGTAGGGAGCTATATAAGCCTAATCCAATACCATTGGCTCCTATGTGAAGTGAAAATGTTTGACTTATTACTCAGGACTCATAAGTGGATGTAACTTGTTTATCACTACTTGAGTTTTCTTGAAGTCTAGAATATACCATTTTCTTTCTGCTTCCTTTGTTTCTGGTTAACTGTTTTAAAGTAAAATAAGACACACAGAGGAAAAAAAAAAAAAACCAAACACCAAAAATGTGTAGTTTAAGGAG
Organism: Hippopotamus amphibius kiboko; assembly: GCF_030028045.1. NCBI lineage: Eukaryota > Metazoa > Chordata > Mammalia > Artiodactyla > Hippopotamidae > Hippopotamus > Hippopotamus amphibius. Next base: position 30,911,459 of record NC_080201.1, read on the forward strand.
CTATTAAAAGAGAAACATCCTTGCAATCACTACCCAGATCAAAAAATAGGACTTTGCCAGTCACCCCAGAAGACCTCTTAAGTGCCCCATCCCAATCACAGCATCTTTCCTCCCCACAACCCTGACTTTTGTGTCACTTCCTTGCATTTCTTTGTAGTTGTATTAGACACCATCATCTTGCGCGTTTTAAAAGACATTTTATGTTTTTAAAGTTTCTGTCAATCTATAGGTTTTCTCTCCATCCTTTTCTATCCCTTAACTATTTCTGTTGTGAGAACTTAGGACATCTGACCTGAGAGTTTCTCGCAGTCTGGATTCTGCTGATTGCAAATTCAGGGTGCCATTTAGCACGCTCCTCTGTCTGTGTCTTTCCTGCAAGCGAATCCAGAGGCTGGCTTGGGCTCATACCTGATCTGTTTGGGAAGAATACAGTTGGTGGTGTGTTCTTTCCCTGGCAAGCACACGAAGGTGTGTGTCTACTTCATGATATTAGCAGCCCTAGACATGCAATGCTTGGATCCTTTCATTCATTTGAGTTTATAAAATGATAGTATTTTAACTCTATCATTTTTCCCATTTAATAGAAATATGAATGTAAAGTGATGCTTGCTCTTGTCTGTATTTGACTGCCCAGTGGCACAGTTTATATATGCAAGATTGGATAAAGGCTTAATTTCCCCCCTATATTTGTGAGTTTCCAAGATAATGAATTGGCTTGCTACATTCCAAAGGTGACCAACCAGTGTCTTTAAAAATATCATTATGAATTGTCATGAGAAAAGAGGGAAACAAATAGAGCACCAGAAAGAAATGAAGGAAGGAAGGAAGGAAGGAAAGGGAAGTGGAGGGGAACGGAGGGGAGGGGAGGGGAGGGGAGGGGAAATAAAAGGAAAGGAAAAAATAGGAAAGGAAAGGAAAGGAAAGAAATACTTAGGTATAAATCTAACAAAACAAGTGAAGGATACGTATGTGGAAAACTACAAAATACTAATGAAAAAAATCAGAGACCGTTCAAATAAATGAAGAGATGGTTCATGTTAGTTGACTTCAGTTTAAATAATGTATCAATATCAGTTCATTAATTGTAACCAATATCTTATACTCATGTAAGATGTTAATGGGGGAAGTGGGTGTGGGCGTATGGAAAGTCTCTGGATTACTTCCACAATTTTTCTGTAACTTAAACTGGTCTAAAATGTTTATTTGTAAAATGTCATTATGATCTCAAGACTTTAAACATATTTGATGGGATTCAATCAGTTGCATTTGTTTGTTTTTGAAGCTTAAATTGTCCTGTTGTTGGCCTCTTCAAAGTTGGCTCTTGAGTCCTTTTCACATGACCCAAGTCCTTGAAAGTTTTCTGGATATCTGATATCCAGATATCAACAGTCTTTGTGTTAATGCCTCTCAAGTTGGTTGTCTGAAGCTCCTGTTATAGAAACTTCCATGGGAAGGGCTCATAGAAACCATATTCCTTGAGTTCTTGTATTTTGATATCGTTTGTCTGTGTCCCTTGCACTTTAAAGGTACTGTTATTAAATATGAAATTCTTGACTCACATTTTCTTTCCTTGGATTTCTTAAATATTTTATTCCATTTTCTTCTGACATAAAGTGTTGTTATTGAACTGATGTCTAATTTTTTTCCCTTATAAAATCACTTGTTCTTTTTCCTAATTGTCTAAAGAATTTTCCCTTTCCTTCCGTCCTTCCTCCCTTCCTCTCTCCCTTCCTTCCTTCCTTCCTCTCTCCCTTCCTTCCTTCCTTTTTTCAATGATCACTTATTTTACTCGAGTATGTCTTAATGTTGGTAGCTTTGGGTCCGTAGATATATATACATAGTTCAATGTATAGTTTCAAATCTTTTTTTCTTCAGTGAAGTTTTTCTAAATTATGTTTAGTATTTGTTCTCTTACCTTGTTTTGGTTTTCATTTTTAAAGGCATTCCTATTATTCCTATGTTGGATAGTCTTTGTCTATCTTAAATATTTGTCACTTTATTTCAAACTCTTTTAAGTTCTTCCTTAATTTCGTTTATACTTTTAATGTTTTTATTTTGATCTCCAGTTTATCTTGGGGCATAATTTGTCATATTTACTCATACTTGTGTTCCTTCTAGTTTAATTTTCATTTCTGAAAATTATTTTAAATTTCTCCTCTTCTTGTTCCTGTGGTCTCATCTCCAAGTTTTTCAAATTTCAAATTAGTACTGTTCTTTTGTGTCCTACATATTTCCTTATTGTCTTTTAGCTCATTTTAAAATAGAAGCTTATAGTTTTGATCAGTTTTATGAGCATATTTTTCTGGCGAGCTTTTATTGTCTGCAGGAATGTTGTTCTGCCCCTTTTAGGCTTTTTAAAATAATTTTATATGGGATTTATCTTTGGCACATATCTCAGTCATTTTTATACAGAATTGTTTTTTATGAACTTTTGCAAAGAAGTGTAGTTTAGGGAGCTTTTATAACTTCGGAGAGTTCCCTCTCTTGATGTTTTTGTATAATATTAATTATGATTCCCTCCTGTTTCCCTCCTTCACATTTATTTGGACCTTCTCCTTCATGTGTGTGTGTTGATGCCTATTTAATTATGAATCTGTTCCTACCAGTTGTTCCTCAATGTGAGAGTCCCCTCCTGAACGGGAGTCCTGACATACTAGTTGTGGATGTTGAAAGGAGCTAGATTTCAGCAGTTTCTTCACTTCTTACTGTGGACTCCTCCTGTTCACCCACAGTGAGACTGGGCAAAACCCCTTCCAGTTTGAGCTGCTGTTCTCATATTGGCCTTCCTTGCTTGCTGGTGAACACTGTTGGTATTTTGAGATTCTTCTGTTTCCAGGTTCATCGGGTGCTCTGTTGCTTCCCTCTTTCTTCCTGCACAGGCCTAGTGCCATTGGTAGTTATGGTATTGTGATTGATAATAAGAAATACATATTTGGTCTTCATCCCTGTTTCCAGCACAAAGCTCCTAAAACTCTTGGGATTTCTTTAGCGATAGGAGTGATAAAAGTGTCTTGATATTCATAAATAATCCCTCTCAACCACACCTGAGTTTAGGTTAATAAAGTGACTTTTGGAAGGCATCAAGGGTAGGGGCTGGTTGTCAGGGGAACCAACCATATGCTTGGAGGGTTGGAACTTTCAGTCCTACCCTCTGACCTCCAGGGAAGTGAGAGGGGTCAATAATTTTTATTAATTGTGCCTGTATAATAAAGCCTCCATAAAAACCCAAAAGGATGAGGTTTGGAGAGCTTCAGGTTGGTGAACATTGGAGATTTGGGGAGAGCACTATGCTTAGAGGGAGGGTGGAAGCTCTGTCTCCCTTCCCACATACCTTGCACTATGCATCTCTTCCATCTGGTTGTTCCTGAGTTATATCCTTTTGTAATAAACTGGCAATCTAGCAAGCAAAATGTTTCTCTGAGTTCTGTGAGCCACTCTAGCAAATTAATCAAACCTAAGGAAGGGGTCATTGGAATCTCCAACCTATAGCTGGTTGATCAAAAGCATGGGTGACAGTCCGGACTTATGACTGGTTTCCGAAGTTGTGGGGTTGTTAGTCTTGTAGGACTGAGCCCTTAACCTGTGGCATCTGACAGGTATCTCCAGGTACATTGTGTCAGAACTGAGTTGAATTGTAGGACACCCAGCTGGTATTACAGAATTACTTGGTGGTATGGAAAACACACACACATTAGAACTGGTGTCAGAATTTTAGTGGATTATCCCCACCCATTAGTTATGGGGGGTTCTTGGGAATACTTGACGTGTAGGGTGATTACAAATATTGTTTATAAGTCTTTGATTTTTTTCATCTACTTGCTCTATTTTTATATTGGGAATTGGGGAGATTAAAAAACTATGCCACAGCTGCTCCCTCTTTTTCAGAATTTCTCCATTTTTCTGACCCATTACTATACTGATTCATCTTTTGATACCAAAGGAATAAATATTAATACATACAGAATATGAAACAGAGAATATTTCTAGTTGTATTTTATTTTGAAATATTCATGTATAAAGTAAGGTTCTTAACTTGCAGAATCTGGTATATTTTGGAAAATTTTTCAGGAAGAAATAAGTCAACAAAAGAGAAATAGACTCAAGACTTTTACTAACCATACTTTTTTGTTGTTGTTTATCTGGGAATATCCTTTTTTTAAAAGTTTTATTTTATATTAGAGTACAGTTGATTAACAATGTTGTGTTAGTTGCAGGTGTACAGAAGAGTGATTCAGTTATACATATACATCTATCTATTCTTTTTCAAATTCTTTTCCCATTTAGGTTATTACAGAATATTGAGCAGAGTTCCCTGTGCTATATGGTAGGTCCTTATTGGCTAACCACACATTTTATTTTTTATTTTTTTACATTTTTTTATTGGAGTATAATTGCTTTACACTGTTGTGCCAGTTTCTGCTGTACTACAAAGTGTATCAGCTATATTTATATATATATCCCTATATCCCCTCCCTCTTGAGCCTTCCTCCCACCCTCCCTATCCGACCCATCTAGGTCATCACCAGTCATCGAGTTCATCTCCCTGTGTTATGCAGCAGCTTCCTACTAGCTATCTAGTTTACCTTTGGTAGTGTATATATGTTAATGCTACTTCCTCACTTCATCCTAGCTTACCTCTCCTCCCTCCGCCATGTCTTCAAGTCCATTCTCTACGTCTGTATCTTTATTCTTGCCCTGCCACTGGGTTCATCAGTACCATTTTTTTAGATTCCATATATATGAGTTAGCATACGGTATTTGTTTTTCTCTTTCTGGCTTACTCCACTCTGTATGACAAGACTCTAGGTCCATCCACCTCACTACAAATAACTCAATTTCATTCCTTTTTATGGCTGAGTAATATTCCATTGTATATATGTGCCACATCTTCTTTATCCATCCATCTTTTGATGGGCATTTAGGTTGCTTCCATGTCCTGGCTATTGTAAATAGTGCTGCAGTGAACATTGTGGGGTACATGTATCTTTCTGAATTACAGTTTTCTCAGGGTATGTGCCCAGTAGTGGGATTGTAGGGTCATATGGTAGTTCTATTTCTAGTTTTTTAAGGAACCTCCATATTGTATTCCATAGTGGCTATACCAATTTACAGTTCCCACCAACAGTGCAGGAGAGTTCCCCTTTCTCTACATCCTCTCCAGCATTTATTGTTTCTAGATTTTTTGATGATGGCCATTCTGACCAGTGTGAGGTGATACCTTATTGTGGCTTTGACTTGCATTTCTCTAATGATTAGTGATGCTGAGCATCTTTTCATGTGTTTGTTAGCCATCTGAACCTCATATTTTAGAAAGCTGTTCATCTTAAATGATTTTAAGAGATTTTAAGAAAATTGGAAAAACTGGTAAAATAAAAATATTGACTTCCTTAATTCAGAGATGTGATTATTGAATAGTCCGTGCAAACTTAAGTCCAGACACTTCTTCATTGACTATTGAGAACATTGGTGGTCATGGATAGTCAACCCAGGTTGAAGTTATCTGAATCCTTGTTTCTCCATTTTCTTTCTCTCCATACCCCCCCTTAGCCATATCATTCCACTAACATTACCATAACTGTAATTAGTATTCACGTACACTGATCCTGTTTTCAAAATGCTTCTCATTTATCTAATGCTACTGAAGCCTTATAGCTATAAATATATGTATCAGTTGGACATGTGCTCAGTTGCAAATGACAGGAAATCCAACTAATACTGACTTCAACACATAGGAATTTATTTTCCTATAAATCAAAATCCAACGATAGGTGATCCATGGTTGGTAAAGCTGCTTTATGTGACCATCATGGAGTCAGTTCTTTCTACTTCTCCACTCTCCCATGCTTAATATGTAGCTTTTGCCCTCCTGGTTACAAAATGGTTGCTGCCTTTCGAGATATCACATGGAGCATTGTCAAGATTGGGCCTTTGATGCTAAATTATGACAAAATTCAGTACACATAACTCAACACACATAATTCAGATATGCATAAATATGAAGAGCACATATTCACTCTTCTTTAAGTTCTGTCTTTGGAGATAAATAGTTGAGTCCTAAATGGGATGTTCTCATTTGTCAAGATGTTCTCTTGCAAAAATATGACGTTCTTCTGATAGTTTAATAAAAATGTTCTGGGAATTTGCAGACCGAGCTCTGGGAACCTCTTATTCTGCCATTTGTCTTCTTGCTTTGGTCCTGGGAATCTGCCAGGGGCCACACATAGTCCTGGGGCTGATGTAGTGGAACCATATCGCTTTTCTGTACTCCATGTGCAGAAAACCACCTAAGCTGGTGACATGCCTAACTAGGTCCCCTTGCTAAGGGTGACCAGTTTGGGCCATCCATTCTGACCTTTAGAGTCACCTCTGCATGGGGCCATCAGCTGGTCATGCGACCACCACGCTGGCATCCCGGAGCTATCCCTCTCTAAGGCCCGGGCTGTGTATGAACAGGTCTCTCTGACTCTGATTCTTCATCTGTAAAATGAAATAACACTCCTTAGCTCAAAGGGTTGTAAGACTTAATGAGAGAATCTCTGTAAATCCAGCCATTCTCCTATATCCACAGGTTCTGTATCTGCAGGTTCCTCATCCACAGATTCAACTAACCCTGGCTCAAAAATATTTTTTAAAAAAAAATTTCCAGAATGTTCCAGAAAGCAAAACGTGAATTTGCCATGCACCAGCAACTATTTACATACCATTTACATGTGTTTATAACTATTTACAGAGCATTTACATTGTATTAGGTATGGTAAGCAATCTAGAGATAACAAGTATACAGGAGGATATGCATAGGTTATATGCAAATACTACACCATTTTATATAAGGTACTTGAGCTCTGTGAATTTTGCTATTCGAGTGGGGTCCTGGAATGAGTCCTCCGCGGATACGGACGGACAAGAGTAGTGACACCTGTATAAATAACGCGGAAACTGATTAAGGCTGCAGGCATGATATCTAGCACACAGGAAGTACTTACTCAAAGTTAAGTTTTATTTTGCTCATGTGTATTGTAGATGAGGCTATTGTGACCCAGAGAGTTTAAAAAGAGTGGTCCAAGGACATTTGGTTGTAATTAGTGGCGCAGGAATTTGAACTCAGGTCTACCTGGCTCTTAACTGTAGCTTGAACAGTATGGCTGGGGAAATAGGACAAGCTTCTGAAAAGGTGGGGGACGATACCCCACCACTTCATTACCAGCATCTCCAGGCTCAAGTGTGAGAGTACAGGTTATTTGCAAAATATTCTGTGGCTGTGCTAGTGAGATACACAAACATCTGGTCAGTTTAGACACTTCAGGAGAAAAATGTTTAAATTAATCGTATGACCAGTCTTGTATAGACAATATAGTCAGATAATTGGCAGATACCGACCCCCACCCTGATCCAATTTTTTTCTCTATTTTAGTTCCTCTTTCTAATGGTAGACTCCACCAGTTAAAAGAAAATGAACCTCCTTCCTGAGCTCTTTCTTTGTAAATGGTAAATATCCGAGTAAAGGCGGGGATATGCACATCATGGGTGTGGATGGAAAGTGGAAAACCAAATGCATCATTTTGAGGTCCTGTTGACCAAATACTTGGAATTTTTTACTTCCCTGTACTCTCTCAGCTGGGCATTACACAGGCTCAGAGGTCTTCCTTTTTTTCTAGTCACGAAGTTCTTTCCCTCTGAAGGTGGAAAGACTAACAGTATTGATGCACAAGGAGAGAGACAGAGACAGAGGGAGAGAGAGAGGGTGAGACAGTGAGACAGAAAAACCTGTGTGTCCATGGCTTGTATCTATAGAGCACTTAAAGCATATATTTTTCCATGTGATGTCTGTGGCTTCAGGGTTGAGGGTGTAGGGAGGTTGGGTGGGGTGGTAAGGAAATATTCATCCCCTTCCCATCTCATTTTTGCCTACCTCTTCCTCTCTGATTCCTCTGATTCTGAAAGTGGCTCCCCTACTCGTGGAATTTTACACTATCCATTCCCTGCCCATGCTTCCCTTGGAAATCCTCTGGGGAGCTCTGCTTCTCACCAGTAGGAGAGGGTCATGGATGACAGTGGCTCTTGGTGTCTCATTGTCCTGGTACCTATTGGAACTTGGCAGTCACGATACAGGGTGACCCAGGTGCCTGGTGACCATGCCAAGCAAGTCTCCCATCAATTTCCTTGTTCTGGGCTCAGCTCTCTTTGTGAAGCAGGAAGTAGAACAGAGCTGGTTCTCAGGCCTGGGCACAACTTTTGCATCTCTCTTTGGCTCATGTTTGCTTTGTTTCCGTCTGTTTATCTTCCTTTGGAGGTGTTCTTTGATGTTACCTGTGCCTGATAATAATACCAACAAGAATGCTGAACAGTGCTGCCATGCACTGAGTACCCTACCACATGCCAGGTACTTCCCTGGTCCTTTTCTATACACTATATCCAAGCTCGGGGCAGCCCTTTAAAACCAGATCATATTATCTTTATTTTGCTGTTGAGACAACTGTGACTCAGAGACACCGTGACTTTCCTAAGATCACTTATCCACTCTGTGACCGTTTAGGGTTCCAATCTGGATCTCACTTACTCTGTAGCAAGCACCCCTTCCAATGTACATCCCTCCTCCAAATGTTGGGCACACACTGCTGGAAACAGACACGACAACTTTCAGGCCTCTGAGTGCACTAGGTAACCTTGAATCAGTGGTGACTAAGCTACTTCCTTTCGTATGCTCCTTTAATACCAGTGGGTCACGTGAAGCAGCAACTCTGCTGTTGAGACTCTCACATCTGTCTGACATTTGTTAATCTTCCCTTTTAATAAAGAGACAGTGGCCTCCAGCACTGAGCTTTGGGCAAGCAATTATGTCCAACTAGAATTTAATAGTCTTGTTGTTTTTATACTTGTATTTATTTTGTATGGCAACTTTCCTTTTATTCCAAGTGATATTAATTTCCCATTTGTGGTCGTGATGAAAAGTTTCCTTTCAAGAGACATCAATCTAGATTTTAAAAAGTGAGCCACTTTAAAGAAAAATGTGAAACAAATAATGGTATGGATCATAGGCGGTAGAGAAATTATGTGAAATAGACACTCAAACGATGGAAATATTGGAAACATCACTGTCCTCAGCACTTCACTTATTTGTGACCCACAGAAAGCCAAGCCCACGTGAGGCACAGAAGGACATGAGGACACATTGGCGCTTATACTTTTGATGCACGGGCACTGTTTTGTGCTATCGTAGTTCTTTGACAGAATTGAGTCATACAACTCTTCAAAGGATTCAATGAACATATTCCCAGGGCTCCATCTTTCATGGACGGGGTATGAGTTGGGTGCACCAGTAGAGCTATCATGGAAGGCGGAGTATGATAAAGACTGTAAATGGGGCATGGCCAGAGTGTGGTGGAGTCTGCAGGCATGTGGGGTCACTTCTGGAAGAAGGAATCAGGAAGCCTTCCTGGAGGGAGAGGCATTTGAGATAGGCTTTGAAGAATGGGTGGCCATTGATTATGTGGATGTGAAGTGGGGAGAGGGGAGCAGAGAGACAGGGAGTGGAGAAGTACAGTCTGAGTTTCGGAAACAGCTAGTATCCATTTTGCTTGGAGCACTGGGAGAGGCAACTGGAAGCACAGATTGGAGCAAAATCATCAAGAACCTTAAAAAGAGACCAAGGAGATAGGGGTTATTTTACAATGGAGTTGGAATCCATTGAAGGCACCTCAGTAGGGAATGGAAATTATTAGGATCAGTTACTCACAGCACTCAGTTGCCCCAGGAACTGGTGTTTCCCCAAATTTGTCTTTTCCTTGTATATTAGGTGAGCGACTTCTGAGACCTTGTTTCCATGCCTAGGAGTTCTGTCCAAAATGCCCTTCATGCTGCTTAAAATTCCATCAATATACATTCATTCCTGTGGGCCCAACGATTAGGTTGAAAAGTCTAGAAGAGGCAACATTCTCAGTTCTTGAATGCTGCATTGGGTAAAAGCAGTTGGGCTTCCAAGTGGGCAGTTACCCAAGACTGGATGGTTTGGAGATTTGGGCTTCATGGTCATCTTTCTATCCACAATAACATGAGAGTTTCTCCTTCTCTTTGTTTTTGCCCAACTCCTTGTATGGAGATTATGAAGTGTCCTCCATCAGAAACCACATTCATGGGGAAAGGAAAATAGTCAGCAGGGTCTGTATAGCCAGGTGGTGCAGAGATGAATCTCTTTTGAGGTCCTTGGCCTATTTCTCTCTGAATGCTAGAGGAGAAACCTTGAGGCCCAACTTTTTGGGCACCCAGAGAGCTGATTTTTCTTTCCTGTGTTTTGTAATTTTGCCATGTGACCTCATCATTAGTGGGACTTTATGTGAAGGAAACTTGTGGGAGTTGGTTTGGAATTATGTTCTTTATTGTGCTTGTTTATATCTGCCAGCTGTCCCTGGAGATATTCCCACCTGAAACCACTGAACTTGTGGATTCCAGGGAACCCCAAACCAGAGTAAGAAAAGTCTTGCCATTGTGAATTCTCATGGGAGATATTGATCTTTTTTTTTCCCATCCAGGCCCAACTCTAGTAGACAGTCAAACTGCTTTAACTCTCTTTGCTGGAGAGATGACCTAGTCCATCTTGTCACTGAGCGTGCAGCTTTCTGAGTGTGCTGGCTTGATGTTTATGTAAAGCCTTAACTCCTATCCCTGTGTGGTGGTAAAAGCCCAAGCTCCTCTCTTGCTGAGACTGGCTACCATGAACCCCACCTTGGGGCAGCTGCAGTATCATTTTACATACAACTCTCAATACTTCAAATCCTTTTTTTTTGTTTTAAGCCTTTGGGGATTTCCCTGATATTATTTTTTCTTTTTCAAACTAAGCTTTGCTGCATTTAAAAGGATGTTCATTACATGTCACCCAGTAATTCTAGAGGTTTTGTAATCAGAGATTCTTCAGGTTATCTAGCCCAAAATCTTCCTAGAAATAGAGGTCTGCAAAGGAAATTGAAAAGTCCCCTCTTCATTAGCTGTACCTACCTTGCGTGAGCCATGGCTGAGTATTCTCAGAAAATAACCGTTTTGAGGAGGTTTTGCAAGAGTGAGGAAGGAAGATGAGCAAATCTACTGTCTCTTTTTCCGGTGAAGAAATAAGTGAGAGGTGTTGCAGCCACCTCTGCTCTCTGACGGAACAATGGCATCCCTGGCAGGACATCTCATGATGTGATGTGATAGTTTCTTTTTCTTAAATTATGGAAGGATAATACAATAGAGAGAAGGATATTTCATTTTAATCTTTTACATCTGTTCTCAAGGTATAAAAGGATAAAATAAGATAAAGTAGTGCTCTCTTGAGAAGTCCATATTTTCAAAGGCTTTTGGCACTAATGTGCTTATTAATTGTCATAGATCGTCACTGTCATCAGAAGAATATTATATAATATATAGTGGCCTTTACAGGGCTAAGAGAGAGAATTTCAAGTTTCTTTTTTAACCTGAGCCACTTAAAATGAAAAACAAAGGCCATTAAATCCTGTTCACTTGAAGTGGATCCTAAATATAGTTTATTGGGGCTCTTAATTCACCCTGAAAAATGCTGTAATTATTAAAAGTGTCCAAGCTGTTAACTCGAAAACAACATATGCCACATTTACATAATGATTTGCATATAATTTCCATGTAATTCATTTAATGTCAAAATGTACAATTATGCTTCCAACCCCTCTGCCTTTTACCCCCTTGCCTCTCCCTCGCCCCGCTGTGTTAAATCAGAATATCTTCCTTGTTGGAAGCTATTTATGAATGGATTTCAAAGAGACGACTGGGTGGAGGTCATCATTTTGGTCCAAAAAGGTTTGACCAAACGTATTTCTTCTTCCAGACTGGATTGGTTGTACTGTCCATATTGTGACATCATGGAGACCAGTTACTCGATTCTGCCTAAGATATATGGGTTCATTTTACAGATGAAGAAACTGAGGCTCAGAGAGGTTCTCCCTGATTTGCTGTGGTCTTTGCTTGGTTTCTCTGCCCCAGCAATCCAAATGCCTTCACTTGCCATACAGAGGCTTTCTCATATATCTTTTACAACAGACAAATATGCTTTGTTAAAAAAAAAATCATTTGCTGTAGCTCATGTGATCATTTGGGATGCCGAAGAGATAGCTCTTGGGTTTGCCATCAAGGACAGGGAAGAATCCTTCCACCTGATTCCATAAACGTATTTATCCAATGTGGGTGGACTAACTGACTGTCTAAACTAATTGCAGCCCCACAGACATGTCATGCTTTTTCTGGCTGCTACTTGTGTTTTCTGCATGAGCTAGTTTTGTACCTCTCCCCTCTCTGTGCATCTCTATTTGCACTAAATATCCAGTGTCCCATTTACAGATCACCAGGATGCCTTCTTTCATGCCCTGTGACTAGGTTTGATGCCCTTAGAGTGAACTCATAGATCAGCCTGTTTGACTGAAGTTCCCCTGAAAGCAAGCCTTGAAACAAGGACTTGGGTGTAGGTAGTGTATTTGGGAAGTGACCCCTGGGTGCTGAGATGTGGGAACTGGGAGAGTGAAAACAGGAAGGAGGAAAAGTAACATTGGGGGCATTATTATTGTTTTTAATAAATTTACTTATTTATTTATTGGTTATGTTGGGACTTTTGTTGCTGTGCACGGGCTTTCTCTAGTTGGGTCGAGCGGGGGCTACTCTTCATTGTGGTGCACGGGCTTCTCATTGTGGTGGCTTCTCTTGTTGCAGAGCACGGGCTCTAGGCATGTAGGCTTCAGAAGTTGTGGCATGCAGGCTCAATAGTTGTGGCTTGCAGGCTCTAGAGCACAGGCTCAGTAGTTGAGGCATACAGGCTTAGTTGCTCTGCAGCATGTGGGATCTTCCTGGACCAGGGCTTGAACCCATGTCCCCTGTGTTAGCAGGCAGATTCTTAACCACTGCACCATCAGGGAAGTCCCTAGGGGGCATTATTGAGGCTGCTGCTGTCAGCAGTGGGAGCTTGATTCCACTGAGTTCTCCTGGGAAGTGTATGGAATGACTCCAGCATGCCTGCCTGCAGGATGGGAACTGGGACATTTATCCACTGGCTCAGTTGCTATTGGCTGAGGGTTGCCCCAGGAGTTGCTTATTTCCCTGCACTTCCCAGCTGTGCAGCTGCACAGACTGACCAAGCTCTCCAGGGCTTCTACAGCATCAGGGACACCCAGAAAACAAAGCTGTGTGTCCCTCAGGTTGGTAGCAATCTGCCTGGCACTGTCCACCCAGCCCTGGCTGAAATCAGAAGGAAGGCCAAGCAGGTGTGAGTTGGTCCCCAGATGTGTCGGGCACTGGAATCACCACCATGTATGGCATTTCTTTCCTCCTCTAGACCATAAACAACTGGAGGACAGGGCCTATGTGACCACTGGGTCCCCAGCTAGACACAGTGTTTGATAATAATGTGTCGCATGAATGCATCAAGTACCAAATTTAGTTCTGCTTCAGCTTCAGAAAAATTAGTTACTGCTAAGCTTAGGAAAGTCATAAGAGTTGGTTTCTTCAGTTTAGCTCATTTTTTTCTCCCCAGTTCTGTCCATTCTAAAAAGTTGGAAGCAAGTAAATGAATCAAGGGAAATACTTCACATACACATTATAAAATTGCCAGAAGCAAGAACAAACAAAAAAACAAAACTGGGTCTGCCAGGATTCTTCACTGGAAGATATCAGCAAATTCTGAGGCAAAATTGTAGCCGATATTTGGTTTCATTCAAAGGAATAGCCTCAAATAAACTAAGTTAAATGGGTAACAGTCAAGACCATGGTTAGAGACACTTAGGGCATTTTCTCACCGAAGCAGCTCCATCTTTTCTACTCATGTCTTTGCATTGTCCTTCCTGCCCTCTCATTTGGTTTCTGTTCCTCTCCTCTATTTCTTATCCCTTGTGTCCTCCCTCAGGTCTGGGACTCCGGCTGCCACATGGAACCAAGCATGGTGATGGGAACACCAGTGGGCGATGCAGCAGCTTTTACTTTGGGCTGCACACTTATCAAGACAAGAAGCAGGGTGCCCACTGTTCCTCGCCAAATAAAAGCAAAAACTGACAGCCAGCAGGCTGAGAGGAGGCTGTGCAAGTAGGCAGACCTTGAGGCTTCCTTACCTAGGAGGAAACCGTCAGAAGATGTCAAGTCAACAGCTATAGAGAACAAACTAGTGGTTACCAGTGGGGAGAGGGAAGGGGGAGGGTAAGATAGGGGATCAAGAGGTACAAACAGGTATAAAATAAATAAGCTATGAAGATATATTGTAAAAATTAACAAAGAAATAATAACGTTATGTACACTAAAACAATTTTAAGTAAAATAGCTAGAAAAACTGAAAAAAAAAAGAAAGAAAATGTCAAGTCAGTGGGCCTGCAGAGGTGATATGGCAGCCCCTTTGGTCCCTGCCATGTCTCCGGGGACCTCTAGGTTGTGGAAGACTTGCCCTATAGGCAGGGCCTGAGTGGAGGGCTGTACCTTGTGGCAGGAATCTGCCTGTGGGCAAACCCTCGGAACTGCTCACACACCATGGGGGTAGGCAGCTGCCAGATGGGGACAGGGAAAGGATCTGAGAGAGAAGGGGACATCTGGTCAAGAGACAGGTTGAGAATACAGGAAGAAGGCAGCCTCTCTTGCTGCCTCCCTCCTCCCTCTGTAATGTTCAGATGCTCAGAGGGAATCCCTGTTGGCACAAATACGTGTATCTGGTTCACCCTTTTTCTGGAAGCTGCCATCCAGATCTTCCTGTGATTGACACTGGACTGTGTGTGTGTGTGTGTGTGTGTGTGTGTGTGTGAGAGAGAGAGACAGAGAGATAGAGACAGAGGTGGAGACAGAGACAGGGAGGAAGACAGAGAGACAGAAATATTATGAACAATATTTGTTTGTAATAATGATGATAGCTAAATTTATCAAGGTGTTTATCAAGTTCAGGCACTATGCTAAGCTCTTCCCAGGCATCCTCTTGTAGATTCTGTGAGTATCACCACTGCATAGATCGAGGACTAAGTCTCAGAAAGGTTAACTGACTTATGCATGGTCACACTGAGTAAGTGGAGTAGCTGGGCCTCACCCCAGGCAGAAATAGAGACTGTAATCATCACGGTAGGTGGTTCCAGGAACACATCACAGGATATGTTCCAGGCATTGCACACACATGTGCACTTGTGTGTGTGTGTGACTGTGAGTGTATGTGTGTACGTGTGTGTCCTCTAGTGTGCACATGTTAGAGAAAGTCAGGGTTGAGAATACAGAATGAACCAAACACCGTGGGTTTGAAGTCCAGCCATTATGTGTCGTCCATGTTATCTCAGGCAAATAACTTACACCTCTCTGTGCCTTGATTGCATCATCTGTGAATTAGGCACAGTAGTACCTAGTTCATGGGCTTGTGATTACTTAGAAGGGTGATGTGTGTGAATTCTTGTGTAAAATGCTGGATATTAGTGTTATTATTAGTAGTAATCACATATCAGTGTTGAGTAACATCAAATGTTTATTGATAAGGATAATAATAAGAGCATTTACTGGGTGCCCACTTTGACACAGTGCTGTGAATACAGTCCCTGATTTAGATCTCCCAACTCTACTGTGAGGTAGGTATCATTATTTCTGTTTTATACAGGAGGAGTTGAGTCTCAGAGATATTAAATAATTGGCCCAAAGGCAAATATCTAGGAGAGGTTAGAACAGTGATGCAAACCTTGGTCTCTGTGCTCCCCTGTCTTACACACTTTTTGTGGGTTCATCTGAACAAATACCTTTCATACAGACTTAGAATTTTTTTCCGACCTGGGAATTGTGCCCACCTGCCTGCCTGAGAAAAGTTTGCACAGAGCTGCTTTTAAATGGTGATCCCTTGCAGCTTTTTAATTGCCACTATCTCTTTGAACATTTGGAATTTGTAATGAAATCACTTTCCGACCCTGATTCATCCCAAATTCAATATTCTGTTTCCTTTCAGCTTTTTTTTTTTTGTTTCCCGAGCAATGAAAAGATTGGTAACTTTATAAAACATCTAAAAGTGCGGTGGAAGTTTCCTGGGGCTTCAAGTGTTGTGTTATGTTATCTTTGGAATAACTTTGAAGTCCCACCGGTGTAATAGAAGCCGTTATTATGTCATGGAGCTGATTAGCATGCCTGTGGGAAACATTAATTCATGCTGACATCATAGCTGGGTTTGCAATCAATCAGTTTGTTTTGCTTCTTTTTGCTCCCCGCCTACCCCACAAGCCACCCCCCAGTGCCCTTAATGTAAAGGTGATGGGTTGACTTTCTGAGGATAATGAGATGTAAGGATGCCCCCAGATGAGGCTGAACTGAACCACAGAAGCCGCCACCTTGTGACAGCTTTCCTGGGAGGAAATGGCAAAACAAAGCTTTTGGCAGAAGCAGAGAGAAGGCTGCTGGCCCTTTGATTTGCCTTGAAAGGTTTTGATTTAGTTGGCATTCAGACTCTTGATATATAAAACTTTTTAACTCAGTAGTCAGCATGGCTGCCTGAATCCATTTGGTTCCGGTCAGCTATGATTAAGCTGATTGCTGGTGGCTCTGGTGTGGTGGGGAGCGGTGCTGGCCTTCATTGGATAAGGCTAGCACATTCCAAACTCTCTCTTCCTTCAGTACAAAAGTACGTTTCATTGACAAAGGGGGCTGTAAAGAGGAGACATGTAGACTCCTATTATCTCCAATTGTTAATATTTAATATGCATTAAAGAGCTATCTTTCTGTTCGCCACGTGCAATTAATTTAATCACCAATGCACTGTTAAGTATCTATCAGAAATGTGAATTTTTTCACGACATATTAATCTGGTAATGATGTCTTTCCTTTTACCTTTAGATTTAGTATTGTTATTTTATGTTACGTGGCGTGTTCTCTTGGGAACTGGGGAGAAATTATAGGAAGTGTTGGGAAGCGCCTAATGACAGCTGATTTGGGGTGGGGAAATGAGGGTATTTCTAGCTTGAACACAATTTGGGGCTCCCTTCTGCCCTCTAGGGCATGTGTGGCCTGCTCCGCTCCCTCCCTCTGACCTCTAGATCTACATAGCGCGGAAAGCTGGGATGATCATTTCCCTGGGTCAATTTTTGACCCGGAAGATGGAAACTCTATTGTCTATGGTGAAATCAAGGAAGGAGAAAATTGGGGAAGGCAGTGTTAGTTTAGATGCATACGTAAATAGCTGTATTTTCATTCTGCCACAGTTATAAACTCCTCCCACCCAAGCTCCCTATGCTCCCCTTTTGAAAAGCCCATCACATTCACAACTGCCTGCTCAGAATCTGTCTTCTCACATTAGATTCAGGCTGCCTGAAGGCAAGAACCTGTCTTCTTGTTCACCAAAGTGAGAACCTACCATGTGTTAGATACTGTCCTGGACCTCAGGATTATGGAGACGAGTAAAGTATGGTTCCTGCCCTCCAGATGTCATATTCTCATGAACAAAACAGTCATGCATTCAGATAAGCAAAAGAATATTTGGAAAATGTCCTAAGTGACATCTGTGTTACATGCAGTAGGAACAGAGTGGGAACAGATTTCAGAGCAGAAGTGAGGTTTGCACTAATTTGAAAGGTAATTGGGGATTTCTCTTAGCTGGTGAGGGGTGGTGAGTGCTTCCGTTGGAGAAATACATACAAAATCATGGCGATGTCGGTGCGGGGGGAGTGTTTTTGGTCACCTGCGAGAAACCCAGAATGGCTCCATTACAGGGGTCCTCCAGAGGAGAGAAAGGACACGTTCGGAAGCTCAGAAAGGCAAAATGACTTGCCCGAGGTCACACAGCAGACAGAGCTGGGAGTTGAAGCCGAGTCTGTTCATAAACCCAGTGCTCTTTTGGCTGGATAATAGTTCACATGGGCTGCCCATGGTGAGAAAACATAGCACTGGTATCAGGATTCTCCCCAAGTGGCCTTATTTGGCTGCAGCAGACTTCCAATTAACGTATAACTTTCAAGCCCCAAATTCTAAGTGCCCAAACTATGGGGAGGACAGAGGTTTAAAAAAATTCATAAGTTATCATGTTGGAGAATGGGACTTCTACAAAAATGAAACAATATACATATATCTATGTATGATATAGATAGAAACTGCTATAGAAGTCCCCCTTCCCAGCTGAACTGCTGGTCCACAGTGATCTATTGGCTTTATTTCATTTTTTCCCTCCAGTTCATGCTAGGTGTTCCTTTATTTTATTTTATCTATTCTATCCTATTTTCTATATTCCGTTTTTTTAAAAATTTTTTTAAGAACTTTTATTGAGGTACAGTTAACATACAAGAAACAACATATATTTAGAGTGTACAATTTGGTATCCCAATCACCCAATTCATTCCCCCCCAACCCTCCCCGGTTTCCCCACTTGGTATCCATATGTTTGTTCTCTACATCTGTGTCTCTATTTCTGCCTTGCATTTCCTCTTTCATAGTTGTTAGCATTTGCCTTATGTATTGAGGTGCTCCTATATTGGGTGCATATATATTTATAATTGTTATCTCTTCTTGGATTGATCCCTCGATCTTTATGTAATGTCTTTTCTTGTCTCTTGTAACATTTTTTATTTTAAAGTCTATTTTACCTGATATGAGTATTGCTACTCCAGCTTTCTTTTGATTTTCATTTGCATGGAATATCTTTTTCCATCCCCTCACTTTCAGTATGTATGTGTGCCTAGGTCTGAAGTGGGTCTCTTGTAGACAGCATATATATGGGTCTTGTTTTTGTATCCATTCAGCCAGTCTGTGTCTTTTGGTTGGGGCATTTAGTCCATTTACATTCAAGGTAATTATCAATATGTATGTTCCTATTACCATTTTCTTAATTGTTTTGTTGTTTTGTAGGTCCTTTTCTTCTCTTACGCTTCCCACTTAGAGAAGTTCCTTTAGCACTTGTTGTAGGGCTGGTTTGGTGGTGCTGAATTCTCTTAGCTGTTGCTTGTCTGTAAAGCTTTTGATTTTTCCATCGAATCTGAATGAGATCCTTGCTGGGTAGAGTATTCTTGATTGTAGGTTCTTCCCTTTCATCACTTGAAATATATCATGCCACTCCCTTCTGGCTTGCAGAGTTTCTGCTGAGAAATCAGCTGTTAACCTTATGGGAGTTCCCTTGTATGTTATTTGGCGTTTTTCCCTTGTGGCTTTTAATAACATTTCTCTGTCTTTAATTTTTGTCAATTAGAGCACTATATGTCTTGGCGTGTTTCTCCTTGGGTTTATCCTGCCTGGGACTCTCTGAACTTCCTGGACTTGGGTAGCTATTTCCTTTCCCATGGTAGGGAAGTTTTCAACTATAATCTCTTCCAATATTTTCTCAGGTCCTTTCTCTCACTCATCTCCTTCTGGGACCCCTATAATGCGAATGTTGGTGTGTTTAACATTGTCCCAGAGGTATCTTAAGCTGTCTTCAGTTCTTTTCATTCTTTTTTCCCTATTATTTTCTGCATCAGTGATTATCATCATTCTGTCTTCCAGCTCGCTTATTCGCCCTTCTGCCTCAGTTAATCTGCTATTGGTTCCTTCTAGTGTATTTTTCATTTCTGTTAATGTGTTGCATATCTCTGTTTGTTTGCTCTTTAATTCTTCTAGGTCTTTGGTAAACTTTTCGATCTTTGCATCCAGTTTTTTTTCAAAGTCCTGGATCATCTTCACTATCATTATTCTGAATTCTTTTTCTGTAAGGGTGCCTGTCTCCTCTTCATTTAGTTGTTCTTCTGGGGTTTTATCCTGTCCCTTCATCTGGTACAAAGTCCTCTGCTTTTTCATTTTCTATATCTTTCTGTGGCTGTGGTTTTCAGTTGCACAAGATGAAATACTGCTGATACTGCTTGATACTGCTGTCTGCCCTCTTGTGGAGGAAGCTATCTAGGAGGCTTGTGAGTGCTTCCTGATGGGAGGGACTGATGGTAGGTAGGGCTGGGTGGGCAGAGCTCAGTAAGGCTTTAATCTGAATTGGTGGGCGGAGCTCAGGAAAACTTTAATCTGCTTCTGCTAATGGGTGGGGCTGTGTTCACACCTTGTTGGTTGTTTGGCCTGAGGCTACCTAGCACTGGAGCCTACAGGCTCTTTGGTGGGACTAATGGCAGACTCTGGGTGGGCTCACACCAATGAGCACTTCCCAGAACCCCTGCTGCCAGTGCTCCTGTCTCCTTGGTGAGCCACAGCTGCCCCCACCTCAGCAGGCAACCCCCCAACACCAGCAGGTAGGTCTGGTTCAGTCTCCTATGGGGTCACTGCTCCTTCCCCGGGGTCCTGGTGAGCACAGTTTTTTGTGTGCCCTCCAAGAGTGGAGTCTCTGTTTCCCCCATTCCTGTGGAGGTCCTG
Organism: Hippopotamus amphibius kiboko; assembly: GCF_030028045.1. Taxonomy (NCBI): domain Eukaryota; kingdom Metazoa; phylum Chordata; class Mammalia; order Artiodactyla; family Hippopotamidae; genus Hippopotamus; species Hippopotamus amphibius. Next base: position 30,931,754 of record NC_080201.1, read on the forward strand.
CAATCAAATCCCGGTGGCTTTCAGAGTCTGATTCTCTGGGGATTCCTCCTCCCATTGCTGGACTCCCAGGTTGGGAAGCCTGATGTGGGGCTCAGAACCCTCACTTTAGTTGGTGGACTTCTGTGGCATAACTGTTCTCCAGCTTGTGAGTCACCCACTCAGCATTTATGGAATTTGATTTTAACACGATTGTGCCCCTCCTACCATCTCATTGTGGCTTCTCCTTTGTCTCTGGATGTGGGGTGTGTTTTTTGTTGAGTTCCAGTGTCTTTCTGTCAATGATTGTTCAGCAGTTAGTTGTAATTCTGGTGCTCTTGCAAGAGGGAGTGAGCGCATGTCCTCCTACTCCACCATCTTAATCCTATCTCCTTTTTTTTAAATTTTAAAGTCCTTTCTTTCTTTCTTCCTTCCTTTCTTTCTTTTCTTTCTTTCATCCTTTCTTTCTTTCTTTCTTTCTTTCTTTCTTTCTTTCTTTCTTTCTTTCTTTCTTTCTTTCTTCCTTTCTTTTTCTTTCTTTCTTTCTCTTTCTTTTTCTTTCTTTCTTTCTTTCTTTCTTTCTTTCTTTCTTTCTTTCTTTCTTTCTTTCTTTTCTTTCTTTCTTTCTTTCTTTCTTTCTTTCTTTCTTTCTTTCTTTCTTTCTTTCTTTCCTTCTTTCTCTTTCTTTCTTTCTTTCTTTCTTTCTTTCTTTCTTTCTTTCTTTCTTCTTTTTCTTTCTTTCTTTATTTTAAAGATTTATTTATTTATTGGCTGCATTGGGTCTTCACTGCAGTGCACAGGCTTCTTGTTGCAGTGCCTTCTCTTGTTGCCGGGCACGGGCTCTAGGTGAGTGGGCTTCAGTAATTGTGCCACATGTGCTCAGTAGTTGTGGCTCGCAGGCTCTAGAGCACAGGCTCAGTAGATGTGGCACATGGGCTTAGTTGCTCCGTGGCATGTGGGATCTTCCTGCACCAGGGATCGAACCCATGTCTCCTACATTGGCAGGCAGATTCTTTTTTTTTTTTTATAAATTTATTTATCTTTATTTATTGGCTGCGTTGGGTCTTCATTGCTGCACACAGGCCTTCCCTAGTTGCTGTGAGTGGGGGCTACTCTTCATCATGGTGCATGGGTTCCTCATTGCAGTGGCTTCTCCTGTTGCAGAGCACGAGCTCTAGGTGCATGGGCTTCAGTAGTTGCAGCACACAGGCTCAATAGTTGTGGTGCACTGGCCTAGTTGCTCCGCGGTGTGTGGAATCCTCCCAGAACAGGGCTCAAACCCATGTCCCCTGCATTGGCAGGCAGACTCCCAACCACTGCACCACCTAGGAAGTTTGGTGGGCAGATTCTTAACCACTGTGCCACCAGGAAAGTCCTCCATCTTATTTTTTATTTTCCCCTTCTGTGTCCTATCCTCACTCCAAATCTCTGACTCCCGATACATGCATTCTTGCTGGTGAATTTAGTTGAGGCTCTTCTAATCCTCCCTGCCATGCACTGATATGTGCATCTCCTAGAACACATTTTGTATAGATTTGTGTGCTAAAATTAGGTGGCACTGGACTACAAATCTCATTCTGCAAACCCTAGCCACACACTGTAATCAAATGCGTTAATATATTTCTATATCAAAATGTATGAATATTCACAGTAAGTGGAATATGAAGAGACAGACTAGCCTCATGTCATTTCATGTCAAGTTCCACCTCCAAATAAGTTTGTGCCAAACTTTTGAAAATATTTCGTATTTTCAGAATTTTTTGACTTAAGAATTGCAGATAAGGCGTTGTGGACCATTTTACTCTTCTGTTCTGCCTCTGATAGACCCCTCTGCATTGCTAACTCTGCCAATTCAAACAGTGCTTCAAAAGCAGGCCTTATCCATGCCTTCTAGTGAACCTTTGGGAGAATGTCTATGGGGTGGACACCCAGAAGAGGGTGTCCTAGGATCTTAGGACCTGTGCATTTTCACTCTCACTAACTACTGCCAGATTCCTCTGCAAAATACCCATAGCAGTTACCCCCCGACCAGCAGGACATGAGGGAGACTTCCTGTTTCCTAACATCTTCACCGTCCCTTCATATTACCTGCCTGTCTAATTTTTTTTTCCCAATTTGATGGGTATAAAGTGCCATCACAATCTTGTTCTAATTTGCCTTTCTCTGACTGTCAGTGAACATGACCATTGTAAATATACTAGTTACTCTTGTTTCCCCTTCTGGGAAACACCTATTCATATTCTTTTAGTTTCCCATCTCCCACCCCACCCCCCACTATAGTCTTTGTTCTTTTGGATTTTGACTGCACAATCATTATCCACTCCAAGGTCACAAAGACATTTATTTGCTTGCTATATTTCTTAAGTTCTGCTATTTATAGTTCAGTCTTTAATTCATCCAATTTATCTAGTGCTTATGTTTTCGTATATGGTGTGAGATATGACCCAACTTTTTCTCTATGCTATGAGTCAGTTTCTCCTTTTACCAAATAGTCTGTACTTTCACTACCATTGATGATGTTCCCTCTCTTAGATACAAATGAAGTACAAAATCCTATAAGGACATTGATTGGAATTACAGTTGACCCTCGAACAATACAGGGATTATGGGTGCCAACCCTCCACATATTCAGAAATTCACGTAAAACATTACAGTTGGCTCTCCAATACAGATATCATGGTTCTGCATCCATGGATTCAACCAGCCATGGATCATGTGGTACTGTAGTATGTATATATCAAAAAAAAATCCATGTACGCGGTTTTGTATGTGGACCTACATAGTTGAAACTCATGTGGTTCAAAGGTCGATTGTACTGTAATACATATTTAGTGGAAAAAATATCCACATATAAGTGGACTGGCACAGTTCAAACCCATATTGTTCAAGGGTCAGTTGTATATATTTATTTATTTGGGGTGATTTAACGTCTTTTATAACTCATTTAGTCCTCAGAGGAACACAGTGAGTTAGATCTTATATCCCCAATTTACAGAGAGGGAAACAGAAGCTCCAAGAAGCTAAATAAACCAATTATTGAGTGGTAGAGCAAGGATTCAAACCGAGATCTGACTTTCTGAGGGTTTTTATTATGACTGCGCCTTCATCTTTAGTGTTACTAATCTGTCTTTCTCCTTTCCCTGAATGTATATCATTGCTTATTTATTTATGACCAACCACCCCTCATAACCTGCTTTCCTTTAGTTACAAAAATAACCCAAGAGTAGTAGTTGCCAAAGCAGCCTAATAGCCTATAATTTTTTTTTTCTTCTACCTTAAACCCAGGGGAATCTCTTGACTGGCTGCCACAGGAACCAAGAACAATAGCTTTGAGATTCTGTCTGCCCTCATATCAGATCAGGGTCTTAGAGAAGTGACCTGTTTTATAAGTAAAACAAAAATGAATAGACTCTGTAACTCATTTTCATTTTCCATTTTTAATACCTCTGATGAATGAAAGAATATCTGATGGCTGAACTTAAATTTGGAGTTTATAAGGAATCTCTAATTTGGTCTATAAAAAACTCATAAAATGTTTATGGTATAAAAATAAATAGAAAGTAATAAGAACAGTAGTAAATTACACTGAGCCTCCATTTTACAGACAAAGAAATCAAGGCAGGGAGTTTTACCCAAGTGCAATTGATTGCATGAATTCCCCCAGCTCTTCACCTCTAACTATATTCATCCTCTTTGCCATCTATCTTTAAAATTCTTCCCACTAAGAAGCAGAGTATGTTTCCTCAACCATTGATTCTGTGTTTGACCATGCAATTTGCTTTGATTAACAGGGTGTTAGTAACATAGCTAAAGCAGAGGCTTGAAAGTGCTTGGTGTGCTTGCCTGCATGTGTCTGCTTGCTCTCTTGCTCTTCAGACGTTACCATAAGGACAATCCAGGCTGGCCGGCTATTCCAAGCAGGAAGGCGAGAGACCCCTGGAGCAAAGCTTTCCCATGTAACGTGCCCTGGCCAAGCCCAACCTGGAGCAGAGCCTCCCACTGACCTGCAGATTCATGAGTTTAATTAATTATGATTGTTGCCTTAAGCCACATAGCTTGGAAGATAGTTTGTCACACAACAGTAGCTAACTGATACACAAGGTAAACCAGCTAGTAAATTGTAGAGCTAGAATTAGAATCTAGATTTTCAAACATGTAGTTCTACACACTTTTGACTCTGCTAAGTTGCTTTGCATGCAGAGAGGAATTTATTTGGGTGTGAAAATACCTCAAGCTGGAGTCTTTTCCCGTCAGGGACTGTGTCTCACTCCTCTCTGATTCCTCAGAGCCTAGTCCAGTACCTTGCACATGGAAGGTCGTCGGGATATGTTCGTTAAATAAATGAGAGACAAAAATATGAGGGTCATAACTCCATCCCTTTGGTCTTATTTTTACAGTTTCTGGTTAATAAAAATAAAGTCAAAATGGAAGGTATACTGATCAGTGAAAATCAGCTTCTAAAAATTGGTCCCAGCCACTGCACAAAGAGGGCACAGTGGTCATTTTCTTTTTCAGACATCTGTCCATAGGAGGCATATTTCCTCTCTGAAGAAAGATCAAACCCATAAAATGCATCATGTATATGCCACTCCCCATTATGAAACAGCATGGAGACCATTAATGAGAAGCAAAGGCTGAAAGAAGAGTCCACGAGTCAGGTTCAGGCAGACAGTGGTGAAAATGCACTGTCCTTTGGGAATTACACACAGGAAGAAAAGAACAAACATTGTGCCCGATTCCCTGCTGGCACCCCCACCCTCACCTCCATCTCCCCTTCCCCCTGTTGCCGCAACAGCTTGAGGTAGAGAGTTTGTAAAACCCACATGGAGAGCTTTTCCCTCTGATTTTTTAACCTCAGAAGTCCAGCAGTGGCGACGAAGGTAGCTGTGACATTTGCAATTCTCCATGCACCAGCCCATTCCATCTTCTTTCCTGGTGCCGCTTCCATGGTACAGTAAGCCTCCAGCTCTGGCAGTAATCATTGTCGGAATAAAATGAAGGGAGTAATAGGAGCAAAGCGTCGCTGTAATTGCCTTTTCATTATTTGCTAAGAGTTAGTTCTTCAGTCACAGGGAAAAATTACACAGTAATTGGTTGACAATGGGGAAGCGATCACTGAATCCCACAACTATGATATTTTTGCTTGTTGGGCTTTAGACCTTTTATTCATGTTTTGATTAAACAGCTGGAGCATTAAACTGACATACGAATGCATCCTTGGTCAAATTCCGACGTGATTGTTTCTACCCCATTCAAAACGTTGAATTTAAACTAGCACCTACAGTAGAGCTGTAAATAGCCTATTGACTTTCAAATAAATCCCTCCTCTTTACTCCAGTTCATAAAGAAGGCACTGTGGGTGTAATAGCACAGACTTTTTTTTTTTTTTTTTTTACAAATCAGTTTTCAGTTGGGTGTTTTCAAAAGAAAAAAATGTGGAATCACGTGGTGCATTCTTCCTGCCTTCAGATTTTTCTCAAATTTAACTTTCTGGACTCAAGATCTTTATAAATAGAGTCCTAGAAAACATTCACTCTCACTGGCTCCTACTGGTAGAGAAACTGAGGTCCAGAAAGGGGACTGAGCTGGTCAGGGTCACCTGGTTCTCTACTCTTTTTAGGACTAGAAACTGGAATGCTGACTCTTAGTACTTCATCTAAACTGTCTTCTGGCTCCACATTTGTGTGCAGGAGGAGAACTAGAAAAGCAAGACAGGTAAGAGCTATGCCTGCATAAGCATGCATCTCTACATGCGTGCGTGTGTGCTCTCACACACACACACACACACACACTATATGGGTCCTATATGTCGCTTGACAGTGGGACATCGTTTAGGTGGTTTCTGCTCCATGTTTACAGTCTCCATTGGTAAGCTTCATGGGTACCACCCTTCCTTGGATTATTCCACGCATCCCAGGACCTAGTCAAGGGCCACGTGTGTGTGTGATGACACCTTGGGAAATGTTTGATGATGTTAACAGAGCGGGAAGACCTAATTCTTCTGGTCCAAGCTAGGAATCTTTTTACTCTTGGTGATATAAATGTTATCTTGATTAAACAGCAGTGTTGAGTTGGTGTCTGTGTGGCGATTGCAGAAACAGCTGAGAAGGTGCATTGTAAAGAATATATCCATGTTTGTATGTATGTGTATATATGTGTCTATATCAGAGGCTGGTGATGAAAGATGAAAAAGCTGCTGCAAAGTTTTCATTTAAAGATGGAAAATTTCTGTTTAGGGGGTGGAATGCACTAGATCATGTGCATGTTGACTCAAACCCACTTTAGTATATAGGTAAGAGACCCTCAAGACCACAACTCTGAGGAACTGGTTATGGATAGGAAAGATATTTGGGAACAGGATGGATCTAAAGCTATGACTGACACGGAAAGCCAGGAAACAAGCTTGGTGTTTCACATGCATGATCTTATTTAATTCTCACAGTAGCTCTAAGGGGCAAAGTTTCTCTTCCTCATTTCACAGATAGAGACTAAGTCTTAGAGAAATTAAGGGACTTGCTCAAGATCACCAAGCCACTTACTAGTGGGAGAACCAGTGAATAGAACCCAGAAGCTAAGCTTTATCCCTTGAAGTCATTGGTGACCTTTAGCTACTTGTAAGTGATTGGAACTTACCTAATTTTCCAAGTCAATCCACAGTCAACATTATTTGATGTCTACCCTCTAAGTCCACCATGGGGATTCAAAGGCAGATGAGAAGTTCCTGTCCTTGAGATGCTTAACCTCTCCCGGTGGAAACCATGAACCAAGGCATGGACGGGTCAGTCCAGCATAGAAGCCATTCCTATGACCGTGGTGATTCAGTTTGAGTTGCTCCAGAAGCAGACCCTGAGACAAAGATGCAAGTGCAACTAGATTATTTGGAAGGTGATGCCAAGAAACATGGATACAGGATAAGGAGTGAGACAAAAAAGGGCAGGAAGCCAACACAGGGCGCATAGAAGGTTACTGCCAAGGACATCTGAGCCCCATTTTCCCTGGGGAACTCTAGGAGGCAGTGGAGAACAGACTTCAGTGTTATCCTGACTTGAGGGTGAGGGAACTGGGGTATTTATCCTCAGCATCCTGTCCATCACTGGTTAAGGGCTGCTTCTGAGGGTATTAACTCTTTGCATTTCCAGTTTACTCTGTACACAAGCCCAGGGTACACCAGCAGCTAGAAAGAGCCCTTGGTAAAGACTTGCAGGTGTTCTCACTGAGCATCCTTCTGTACTTACAGATGAGTGCCAAGGTGATGTGATGGGGGAGCTGACAGTGTGTGTCACTGTGGCGACAGGCAAAGAGTGTCCCAGAGTGGGTGCTATTGCTGAGCAAGACTTCAGAGGTGAAGGAAAGGGCATTCTAGAGCATGGCCTCCATCTGCACAGGGGCATAACTTGAGACCATCCATCTCTCAAAGACCTGCCAGGCTCTGTACCAGAGGCAGAAATTGTCTGAGATGCCAGATTCAATCCCAACAAGATCATCTCCTGCTCATTACATAAAGCCCATATTCTTGTGCTGGCATTCAAGGCTATTCACAATCCAGCCTCAGTTCACCTCTTGACAAGCTTTGAGCAATCCACCTTGGGCTCTGATTCCTGCCTGTTGTAGGTACCCATGTTGCTACCTGAGTCCTGCCTTTGAGACCCTGCCAAACCTTGAATCTTGGTTCCAAGCCTGCCTCCTACACAGCCTTTCCCAACCAGCTTGGATGGAGGAGACCTTTTTCTGCCCCCTGCTCCTTGCCCGACACACTTATGCAGCCTCCATCACTTCCAGCGATAAAAGCCACAGTCTCTTTTCTGCATTTTCCAAATCCTCAAGGCTCTAGAAACTCAAAGAGTTTTGTTTTTGTTATCATTAGTTTGTTTTGCTTTTTAAAAAAATCTCATATGGTAGCAAAATCTGACCTGAACTGACATGAAGCTATTTTAGTTCTTATTTGATCTAAATATTCACATATTTCACTATATAAATATTCATGTATTTGGTTACAGAATTCAGCCCCAGATCCTGCTGTGATTTTCTATGTACACCACATTTCTTCTCTAAAATCTTTCTATCTGCACCATATTTCTTTTCTATAATTTTTATATGTGCGTCATATTTCTTTTCTAAAATCTGAAAAGTTCTGAATTATGTAACACGTATCTCTGGCTCACGTGATTTAGATATGGGATTTTGAGCCAATAATAATAATAATAATAATAATAGGCAGTACTATAGTTCATTCTAAGTGTTTTATATATTTAATGATTTTAATCCTCATAAGGACTTGAGAAGATAAGTTCTAGTAATAACCCTATTTTTCCAACATCCCTTAGGAAATAAAGGGTCAGAGATGTTATGTAACTTGCTCCAGGTCACACACCTTCCAAATGCTGGAAGCCAGGGTTTGAACTTAAGGTAGTCTGGCAGAGTCAAAGCTCTTACTTGCTACCCTGGGCTTCTTCTAAGTCTGAGCGCCCCGCCTTGGAGTTGTACATAGCATCCAGCTGAGACTTACCGTCTGGCTTGTCCTTAAATGTTCTCTTGGGGACCCTCTCCCCTTCTAAGTCTGCATTCTTAACGCGGAGCTTTAAGCCACTGGTTTCGCATTGGTGTTGGATATTCATTTCCTTGGAATGAGAGTTTCTGGAACTTCTTGCAAACCTCAGTGGTCCTCAAGTCCTCTCAAACCACAGCCTCAGGAAGAGCAACTTGCCTCTTGCAGCCCAGCCCCAGAATTGGCGCTGTGTTCGCCCTCAATCTGTAGGCCCTCCTCGGGCACCTCTTCTCCACCCCCAGAACCTCACCCCCGCCTCTCCCATGTCTTGGAACCCTTCTAAGATTAGAGACCATGTGAGTCTGTGTCCTGAGAATTATCCCAGGATCTTGCCTATCATACAGCCTTAGTGATGTATGGTGGCAAGAATATATAACTGAACGAGGAGGTTGAGATTTAGGCTCCTTTGCTAGTGTAGACATGGCCTTGGTTTTGAAATTACTCCCACACTTGACTCTCCACACCACCCCAGTCTATAGTTAGACACATAGTGCCAGAATTTGAACCCCCAAAGTTGGATCCAGAGTTTATTCTCTTGACTGTGGTGACAAACTATGCTTGTTAAGTGCTTCTTCTGCATCAGTCGCCGCTGACGCCTTGTCTCTGTCGATCCTCACAACAGCCCTGCCAATCACTGTATCCTTTCACCATATGAAGAAACTGAGGTAGAGAAAAAGGAACTTCCCCAAGGCCTCAGAACCTACTGCACCCATCAACTGTTGTCGCAATAACTTTGTAACAAACCAGTCCAAAACTGGTTTGTTTAAGATAATTGTCACCTATTATTCTTGCTTACCTATCTGTTAGCTTTCTTGACCTCATCTGGGCTCCTACAGGCTTAACTCCAAGCTGCCGGTAGGTTCTGGTCTGCTCTGTATGCCTTTCATCCTTGTTGGACCAGGGGCTAGCCTGGGCATGTTTTCCTCATAGTGATGGCAGAGACACAATAGGGCAAACGCGATCTCTCAATCGCAGTTTAAACCTCTAACTGTATTAAAACCACTAACAACTCATTGGCCAATGCAAGGCACACGGTCAAGCCCAACATCAGGGAGGAGGGGAAATATGCTCCTTTCAAAGACGTAGGGAAATGCGGCCCAGAGAGACTGTCCATCAAGCAGTAATCCAATCTATCATACCCACTAAGTAGAGCCAGAAGTCCCCCAGGGCTTCCAGCTCTGAAGGCACTTGTTGTTAAGCACTCTCTTGAGTAACAACAAGTACTCAGGGCAGAGCTTTTGGACATACAGAAAGCAAAGCCTGTGGAGCCTATCAGGTTTTTTGCTTCTGAGGTGGAAGACTTGAGGCTGCTCCTAGGCATGTGAGAGATGGTGGGAGAGCCTGAGCGGTGGAGGGCAGGTGAGTGCGTGCTCAGCCAAGCTGACATCCTCCCCTCCACATACACACATGACCCTGTGATGAGGCTTCCCTCTGGGCCTCAGACCTATCATTAGAGGATTAACTTTCTCATCACTCTCCTTGCACATGTCTCCATGCAGCCCTGGAATGCATCATCAAAGTCCAAAGCAAGGGCATGTGAATTCTTTGCCTGGCAGACCTGTTTTCTGGTGTTTAAAGAGATTGCTAGAAATTCCTAAATTTCGGAGCTGTTTTCTTACCAGGAGAGAGAAAGGAATAGAAAAAGCTCCCAGGGGGTTAATTTATTTGTATTTTGCTCTAGCTCTTGACATTTGGAGAAGGCTTGAAGAGCTTCCTAATGTTTGCTATTTTTGATTTGCTTTGTAGGATGCTAGATTAAACCATGGAATCCTGGAAAATAGACTTGATATTTTCCTTTGCAGAGGGACAAGGTCTGAAACTATTCTCTCAAGTGCCAGGGTGGCCAGCCCCAACTCCTGAGCTACAGCTCATCCGTCTCCAGTCTCACCGTAACAGACATTGCCGCTAGACCCCAGCACTTCTGCCCACTAAGCCCAGAAATGGCCCCAAACACTCCCAACACAGCCCTCCAGGCAGCCAATACTGCTTGATCGGAATGAATACAACCAAGTTCCCATCCTCGTTCTAAAACTTTTCCACTTTTAACATGCCAGTAAAATAACTGTATCCAGCTCTTCACAGAGTTCTGATAAAGATCCTGCCTTTTCCTGCTATACTTCTCATTATGCTACCATTCAGCTTAAACATTCTCAGTCTCCAAATTCCTTGTCTTGCAATCAAGGTCCTCCAAAATCTGATACTTCCACTCCCCAGGATTAATGCCCTTCCAGTCCTTTTATCACCCCTTGTGGTAGGAAATGTTCTAATTTGTCTGCCAAGATTCCTATCCCTGCTTCCACTTCTGGTATATATGCCCTGTATAGTCCTCTCCCCTTGAATATGGGAGAAACTTGCAAATGTGATTAAGTTACTTATCAGTGGACTTGGAGTTAATCAGAAGAGAGCTATCCTAGGTGGGTGTAACCAAACCAGGTGGGCCTTTAAAAAGAGGGACCCATCCTCCTGGAAGACAGAGATATTCTCCTGCTGGCCTTGAAGAAGCAACAAGCAAGCTGCTGTTTTGTGTGAGGGTCTACAGAGGGGGCCATGAGGAAAGGACCTGAGGGTGGCCTCTAGAAGCTGGGAGAGGTCTGTGGCCAGCAGCTAACAAGAATATGGGAACCTCCATCACACAACGGCAAGGAACTGAGCCCTGCCGACAACCGCGTGAGCTTGGAGGAGGAGCTCTTTTGAGGAACATCTTGGTTTCAGCCCAGTGAGGCTGAGCCCGGACTTCTGACCCCCGGAAGCTGCAGGATGATAAATGATTGTTATTTTTTTAAGCTGGTAACTTTGTGGTCAGTTTTTATACCACAATAGAAAACAGACACATCCCTATTCTCAAGCCACATCCACATCCTTGTTACAGTCCACACCCAGGTGAGTTTTCCTACCTCAGGGAAAACTTTGATCAGAGCCTTTTCTCAGACTGGGAGCCCTTTCTTATCTCTGTACTTAAACCTTACCCAAATGTAAACCTTACCCAAAGGTACCCTCACCTCCTCCCTGAAGCCTTTTCTTGGTAGGCTCAGATATACATTACCTGGTCTTTTTTTTTTTTAATGCCATAATTGTTTCTCGTTGTTTGGGCCTTGTATTGTAAGATCCCCCTGCAGACTTCTTTGAGAGAAGTCCATGTCTGCCTAATCCTTGTAGCCCATTGTAATTCAATGTACCCAGTACACAAGAGGTGGTTAATAAATGCTTATTAAGTATTCATTCATGTATTCATTCATTTTATGAATTACAATATGCATTTGACTGACTTGTGTATTTGACAAATTTTCTAACCTTATGTTTATTTATTTATTTATTTATTTATTTATTTATTTATTATTTTTTGGGGGGTACACCAAGTTCAATCATCTGTTTTTATGCACACATCCCCGTATGTTTTGATAAGTTTACACGACCGAGAACCGAATGAAGACCTCCTCGGTCTGCATGCCCAAGTATAGTTACTCTCACATTCCTCTCCTTCTATTTAATTCAAATTAGTGCCCATCTGTTGCATACCAGGTCTTGCTCTCAGTTCCTGCGCTCAGTGAACTCAAAGTCTAAGGGGGTTGCGTCCCCAGCCTTCCTGGTTTGCTTGGGACTAAAGGGTTTTTTGGGGTGTGGGACTTTCAGTGCTAAAACAGGGACACTCCCAGGTACACTGGGATGGTTGGTCACCCTCAGTTGGGGAGGCACACAGATCAGAAGGCAAGTACCATAGAGAGTGGTAACTATGCTTTGGGAACTCAGAGTGGGGGATGGCGATCTTATAAGCTGAATCCTGAAGAGTATCTAGGAATCATCTAGAGAAATCGCACTAACTGGAAGTGTGGAAGAGGCTGGTAGTAGTAGATGTAGAAACTGGAAACAGAATGAGCAAAAATCTTGGCAGTGAGAGATGGCTTCTTTAGAGAAATATAAGTGGTTTATATTCAACGATTAGGATCAGTTGGCCAAGCCAAACTGTGTTTGACTGTGTGTGTATGCGTGTGAAAGAGAGAGACAGAGACAGAGACAGAGACGGAGAGAGAGGGATGTGGGAGCAGTGAGAGAAAGGAAGGACATTTCAGGCACAAGGGATAACACGTGCAGAAACCAACTCGACAATACTCAGGGCTGTGCTGAGGCTTCAGTGTTGGAGCATGGCGATGAGATGGAGTGCAGCAAGAAATGAGGCTCAGGGAGAGGCAGACGCAGTTGTGGAGGACTTGTGGACCAGGCTGAGGAGTTTGGGCTCAACTGGTAGGTGAGGGGCAACCACTGAGCAGCATTAAACAAAGGAGTGACATGGGCCCACTTGTACTTTGGATGCATCATTTGAGTCCCTGGGTGTATGACAGACCTGAGATACCCAAGATAGGTTGCAAGATGACAGTGAGGAGACTGTTGCCCTTATCAGGGAGAGGTGACCATGGCCTGAACTGGACAGTAACAGTGGAAACAGAGAGGAAATGGAGATCTAGCTATCTAGCTATCTAGCTGTCTATCTACTCATACTCACACATACATATGCTTAAACATACATGGTGATGGAAAATATTTGTATGCACATTTATCTGGGAGGTATATGCATACTTTGTTAGGTGACAAAAATGGGATCACACCGTACATATTGTACTTCATTATGCATTTTATAGATCTTGAATATCTCTGTATAAATGTGCATATAGGTCTTTTCTCTCTCTGTGTCTTCAGTAGCTGGCGAACATCTCAGAAAGCAATCCTTTGTTAATTGGCAGTTAGATTGTTTACTTTATTTATTCTTTTTTTTCACTCTTCCAGTGCTGTAATGAATATCCTTATACATTATTTTTGAGTACTGATACAAGTCTGTCTGCAAGATAAAAATCGTAGAAGGTACAGGGCTAGGTCAAAAGGGTATTTTAGCTTTAATAGTTATTGGCCAACTGCTGCCTGAAAAAGTTGTACTAATAAGCATTTCTATCAATAGTGTATGAGAGTGTTTGTTTTATAACCATTTAAAAATTAAGAAGAATTTGAATATCCTGTTATAGAAATACATTTAAGAATGGGTGGAGTAGTCACCACATTATGTATATGACTCTGACTTTGATTCCTTTAGAGTGTGATCCAGAGCGTAAGCTTTAATATGCTATATTTATCTAATGTGAATCTCAGTTGATTCAGAAAAGCATTTTATAATACACGTTTTAAAGTATGAATTGGGCTTTAAGCAGTACTGCATGGTTCATATGAAATCATATGAATATAACAGCTCACTTTGCCTTTCCATGTGACATCCACAAAAAAGGTATATTAAATATATCGTGATAAATAGAATGTTTTCTATTAAAAAGTTTCTACCACGCTTGGTTCTGTTGCAATGCAAATTTTATATTATGGTTCTTGGTACATTTTTTCTTGCAGCTAGATCTTTATTAAAATCAGTCAAAGGCTGCGCTTTTCATGTTATGAATAGTCGTCATAATTATCTAATGCAACTACTCTAAAAATCAGATTAGTAATTAGCTGGACCAACTGATTGGTATGACTTCCTGGATGCAGCTCTTTAATGTTGAACATTTACTTTGTGCTTGAAGGATTTGTTTGTGTATTTCCTATGTGTGATGAGAGCTTTTCGATAATTAGCTCCTTAGGGATGTCGTATTCCAATAGTTAAAGAATAATTACAGCCTTATGAAAAGTGAAATGACTTCGGCTTCCTTTTGTTGTGGTTTAATTGTAGGCAACAAGTCCAGGAGGCCTCTCATTTCAGATTGTGATAGTGAAGATGTAGCTTTCATTAAAAAAAAAAACAAAAGATGTGAATTTGGTAAAATGGCAAATTGGTATAATTTTGAAAACAAACAAGCAAACCACCCTATTAAAACAAGACTTGTGTTATTTCATTAGTTCATAATTTTGATTACAAATTAAACTGTGGCAGAGTGAGGAGTTGTAAGGTTATAACAACAAGGAGATGGAACTTGAAAAAGTTCACATCAAAAGGCATCAGCTAGGGGAATGCTGGTGTAATGGACTGTTAATTAGTGCCAACCACCAAAATGAAGAGTAGAACGACAGGTCCATTCTCACAGATCATATAGTTTGGGGTTGAATTAAGAATAAAACACACTAAAAAGAATATATTTTCTTGAGTGCACTTATTGTTATTTTTGAAAAACGGACGTTTTAGGGGAAACAAAGTTTTAAATCCAGCTGTATCAAGATATTTTTCACTCTAAGCAAGTGTGAGGGGATAAAGGATGCTAGTTTATACAAGAAAGTAATACATCGGTCAGTTATTGCTGCAATAATGCTGCATAACAAACCACTCCCCAAATCACTGTCTCAAAATAACAAGCATTATTTGTCACCCATGGCTGTGTGCTTTGGTTGCAAATTTTTTTTTAAGATTTTGCACACGTGCTTTATTGATGCCTTTTTTAATAGATGTTATCTCTGTGATCTTTTTTAATTTTTATTTTATATAGACTATAGTTGATTTACAATGTTGTGTTAGATGCCGGTATATAGTGAAGTGATTCAGTTATACATATACATATATCTATTCTTTTTCAAATTCTTTTCCCATTAAGGTTATTACAGAATATTGAGCAGAGTTCCCTGTGTATCAATAGGTCCTTGTTGATTATTTACTTTAAATATAGTAGTGTGTATATGTCAATCCTATACTCCCAGTTTATCCTTTCCCTACCACCCCGGCCTTTCCCCTTTGGTAAATTTGTTTTGGAAGTCTGAGTCTGTTTCTGTTTTGTAAATAAGTTCATTTGTATCATTTATTTTAGATTCTGTATATAAGTGATATCATATGATATTTGCCTTTCTCTGTCTGACTTATTTCACATAGTATGATAATCTCCAGTTCCATCCATGTTGCGGCAAATGGCATTGTTTCATTCTTTCTGCATTAGTTGCAACTTGATTGGACTAGGCTGGACTTCAGGCTCATGACTCCAAGACCCAAGGTCAGACTCAGGTGTCCTCCACATATCCTCTTTGGACTAATGGCTACCCACAATGTGTTCTTCTTACAGAGAATAGCAGAAGCCTAAGAGCCAAACCAAGATGCATAAGACACAAAAGGTTTCTGCTAATGTCGTGTCCAAACTTCCGTTTGTGAAAGTAAGTTACATGGCCCAGCCCAAGATCAATGTGCTCCACCCAGAATGCAGTAAGGCAGATGGAAGATGTGTGCTAAACAATTATTCACATTATCAGAGTAACATGTGTTGATCATCATGATTGAGATTATTCCCCCCTACAGGAATTAAGATCTTCCAACATTTTGATACATACACATCTTTGATTGCATCAGGACGCACCTAAATTGGAAAATACTAAAGAAAAGAAAATACATGAGGCCATTTTACTTGCAGCACTGGATGTGACAGGACATAGTGAAAAGCCATACTTCTTGTACAGTGAGGTTTGGACCACTAGAAATGTGAAGCCAACAAGTTAAAGGAGTATTTTCCATCTGTCCATCTTGAAACTCCTCTAGGCCAAACGGTGTTAAGTGGAAAGTAGACTTGTTTTGAAAGTACTGGAACTCTACCTAACCTTACATTATTTCCATCTAAAACTTGCCTTGTTTCAAAGCATCCTATGAGATTGCTTATTCCAGCATCAATGAAATAATCCACATAGTTGCAGCAGCCTCGTTGAAGCCATGCGTCTTGGAAGTGGTTGAGCTAGGGTATGGTTTGGAAAGAAGAATAAAATTGTAGATCTGCCTTGGTCCAGTGACATCACTCAGTCCAGAATCACTGATCCATTTTCCACTATTTTGAAGCAGATCATGGAGGAATTCCCAGCTACTCTGTGTCCCTTCATCAAACAACTGGAGGAGATTAGCAATGTCCTCTTTACAGTCTTGTTTTTGTCCATTATATAGAGGATGGTGTCAACAAGGAAAACTTGTTGCTGGTGGACCTGTTTTTAGAAATTGCAACAGCCTTTTGGAAATGGTAAAAATGTCACCTGGAAGAAAACTTGCAGTGTCTGGTGTGTAGCAGACCTTGTCCATGCCCTGCCTGTATCTCCTTGGCACTCACCATCTCCTGAATTCTGATGGCTTCTTGCTGTAAACACTTGCCACTCTCAGCCTGAAAATATTTTCTGGATGCTGAAGTAGGCTCAGCCCATGCACCCGGCAGGATCAAAATGCTGGAAAAGTTAGTATCTCCAGGGGAACAGCCCCCAACCAGTGATGAATGGGTGTCGATGCTTAAACATCCCTTGCTTGGGATAGTTCTGAAGCAACGTTCTCCACTCTCTCCCAGGATTTGCTAGTAGGACTGTACCCGAGTGGTCCTCAGCAGGAACCAGCTTGATAATACATCCTTTAATGTCTTCTTTCCATTCCCTAACTCCCTTCCCCACTCCCCTACAGGTGCTTCCTGGGATCACCTCCAAAATAAACTGCTTGCATTCATATCCCTGCGTCAGGGAATGTTTGGGGGAAAATCCAACCTAAGACACTGTACACCTGCAAAGCGCATCTCATATGGTTTTGCAACTTAGTGAATAAAGAAGTTCTGTACATTATCCTAACTTACTGCCTTTTTTCAGAAGATTCCACTAGTGTCAAAACAGCCTGCTAGGGACTTTCCTAGGTGGTGCAGTGGTTAAGAATCTGCCTGCCAATGCAGGGGACACGGGTTCGAGCCCTGCTCTGGGAGGATTCCACATACCACAGAGCAACTAAGCCCATGCGCCACAACTATTGAGCCTGTGCTCTAGAGCCCGTGAGCCACAACTATTGAGCCCATGTGCCACAACTATTGAAGCCCATGTGCCTAGGGCCTATGCTCCACAACAAGAGAAGCCACTGCAGTGAGGATCCTGCGCACCACAATGAAGAGTAGCCCCCACTCACAGCAACTAGAGAAAGCCCATGTGCAGCAACAAAGACCCAATGCAGCCATTATAAATAAATTTATTTATTTATTTATTTATTTATTTATTAAAAAAAAACAAAACAGCCTGCTAACAATGTTGACAGGCATCTGGTCGACCACAGGGAAGCATCTCCATGATATTAGAGCTAGGTTCTGTTCACCACCTTTCCAGGGAGCTTGTCAGAAAATGGAAACAGACTGAAGGCTTGCTCCAAAATCCTGAAGTTCCCTAGTTTCCAGGGGCAAATCTTAAACACTTGATTGACCGTTGGGAAGAAGAAAAGTGCCCATTCTCAAAACAATTTGGAAGAATTTCTTTAAGTCTTGGCATTCTTGGCAGATTTGTTAAAAAATCAAATGAACAGGATACATCTCTTAATTCAAGATCTTGCCATCCTCGTTATAGAAGCTGTTGCAAAAAAGCTCTGAACCCTTTGGCCTTCATACTTCTCCTCTGGGTGAGAGGACCAGTGGTAGAGAATTTACCTATTTTGTCAATTTTAAGGTGAAATCTGTAGAATATGCCATTATTTTACTAACAGTTCGAGTGGATGAGGGGACATTGCCCACATCCAATGTGCTCATCAGGGAAATGATGAGGGAAAATTTTAACATGTGCACCTGGGAGTGGAGGAATTATGAGTGGGTGCCTGGTCAGTGCTAGTGGAATGACTTCATAAGTACACTTGATGGTGGCACATCCTCATCACTTTGGGGGCAAGTGGAGATTGATGGATACCTGGAAGGCTATAAGGGCTTTTTGAAATTTTCTTATGCTCAGGGAGCCTTAACATTGAAATACATAACCTTCTGCTGCTGTAGATGTCAGCGAGGCAGATCCTGGCACAGAGGACCTCTTGGACTTGACAAAGGGACTGATGTAAAACGCATTCCCCTTGAAGTCTTGGGGAATTCTGGTGTTTCTCTGACGAGCCTCACCCTGACCTGGCCACAGGAGGAATGGGAGTTCTGACACTGTTTGCCGCTATTCATGATTGTGCACCTGTATTGTCAGCACGTGTCCCTCACAGAGTGAACAAGAAATGAAATGGGTCAGATGTCAACGATGGCAGTGTTGAAGATCCATCCACAGATTTACCCTCCCAGTCAATCCAAACAAAAGAAACTTGCAGTGGAAATTTACTTGCAAACAGAATTAAAGTTTACTTTCTGTTTTCTTTGTGTAATCTGTAAATATTTCCTTTTGAAGGAGGGGGAAGTAGCCATTCATTTTTGCCTGGAAAAAAAATGAAAGAGGCAACATTTTGACAAATATTGATATCATTGATGACTATATGAAAGGAATCTATTTCCAATGCAATTTTGCATATATGTGCGTTTTTCTGAGGTTCATGGATTCCTTTTCAACGGGTTTGCAACCTCCAGAAAAAAATTTTTTTAAATTACTGATTGAGTCAAACTGCTTTGGGAACTGAGGATTAAAACAATTTAAGTGATTTACTCCACCATGATTATATAGTAAGGTATTTTCGAAGTTATTAAAAGAAGTATATTTTTTCTTGACGAGGAACAAGTCCTTCTGTTAGTGTTGAGTTAACTATTCATGACCCTAATAGTCCTCACCCCCCTTCTTACACAATGGAAAAACCAAAAAGTTCACTGTTGGGTCTCATCACAAATACTCACTTAGTAAATTAAGTCAAATAAAGTTTTGTAGCACTTGTCTTATAATACTTTTGCATAAATCTCAATTTCAATCTATTTCTTTGTAAACGCTGGATAATCTTGTAGCAAAGTTCTCTCTCTTGCTTTGGGATGATTTATCTTTTCCATCCACAGTGTCTCTCCTCACCTCCACCCCCCACTCGAAAAGTCTTAACATATTTCCTTTCATTCAGAACCTATATAAATATATGTTTCTTTGTAATGCTAAAAACTAATCTTTGTTTTTTCAAGCTTTTAGGAGGGATACTTACCTTAATCCTCTTAGGTCTGTGTGCCTTGAAGTGCTAGCACTTGTCAAGTTTCAAGTTTCAAGGAGCAGGCTCTCCTAGGACTCGGGTTGGGTTGACCTTCCCTGAGATTCCTGCCCTATCACCCTTGTGGGGAACACTTTAAAAAGATTTGTGGCTCCCATTACTGCTCTGTGCTTGGATATCTACCAATGGTGCATTTAACAAAGAGGAACAGAAAAAAAGGGAAAAGAAAGAGGAGGAGGAAAGGGGAGGGGGAGGGGAAGGAGTAGGTGGGAGAAGGATTCAAATTGCAATACATTGTTTCTACTTTTCTACTCTTGAAATATTTTCCTGATGGTGGAGATGTTTTCTTTCTTTTCCTTTTCTTCTCTCTCTTTTTAACAAGATTTTAGAATCCCAGTTACTGTGTTAAAATACTATATTCCCATTATCAGGCTCCTACATTTGATAATAAGCTACAGTGTTTCTGCTCAGGCATTCAAAGCTGTTTGTAAATATTGCCTGTCTTTGTGTTACTGGCAGACAAACCAGCCCTCAGCAAGTTGCCTTGATGGAGATCCTCATCTCCCAGAGCACTTAGTAAGCACTTGGCACCTGGCACTGCCCAAGAGGTAGTGAGAGGTGCGGTTACGGAGAGAGAGAAATTCATAGAGGGCTATTGTTAAGATTTGTGTTGTTTGTTTTAAAGACTCCCTCTGGCTATCATTTTGGATTTAGTGAAACTCATTTAATACTTAATAGCTGGTCTACCTTTCTAGGATCTAAACCAATGTCTCTTGACATATAGTTCACAGGTCTTGACCTACATTACATTTAAGGGAGCAGTTAAAAATGCGAATTCTCATGCCCCAGATCTGCTGAATTTCTGGGAGTGGAGTACAGGAATCTGCCTTTCTAACAAAGCTCCTCTGGTGATTCTGTAGTAACTGAAGTTTGAAAACCACATCTCTCAGCTTCCCACCCCTGACTGTTGCAGCTCCTGTGCACCCGCTCGAGGTACCCTCTCTAGTCCCTGCTCTCTCTCCCAGATGGCAGTGTCTGAGAGATCCGGAAGGCATGAGCGTGTGTTGATTTTGCCTGTTTGGCATTGATTTCCCCCTGGCTTCCTGCAACAGCTCTCAGATTTTCCTCAAGGGGAACCACCCATTTCATACTCTTAATTCATATGACCAGACAGGAGCCCACATCTTCACACGTGTAGGAGGTGGCATGTGACAAGTGGGCATTCTTGTGCAAGAATTAAATGAGATGATGTATGTAAAGCGCTTATCACAATGCCTGGCCCAGTTACCTAATTAATTAGTAATTACCCAGTTAAGCTTAGTTCCTCTTATTACTGACCTCAGTATACCTTTTCAACATTTTTATTCCACTTTTACCATATGTTGGTATGTTTCGTATGTGTCTCCCCAGCTATCCACCCATCAGCTCAAACTTTTAAGCTCTCTGCAGTAAGCACTTCTGTTAATGAACTATGGTCGGCTTTAGGTCTTTGGGCCTCAACGTACCTGTCCAAAAATGGAGGGAGTAGAGGCAGAAGGGCAATGTTGGACTAGATTCCAAGAACTCTAAGCATGGTAACCAACAACTAAAAGTTCCTAGGCAAACATCTCAATCTCGCATTGCTTCTTCACTGACTTTGTCAAGGTACTTTAAAATATGCTTTTTTATTCTCTGCGTAAGGAACTATAGGTGTGACTCTGTATGTATGAATTTGGTCAAGAATCATATACACACTACTATATATAAAATAGATAATTAATAAGGATCTACTGTATCGCACAGGGACCTCTACTCAATACTCTGTAATGGCCTATCTGGGGAAAGAATCTATAAAAGAGTAGATATATATGTATGTATATCTGATTCACTTTGCTGTACAGCAGAAACTAACACAACATTGTAAATCAACTATACTCCAATAAAAATTAATTTTAAAAAAGAATCAGAATGACTTCTACTGTATACTTGTAGTTTTACTGCAAGTGCTATCAATTGGTAAGAATGTTCTTTTGAAGCTTCCAACCCAGGAGATAAATTGCATTTTTCAAATACCCGAAGATTCCCCCCATTTTTTTCATTTCTTTGATGCATGTCATTCTTTTGACTTCAGCCCAATTCTCATCTTTTGGCAAGTGACCAATTCACAGATTCCAAGCGATATTCAGAATGTACTCAGCTAAAACAAATCAAGTCAGACCGTTGTCACAAAAGCATTTAACCAAAATTACTTCCACGTTTTAACAATGCTTGACGTTTTCAGGGATGTCTTTGAAGTACAGAGCTTCCAAAATATTTAGTGTTAACAGTTTTAGACAGGTGTTTCGCCAAAGACATGTAAAGATGTGTTGAGTGAAGATTATTATTTTGCAGTGAGCTTAGCCTCTGGAAAAATATTTATGTCTTAATTGGATGGAATTCCACCTGTCATTTTATCAAACACTTTGCTTATGGTCCATTTTGCTTAGAGTCCAAGAAAAATGAAAGTATTTTAGTTGTGAGAATTAATGCGACACATGTTTGGGCTTTGTGGAATCACTGCATTTGTTTGGTGATAATTATAAGAGAGAGTTTTAGGAACCTGAACTGGAGTTTGCAATTAGAACATACAAAAATTGGGTCTGAAAAGAAAGCTTAAGAAAAAGGAAGCATGACAAAAAATGTTGCAAAGGTCCTTTTATACCAAACCAAAGCTATAGAACTGAAAAAAATCACTTAATGAAAACTGAAATGGAAAAAGGCAATCAACACATTTTCTAGGAGCTTCTATTCATTCTAGGGACCTTAGTACCTGGTACATAGTAAGTCCTCAAAAAGAGGGAGCTTCCTGCCTTTCTCTCCCTTGCTTTTCCTTTCCTTCACTTCATCATTCTTCCCTCTGCAAGGTTTTTGGTCATTTACAACATGATTTCAACAAGGGATACCGAAAACAGAAAACAGAACTCAGCTGCTTTTGAATCTATCTTTAATTCAGAGCAAAGATATCTTCCTCCTTTGCTCAGAGATGTTCTCTGTATGAGTATAGCTGATGAAGTGCTAGCATATTGACTTCATTGTTGAGATGAATAAATATGGTTCACACTTCGATAGACCAAGAGAGACTGTGAATGTACCTGAAGTACTCTCTTTAAGCCCCAACCAGGTATTGAATGAGTGTCAGCTCTGGGTGGGTCTTGGTGAGCCCCACTATCACCTTAGAGATGCAGTCCTGAAGGGAGAATTGGGTCACATGTGAGGCGTTTGGGGGTAGGGGATAAAAGATTGTTGGAGGCACTTTCTGAACCTCTCATTTTGGGTCATGGTCCTCCAAAACCCAAGCAGTGAAAGGTCTGACTCAAATCAAAAACCAAAATCTCACTCCTGTGTGGTGGGATCTAAAGAAGCAGAGTGAAGGACAAATCCAACGAGAGGAACTGATTCAGAGAGTCCTTATAACGGCACACCCATCCCACCCCCACTTTGTTCTCTGTAGGCCAGTCATCCTCAGATAGTCCCCAGATAAATGAAAAGGAGACATTGTCATTCACCAGACCTCATCTCTATTTTCCTTGTAGTGAAAACACTTGAAGTGCTTGAGCTAGTAACAGGCTGTGGAGGGCCCTTGGAGGAGGTGGAGGGGCTCTGGGTAAGATATGGGGGGATGTTCAGCATGAGGAGGGATTGGGGGGGAAGCACAGCCGTGGCGCTAGTGAGAGGCTGTGGGTGGTACGGGGACTGACCGGCATATCCCCGCCCCTGAGCTCCCAGAACTGAAACTCCCGCAGGCTTGGTGAGGGCTCTGGCTGAGCCTCTTGGTCTTATGGGTGTGGGGAAGCAGCACGTGCAGCCATGGGGACACGGAGGTCGAGAGATGAAGTGAGCTGGGAGGACGCGCGGGCTTCATGGTGCGTTTGCCACAGGCCATGGAACTGGAGTTTGAGGCCAGCTTCACCTAAGGGCCAGGTCTCCCATGGGACCATGGCCACTACGTTGTTATCAGGATTGAGTAGGCGATCCCTTCATACGGCCCATTTTACCAGGGAGTGAGCCTCTAGCTTCCCCTTGATGTGGATAACATCCTTCTCGGCGCCCTTTCTTGTTCTCTGGCCTCTCGTGGTAGAATTTCCTTGATCGTTCATTTTTTCTTGGCTGCGCCATTCGGCTTGTGGCATCTTAGTTCCCTGACCAGGGGTTGGACCTGAGCCCCAGCAGTGACAGTGCCAAGGGGCCCACTGGGAATTCCCTATTGTTCCATTTTTGAATTTTTACATCATCCCTGGCACTTGTTTGATCAAGGTGACAACCTGGTGTTTGTTTTTTCTGGTGCCCCCGTCAGACCTGATACTTTGATCTTGGACTTCTAGCCTCCAGAACGATGAGGAAATCCATTTCTGTTGTTTAAGCCACTCCATCTGTGGTACTTGGTTTTGGTAAGCTTAGCAAACGGACACCCCCCCAAACGGGTAGATGGGCTACAAAGCCACATGACCATGTAGCTAGCTGGCACTGGAAAAAAAATATACGGCGAGAAAAGGAATTCCAGAAGCATCAAGAGCTCAAGCAAAGATACAGAGGTAGGAAGGAAGAAAATATATTTGAGACTGGAATACGGAAAGGAATAGAGAGCGACAAAGCTAGAAAGGTGGTTGGTCTCATGTGATGAAGGTCAGTGGTTTCTAGGTGGAGAAGTCTGGCCTCTCCAGCTAGCCTTTGGACCCTCATAGGCCAAGAGAACCAGGGAGTCCATGTTCGATATAAATTTAGAGCATGTGGAAAAGCCCAGCATTTTTTCTTGCCTCCTCTTTTCCTGTATGAGCTATTACTTTAAAAGTTGAAAGAGATTCTGGAGCATAAAAAATGTCTATAAAATGAAGAGAGAAGTTGAAAGAAGGTTTCTTCGCTTCAGGGGCTTTGGATGGAAATTTTTGTTGGCTTGAAACTTTTATGGACACAAAGGCATTTCAGTGCCCATTTATTTGAGTGAATTTGGGGGCATTCTCCAAGATGGGATACACTTATTGGCCGGGAAGGTATGAAGCTTCCTGACGGGGTCCCTTCATTGCAAGCAATGAAATGACTTTGAGTCTTTACACAGTGAAGAAAATTTGGGTGGGTCACTTTCTGCCGCTGGGAGCTGCAGCGGAGGGGGATGTTTGCTGCTGATGCCTGTCAGGGAGGGGGGCTTCTCGGGGGCTCCCTACATGGCAGGCTTTTGTGTGCTCGGAGGAGAGAGAGCTTGGAGCACGGGGACAAGGTGTGGCTGATGGGACCTGATAAACCCCACACAAAAAGCCAACTGTAGTGCTGAAAGGGTCTCCAATGTAGCTCTTTAATTTCCTCGCTTAGAAATGTTTCTCCTCTTTTCATCCCCAGCCTTTATCTTAACTTCTAATCGGAGCAAAGCGGCAGCCTTTCAAACTGAACAAATAGGTTCCTCTGGCCGTGACAAGATGTACCTCATTTTCTCAGCCAGCCTTCAGCAAGGTCACACCTTTTTAATTTATTTTCTGTAAGAAAAATCTACTTGCTGGATAGAACAAGGGCCAGATCTCGCTAGAGGTCATTTCTCGAGCTAGTCATAAAGTAGAATGGGATTAGAACCGTTTAATATCCTCGCCCTCACCTTGCTGCCCACTGCCAGCAGGGAGGGAGCAGATGGAAGCTGGCTGTGCGACGGGGACACTCCACATGGATTGTTCTGCCCGCGTATTGTGCCGGGGGTCTTTCCCCTTGTATTTATTTGTGTTTCATACATGACTTTTACTCTACAAAAATGCACTTATTTAAAAATGGTAGCGAAAGAGCAGAGATTAGCTTAACACTTCCTAACATAAAAGACGGAACAGGAGATAGTTTGCTTCTGATTTATTTAAGCTCATTTACTCGTTCATGGACCTTGCCTACCACCCCAACTTTTAAAATTTTTCCTGACATTTTTTTTTTCTGGGCATTTAAAAATTGAAGTGAATGATTTTACTCTGAAATCAAGGCAGTCTTCATTCTTTAAGTTTTAGTTATTGGATAATTTACTAAAATATCCAGCCAATTCTTTTTGTTTTGTTTTGTTTGTTTTAAGTAACTTTGTTTTTCTGATTGTAAAATTAGTTGCCACGTACATTTATATATGTAAATATATAGAAAAGTGTCTGGAAGTATATATACCAACCTTTAATAGTAATTACTCCTGGGGAGACATGTAGGGATGGTAGGGAAAAGAGGACTACATATATTAACTCATTACTTGAATACTTTCCAATGATAATGCATTTATATTAAAAAAGTTGTTTTAAATAAACCAAAATAAGTGTTTAGAAAACTGCTAAAATGGAGAGCAAGTAAATACAAGTCACCTATAATCTTACCTTCCAGGAAAAAATATTGATGACATTTTGTTGTATTCCTTCCCACACTTTAATCCTGTATGTTTTTCTAACTCTATTTCTGCATTTCATTAAATACTCTTTTAAAAACAGTGTATTCAGTGCCTTCAGAATATTCCATCATATATGCATACCTAATGCATTTAGACATTATAAAACCTGCTTGTTGTTTTCGATTTGTGGCTACTATTAAAGGAACCACTGTAATAAACAGCCTTATCTAGAGACATTTGGGTACATCTCAGATCATTTTCTTGGGCTGGAGAAAATTCCTAGAAGTAGAGTTACTAGTTCAAAGCAAAAAACATATTCAAGACTATTGATACATTTTGCCAAATTAAACTACAAGAACAGTACATTCATTTAAATTACTACCAGCAGCATTTCAATGTGTCTATTATAATTTTTCCTTTCTCCTGACTCTTCGAATTTGATGAGGGAAGTAGTCATTGTTTTAATTTGTATTTTTTTAATTATTAGTGATGTTAAACACATCATTAGTTTATCAGTTATTGATATTTCTTCTCTTGTGACTCAACTGTTTGGATTCTTTATCCATTTCTTTACTAGGGTTTTCATTTTTTGCTTACTGATTTGTAATCCTTTTTAGAGTTTAAAGATGTTACCCTTTGTATATATTTTGTATTCTAATGAAATTTGATATCTACATTTTTATTTTAATTATTTTTAAAAATATCATTATGTTTTTTTCCATTTTTATGCATTCAGGCTCACCACTCATGTCCTTCATGTTATTTCCATTTGCATTTATGCTTAGAAATGTCTTCTCTACCTTAAAAACATACCTATTTCATATCCTACTCAGATACTTATCCTTTCATTATTTTACACAACTGTGTATTGATTCAGAATTTATTTTTATATAGTATAAGATAGGAAACAAATTTTATTTCTCTAAATAGAAAACCAGTTTTTCTAAAACTGCTGATTGCATTCATTTTTCTCGAGAATTTGAAATTCTAAAAATCTATATCCTGTTCCATTGATATCTTTGTCTGTTTTTACGTTGACAACTGACTGGTTTAATAATTGTAGTTTTATAATATGTTTTTATATTTATCAGTTTATTATTCGTTATTCTTCTTTTTCATTTCTTCCATAGGCTTGCCCATTTAATTTGCAGATGAATTTTAAAATTTCCCTGTCATTTGGTGCTTACCAATAAACACTTAGTACTTAACCAATAACCTCTAATTGGGAACTATTGACATCTATGCAATATTAAGTTTCCCATCCTTGGACATGATTTGTCACTTCATTTGTTTAAAAAAAGTGTGTTCCTCAATAACTTCTTTTTTTCCCACATAGGCCTCAAATATTGTGTGGTGCTAGTGGAGAGGGAGAGAACTAGATGGATTTGGGAGATAGAAAAGATTCACAATTCACAGGCTTTGCTGGTAGATCTGTCGTGGGAGGCTAAGGAGAAGGTTCTTGGCTTGGATAACAAGAGAATGGATGGTGCCATTCACTAAGATGGAGAACATCAGAGGAGAACCAGGTTTGGCGGAGAAAGATCTGTAGTTTGGTTTTGGACATATGAATTTTGAGATGACTTTGTGACAGCCAAGTAGACACATGCAGATTAGCAGACGTGCAGGTTTGAAGCTCTGCAGAAAGGGCTAAGCAAAAAAATCCACATTTATGAGTCACCTGCAAATGGATGATAATTAAAGCCAGACATTACCCAGAGAGCAAGCATGGTGTGATAAGGGAAATATGCATAGGACTGAGCCTTTATGACTGGGGAGATGTTAAGCCTGCAAAGGAGATAGAGAGAGACCAGAGTGCGCATAAAGTCACCAAGGCCAAGGCAAGAAAGGGTCTCAATTAGCTAACTGATTTTTGACAGGGGGGAAGGAGTAGTGTTTTTAACAAATGGGGAAGTAGTATTTTTAACAAATGATGCTGAGACAACTGGATATTTACCTCCAAAAGAATGAAATTGAGGGACTTCCCTGGCAGTCCAGTGGTTAAGAATCCACCTTCCAACTCAGGGGACATGGGTTCGATCCCTGGTCAGGGAATTAATATCCCACATGCCACGGGGCAACTAAGCCTGCGCACTCTGGAGCCCTTGCACCACGACCAGAGAGAAGCTGGCGTGCTACAACGACAGATCCCTCATGCCACAACTAAGACCCAATGCAGCCAAATAAGTAAATGTTAAAAAAAAAAAAAGAATGAAGTTGAACCCTTACGTCATTCCACATAGGAAAATTAACTCAAAATGAATCAACAACCTACGTATAAAAGCTAAACCATAAAAGTCTTAAAAGTGTCATTTAAGAAACTACACACAAATCACCAACTGTTCCTCAAATTCTGAAAGAGTATTTGGAGCTTTATGTGGTACTTAAATTTTGGTTACAAGTTACAGAAATGACTTCAGCTAGTTTATGTGAAAAAGAGTAAATTATTAGAGGAAGCCTCAGGAATTTAGAATAAGTCAAGAAAATCAAGAGCTGGGACTGGGCTGGAACAAGGCATCTGAATTGCCCTGGGGGAGGGGGTGGGGACCAAGGAAGTTTGTAGGTTTATTAGCTTCTCTCTCCCTCCCTTCTTTTTCCCACCCCCACCCAATCTCTCTCTCTCTGGCTCTCTCTCTCTCACACACACACACACACACACACACACACACACACACACACGCAAACACACACTTTATGTCTTTCTGCTTCAATATCTTCTTTGTCTGCATTGTGGGTTTCTCTGTTTCTTATTCTGAGTGGTGAAACATGACTAACAAGAGCTCCCAGGTTTACACGAGTTCAGTTTCTGCCAATCTTGGTTCCACTTCCAAAATCCTAGAGAAGAACTCTGATTGGCCCACACTGGGTCTGCTGCTCCAGCTTGGACCAATCACCTGTTACATTTTACTAAGGCTGTGATATTCACCTAACAAGGGGGACGTAGTGGGTGGGGAAAGAGCAGTTCCCTGAAGTATGTGTAAAAGGTGGGTACTAAACAAATAAGCTTGGTTTTCTCTAAAAAAGCATAGTCCAAAATTTCTGAATTTGGAAGAAAGTGGCTAAATTTCAAATATTCAAACCACCTTTAGGAACTATTAGTATGATTTGATTCGAGTTCCCTTTGATCAAATCCTTGCCTTGGGAAATGGGAGCTACTTCAGAGTCAACTCTGATGATTGTAGGGTGCTGCTCTCTTCAACACAAGTGTAAGTTTGTATGATAACTTGTTTTGAAACTTGGGCGAATTTGATGTAACTCCCTTGTGGTAGGTTGGCTTTGAAAGAGGATGTTATAATAGGCATCAGAGTAAAAAATGCTTCATAATCAGGTAACAATGTGGTTTGTTAAATCATGGCCAACATAGACAGACAGTTTTCCATGATGACTACTGAATGTCCAACAAAAGCAAAGCATTTTGATTTTGCCCAGTAGTTGGACTTAGTAATATCATTCAACTGTGAGTAATTCAGACCCTCAAATACAGTAAGTTGGACCAGACAGGTGTTCATTTTTCTCCCATAAAATGAAGTCCTGAGGAAGGCAGCCCAATGCTGATGCAACAGTGACAATTCATGCCCAGGCTTCTCTACACCCTCTCTTTGGCCATCTCTAGCATGCTGTATCCATCCTTAAGGTTGCCTCATCATCACATAATGGCCCCTCCTGCGTGAACCATCACATCTGTGTTTTATGAAAGAAGGAGGAGGAAGAAGAGAAGACAGTAGGGCCCCTACAAATTGAGTCAGCAAGTTTTTAAGAAGTGTCTCAGAAACTCCACCCACAATGTCCACTTTCTTCTTGTTTCTAGAACTTAGGCATGAGACTGATCCTATCTGCAAGGGAGATAGGAAATGGAGCTTTTGATTGGCTGCTATGCTGTCTTTTCCCTCAGATTTTCTATGGAAAAGGCGACAAGATAGGATAATGAGTTGGTAACCAGCAGTTTGTCTTACCAGCTTTGCTTTCATTGACATTCTTTGGTTTTCACATTTATGTTAATGATTCTCCCGCAGCTGCATGCTACTCTGTTCCCTGCCTTGAGATTTATCCATTTTTGTGATTTCATTTGTTTATTCATCTAACTAATATCTATTGAGCACCAACAGTGTGGCCGTGCTTGTAGCTATGGCACTGAACAAAATTAAACAAACATCCCTGCTCTCACAGAGTGAGAGAAAAGAAGATAACTAAGAAAAAAAATATGTACAGGAAATACTGTGCTTGATAGCCACACATGCTAAGGCAAAGAAAAGACAGTAGGGCAGTGGGATGGGAATGAAACATTGGAGCAATGGTTGTTGAAATTTTAGATAAGAAAGCCCAAGGAGATCTCATTGATTTTTGGAATGCAGGTAGTAGGAAGTAAGGGAGCTAGCTCCAGGAAGATCATTCTAAGGAGAGGAAACTGCAGGTACAAAGGCCCTGTGGGTGGCAGTGTCTGTAGTGTGTCTGAAGAACAGAAAGGAGGTCAGGGTGCTTAAAGCAGAGTGCAGGGAAAGTAGTGGGAGGTGAATCAGAGGTAGAGCAGGGAGCTGATCACTTGGGCATCAGAGACCCGAAGAAGGACGTCAGCTTTCGTTATTTTGCTCCGTATCTGTAGTTGGAATTTCTATAAACTGACAAAACTTAAGCTTTAGTTTAATTTTACTATTTATTTGTTTATTTATGTATTTATTTATTTATTTTAAGCTCTTTATTGGAGTATAATTGCTTTATACTCTTGTGCCAGTTTCTGCTGGACAACAAAGTGAATCAGCTATATTTATACATATATCCCCATAACCCCTCCCTCCTGTGACTCCTTCCCACCCTCCCTGTGCCACCCCTCTAAGTCATCACCCAGTCATCGAGTTGATCTCCCTGTGTTACGCAGTAGCTTCCCATTAGCTACCTGTTTTACATTTGGTCGTGTATATATGTCAGTGCTACTCTCTCACTTCGTCCCAGCTTCCCCTTCGCTCCCCCACCCCATGTCCTCAAGTCCTTTCTCTACATCTGCCTCTTTATTCTTGCCCTGTCACTGGGTTCATCAGTACGACTTTTTTTTTTTAGATTCCATATATATGAGTTAGCATATGGTATTTGTTTTTCTCTTTCTGGCTTACTTAATCCAAAAAGAAACATGTACCACAATGTTCATTGCAGCACTATTTACAATAGCCAGGACATGGAAGCAACCTAAATGCCCATGAACAGATGAATGGATAAATAAGAAGATGTGGCACATATATACAATGGAATATTACTCAGCCATAAAAAGGAATGAAATCGAGTTATTTGTAGTGAGATGGATGGACCTGAGTCTGTCATACAGAGTGAAGTAAGCCAGGAAGAGAAAAACAAATACCATATTTATTTTTTAAATTCAGTTTAAGGTAGTTGATTTATATTACATCAGTTTCAAGTGTACAACACAATGATTCAATAGTTTTATAAATTATACTCCATTTAAATATTTCGCTATTTGTTTAATGAAATATCAGGTTTATGGGCTGATTACCAGCACTGGGTGAATATATCTGCTTCTATCTCATCAGCTTTAATAGCATGAGACTCATGCCTTTAACTAGTCTCCCCAATTACACACATTAGCAAGGACTTTTTGAGTTGTTTTTTTTTTTTTAATAGCATTGTTACTCACCAGCTGGCTGTGCTGGTGCACATTTTTATGTTCTCCGTTCTTTGTAGAAATTGAGCGATACGGCCTGATGTGGTTGACATGAGTGAGTGAGAGGAGGATGATATGTGAGAAACATATTAAATATGAAGGCGATCCTTGTACAAAGGGATTTCAACCAGTGGGTTTAAAGATGGGAATCAACCCAGCGGCAGATGGAGTTACTTAGAAGTAGTTAGAGAAGGAATTCCAAGTGCAAGCTGAAACACAAACCTGGATTAAACCTCCAAAATATGAAGGAACTTTCATGCTGAAGTTTGTTTTCATTTTTTTTTTCTCTCTCCAAATCCCAGCCCCAAACTGCATGTCTCAGATGAATAGGGAGCAAGTGTAATTAACTGAATAGAGCAGTAAAAGGAGAATTATGGGATATGGAAAGCATTTAAATATGATTCATGGGTTTGGAGAGATTGCAAACATGTGATAGATGCTCAGAAGAGGCCATCGGAGAGATTGTGCTGAGAGCTCAGTTGGGAAATGACTAAAGCCTGCCCCCGAATCTTGGCAGTTCATATAATTAAAAGACTAAATATTTTATAAAGATGAAGCAAGTAAGATTTCACCAGCACCACACTCTGTGCCAGAAGTGATTAAACATAAACCAAAAATGCATGCACATTTTCTCCCTGGGAAGCAGGGTCTGCTTCTTCCCTCCAGAAGTCTGGACCGGAGGAGCACTGTGCTTGCCTGATTGCTGAGTGAATTACTAGTGGCAGGAATCTGAAAGTAAGTGGAAACCGGGTCCTCGGCTCCATGGTGGATGGAACCAGGCCATGAGCTGGGATTCTGCAAGAGAAAAGCCACCCCAAAGCTTTCATGTCACTTACCGTCTCACCATCCCCAGGATAACAGCACAGGCCATGCCCACAAGGTGAATGTTGAAACCATAAGGCTTCTTAAAGAAAACATAGGAGACTATCTTTATGATCT
Organism: Hippopotamus amphibius kiboko; assembly: GCF_030028045.1. Taxonomy (NCBI): domain Eukaryota; kingdom Metazoa; phylum Chordata; class Mammalia; order Artiodactyla; family Hippopotamidae; genus Hippopotamus; species Hippopotamus amphibius. Next base: position 30,964,050 of record NC_080201.1, read on the forward strand.
TGGGGTCAGCCAAGATTTGTTAGACAGGACTCAAGAAGAACTAACCATAAAACAGAAGATCTGATAACTTGAATCAAAATGAAAACCTCTTCTCATTGAAAGAAACTGCTGTGAAAATTAAAAAGTTAACCACAGACTTGGAGAAAATATTTACAAAACGTATTCCTATCCACAATATATAAAGAATTCCTATGAATCAATAAGAAAAAAATACAATTCAGTTTTAAAATTGGCAAAACAAAACAGAAACAAAACAAAAAGTGGCCAAAAGACTTGAGCTGGAACTTCATAAGAGAGAACATATGTAAGAATATGACCAGTAAGAATATGAAAAAGTGCGCAATATTATTACTCACTAGGGAAATACAGATTAAAGCCACAATGGGATACCAACAGCACTCAGTAGAATGGCGCAACTAAAGAAGCTTGGAGAGTTATCACTATGGTAATCTTCCACCTCCAGCTGGTGGCCACACCTTGGCTATTGTTCCCCCTTAATGTCACCAGTGACTGATCCACAGCTTTAGCTTCTGCCTTAGGACAGTGTCTCCCCAACTCTTCCTTTTGGAACAGCTTCCTTATCCATCTCCCTGACTCTGATTCCTCTTCTTCCACCCTTCGGCACTGTTGCAATTCTGGTCAAATCCCATCCTGTCCCATGTTCTTGGTGGGGGTTTTAGCATCTGTAAAACAACTCAGGAAATATGGATCAGATACTATTATCTAGGTACTTCTGAGAGGAGCTAAAACAGAGGATGTGAGAGAGGGTTCTGTCCTGGGAAGGCCCCATGGGGTCCTGCTAGGTTACACTGGTCTTGTCTCTTGGCGTCCACCTTTGGGATAATAGTTGTTTCTACATCATAGACTTACAAAGATGAAATAATTTCATGGATGCAAACCACTGGGACCTGTTTCTGGCCACAGCATCTTCATCATCTGTCAGGTGACTCCAGGCTTACTTCATACCTTTTCTGCCACCACTTCCTCCCAACTCAGGCCCACCTCTCCCTCCCTTGAACCCACAGTATGACTGTCCTCTTCTGAAAAGTGGCACCCCTAATAGTACCAAGGTGTGTTAGACTCCTGGTTATTTAAATTTCAGGATTTGAAACTGGTAGCAGGAAGAGGGGGAAGGAGGTGCAAATTCAAGCAGCAGCTGTACTGGTCTCAGAAAAGCCCAATTTGCTGGCAAAATGAGTCCGAAGCCCATGGAAGAGCAGAAATGCTCAGAGAAGTAAACACCTCCAGAAATGAACATTTGGGGGTGGGGTTATTGTACTGCAGGGAAGTTTATACGTAAATCCATCTAGGTAGCTAATCTTTTCCTTTGTTTGTTTGTTCCTTTAGTGGCTTAAACTATCTAGGAAACACTGCACACTTCTAAGGAGTAAACAAGCCTCTTTTTTTATTTTCCTGCTCGTCACTCCTGGCCTTTCTCCCATTCCCTGCCATCCACGCCTGCCCATCAGGAATACTGAAGGATCCCAGATTCCCATTCCCTCTGAAGAGGACTGGGATTGTGGTTCCTATCCCTCCGTACGCCAGTTACCCTCACACTGAAATTCCATGTTGCCCGGCCCTGGTCAGACTTATCACAGCCCCTGAGGTTGGTCACGAGGGGGGCAGGGTCAGGAGGAGCAGGTTCTCCAGGCCCGGGGGCACATGCCCAGACTCGTGCCCCACAAATGGCCCGTCATCTTTAGAACCGTAGAACAGCAGGCGTCTTTGTTTGGTGGAGGATGAACCCATCAGGAGACCCACCTCTGGGGCTGATGGCTGGTGACTCACATCCAAATCCTGTTTATTTCAAACCTTGTGGGAAACGCTGAAACTGACATAGGTTTTCACACAGTTGGACTCTGGTTTGTCTCCTACATCTGCTCCTCCACCCCTTTTCTCTGCAATAGGAGAAACTGAGGACAAGAGGGTTTCCAAGGACATTTTCATTGAACTGGGAGAGCTGTTTGGAAGGGCTTACAATTCCACAGGCAAACCTGGATCCAGTGCAGCATGTGGGGTCACCATCTCCTCTGCTGTAAACCCTGCTTATTCTTGCCCTCTTAATCTGCATCAATCCGTCTGGCATCTGCAAAGGGACAAAGCCAAGCAATCCAGAATATTATCAGTTACCCAGAGATGACAGAGAGTTAAGAACAATCTAGAATGACACAAAATGGTACATCATACACTGTGGAGTAGATCACTTCCAGTTAAGTTACAAAGGCTTCTGTTGCAATTATGACTTTATTCAAATCAGTACTTAAACGAAGCTTGGAAGTAGAGGTGGAGAGGCCAGAAGGCAACGCACAGCATGCCACGCAAAGCACCTTTCCAATAAATATGCAAGTGTCTCCGCCACGGAATCTGTTGCTCCCGTGAAGTCAGCATAAATATGCGAAGTGCTTAACAACACTCGCTGCATGTATATTGGCAATTTGTCAGCGTGCTAGCAGCAGGAATCGAATGCCAAGTGCCTGGTGTTGGGCTGGTGTTGTTTTTCAGAATACCAGTGCAGGAAATTGCTAACTCTGGTTAATTCTTTTGAATTAAAATTACCCACATGTTTTCCTGAATGAACCACCAACGATTCAGGGAAACCTACTCCCCACCTTTCCCCAGCCCTTCGACTCATCCCAGAGTTCCTCATATCCTCAGCTTCCTCTCAAAAAGCTAGCTGAGTTTGGGGATATCTTTTGTTTCTTTCATCCAATCACCCCTCTGACAACCGTCTCAACTTTCCTCCAGAGTAACTGTCCCTCCCATATCCTCAGCCAGTGGTAGACAGGGTGGTGTTGACTCCACCCTCAGCCTGTGTTTTGATCTGGCCAATCAGATAATCACATTCCTCTGGCCCAAGTGATTGGTTCAGAGATAGGCATGTTACTCAATTTGAGCCAGTGAGAGTCAGGCCTGGGAATTTTTTTTAAGCTGCTTGAAGAAAAGAAGCTCTCTTTTTATACAGGGCTTGGAGCTATGAAGAGTGAGCTGGAGCTGCTCACAACCAGCACATGGAGAAAATCTGCCTGAGAATAAAGCCAACACAGAGGGAAGTGGAATCAACTGAGTCCTAATGACATTGTTTGAACCACTGGATCAAGCCATGCCTGAAGGCAGTAATCTTAATTTTTTAACTATAAGAACATATTTGAAAATTATTATCTTTTATTCAGTAGTGTTTTCTGTCACTAGCACCTGAAAACTCCTAACCGATATGCCCTAAATCCCAGAACATTCTCACTATTCTTTCTAGTGCCCATGTTAGATTAGTGAAACTAAATGGCTCTGTAAGTAAAAATAAATACTTATTTTAGCATTTTATTTATTTATTTATGTATGTATGTATGTATGTATGTATTTATTTTTGGCTGCGAAGGGTCTTCTTTGCTGCGCACGGGTTTTCTCTATAGTTGTGGTGAGTAGGGGTTACTCTTTGTTGCAATGGGCGGGCTTCTCATTGAGGTGGCTTCTCTTGTTGGGGAGCACGGGCTCTAGGCATGTGGGCTTTGGTAGTTGTGGCACTCGGGCTCAGTAGTTGTGGCACACGGGCTTAGTTGCTTGGTGGCATGTGGGATCTTCCCAGACCAGGAATCAAACCTGTGTCCCCTGCATTGGCAGGTGGATTCTTAACCACTGCACCACCAGGGAAGTCCCTAAGTACTTATTGTAAAAGGATAATGGGATGCTGTTGTAGACAGAGGGTACTGGATGTGTCATCAGCATCCCTGAAGTTAGTGTCCCTCACCTGTGGGCTTCCCCTCACCTTGTTCAATCTCTACTACATGGAGTAGCAATGCTTCATCCTTCCTCACTAGACCCAGGTGTTACTTCTTTCTGAGTTTCAGCACTTAGAGCACTGCTTGGCACAGAGGAGATGTTTGATGTGTGACTTTGAGGAGAGCGCTTAGCTTCCTTGGGCCATAAAATGCCTGTAAAATGTGTTCGCCGCCATGGAGATGCTTACTAAAGCTGTGTGTTCTGCAGTGGGAATGACACATGGGCAGCCCACGGCAACTGGAGAAGAAATCAACATCACAAAGCAAGTAAAACGACCTTCTGTTTATGTAGCATAGATGGAGCTAAAACTTGAACTCTGATTTTCTGGTCTTACTATGTCCACATCCAGTATTTTCCACGAGGAAAGAAGATTTGCTTTAACCACACTTTCCCAAATTCCTTTTAGTAGAGACAGTACTCCTTAACTCCCCGTTCTAATGCAGTGTCCATGAGTTGGTGTTATTTCTGCAAAAATGGTAACTGGGGTGAGGGAGAGATTCACTTTGATTTGCTGTGTGTCGTTGAAATGTCTTAGCTCTCTCAGCCAAAACGCAGCTCAAAACTCCCACGCTGTATGCGCCCATCTCTGGAGCGAAATGAAGGTCTGAGTCCCGTGTTAGGGTTATGATCATAATCACAGCAAATAACCACTTTGCTATTTTGCTGTCTGTAGAGCCTTATGTTTCAGCAATGAGCTATCAGGTTTCCTATTACCCCCAATGCCATCTCACCAGCACACTGGGTTCAAAGTGGCACCATGCAATGAGCTTTAAGGTTGGTTGTCTGCTATTGTAAGCAGATGTAACTCTTGTCCAATAACACACATGCCCCTTTAGCATCTCCCGGTGACTTCAGCCTGAAAGGACAGGTTAAGGGACCATCACTCTTTGCGGGGAGATATTTCATCCGCTAAATCGTTTTCAGTGAAACAATCATAGCCACCGTGTACAGCTCCAAAGCACAGGCGGGGATGAAGAGGGGAAAGTGCTAGGGTTGATATGCAATCTGGCTCAGGTTACAGCTATGTGTAGCAAAATGCAGCTCCAGAAATGACTGTGAGGTCCCTGATTTTGATGCAGAAGTGGAGAGCAGGCTGGGCAGCTGGTAAAGCCAGGCCACATTGCACTCAGCACCAAGCAACATCAGTCCTTAAAAATGTATCTATATCCAGGACCTGCCCTGACTCCTATTTTCCCAGGAGTGGTGTCCTATATCCAGGACCTGCCCTGACTCCTATTTTCCCAGTTAAGAGATAAGTCCTATGAAGGCAGACATTTTCAGTCTTTTTGTTAACTGTTGTTTCCCCAGTGTCTGGAGCAGTACCTGGCATGTAGTCAGTGCCCATGAATTTTTGTTGAATAAAAGAATCACTTAATCGACAGACTCAGGTGTCCTTTGGGTGCTTACAATATTGAGAAGGAAAAATATAAATACCCCGAGAGAAGGGTAATATCCCTCTGCAATCACAGCCTTGGTTTTACATGTTCATTTCAAGACCGGAAACTCTGCCATCGCTGATATGTGGCAAGTTCACACTCTTAAACAGCATGACAATAATTGTCTGCTGATTACACTCCATGTTCTGGTGGCCTGTGGACTGGGTCCCCGCAGCTTACACGTGTGAATCCGGCCTGTGCTGCATTTAAAATATAATTAAGATAGTTGGCAATGTTTAAAATCTGGGAGATGTTAGATTACAATATGAATTGCCGGGTTTCCCTCAGTAGTAGAAAGGCACTTGCCTTCCTGCAGGGCGGCACTTGGCTGGAGCTAAGATGTGGATGGACGGTCCCATGAGATGAGCCATCCTGTGACATCCAATTTGCCTAAGGTGCCTGGGTCACATCCCTTGCTCTCATAACCTACCTGCCCCTGAAGACTTCTGAATTTGCTGCAGGGAGCCCTAGAGTATTATATGGAGAGAATTATGTCCCTGTGAATTTTGGGCGTGAGACAGTCCAGAAAAATGTATCCTGAAATACCTTGATTATCTGTGAAAAGGCAAACATTTTGTTGAAGATTAGGAAAAGAAAGCAGCAGGATTTCAGAAACAGATGCCATTAAATTTTTGAGTCAATAAAAGCAAATTTGAAAACTTCATTATGGATCTATGGCATAAAAATCGAATGCAGATCTTTCGCAGGGCACTTTGAGGTCACAGCCAATATCTCCATCCAGGGTAGTTTTTAATAGCAAAGAAGCTGATTTGTTTCAGAAACAGATGCCTTTTAACACTTTGACTTGGATGTGTGCTATGAAATATGTTCATGTATTTTGTTATTTTAGGGTGAGAATTTAGTCTTGCTAGTTTTGGTTTTGCACAACTGTTACATATTTTCCTTCTACCCCCTAGAACTGTAACCCCTGTCAACAACAGGAGATGACTGCATGGGGTTCAGAGTCAGGTTGCAGAGTTCAGACTAAAAGTGCTGTAGGAATTCAGCAAAGGTTTGAGATTGGAGTGGACCAGGGTTTCGGAGGAGGCTTCAAAGGAGTCAGGAAGCTGAGTCCTAAATTGCCAGGCTGACAAAGGACTGCACTAGTTGGGAGGAAGGAGCAACAGGAACCTGAGAAAGGAGATAGAATTTAGTACTGCATCTCGTAAGCTTTGGGAGGCAATGTAGTATAATAGTTAAGGGCCCAACCTCTGGAGTCAACTGCATTCAAATCTCACTTCATTCAAATCTCACTGCATTCAGATTGCCTCCTGCTGTATTACTTTGGGCAAGTTACTTAACTTTGCGGAGCGTCAACTTCTTTATGTGAAATATGGTTTCCACCCCATAAGAGAATCCAGTGAGTCTAAGTGTATACATTACACTTGAAAATGAGTGCCCAGCATACCATAAGTGCTCTATAAATGCTTGCTTCCATTCTCAGAATGTGGGTTGGCCTGGAAGACAGACTTGTTCATGAGAGCAGCTGGAGAATGAAGCTTGGTGCAGTCATCGAAGACTCTGAGAGTTGGTCCTCCTTGTGCTGCATCTTCCCTTTGAACTGCAGATAAGAACTTGACACAGCTTTGTTGCACGGTATGGTCTGTCACTTCCTAGAAGATAAGGACTTGGTCTTAGAGTCTTTTGTGCCTGCCACTGGGTAAATACTTGATATGTATGATTTGCTTACCAAATATTGGCAAGTTGATTCACTTCAAAGTCTCCAATCTTGTCCTAGATCAATTAGATCAAGCATTTCAAGAGAATGCAGAAATCCTAATTCTCGGGTAAAACTTCCCAATGTTAAAAACAAAACAAAACAACAACAACAAAAAACTTAGTATGGGTCAACTAAAACATAACCATAAGCTGCATTCAGCCAGTGGGCTGCTAGTTTGGAACTTCTAGGCTAGCTCCTTATAGAGGATGCTAGTGGTGCTCATGGGGTCTTATTACTTAGGGACCCTCAGGGATGCTGAACACCTGTGTCCCTTTGCATGGGGTCTTTCTCAGGCCAAAGCATTCACTTGGCACACACAAGGACTTCAGTTCCAGGGAGTTGACCCTTTTCAGAAGCAGCTCACATTTATAACTGATGGGAGCGGTGGATAAATACCCCAGCTCCCTCACCAGTCAGGCGGGGTGACTCTGAGACCCATGTATGTTCTACACTGATTCCCCATACTCTGCAGTAGGATTGAGCTCCAGTTTGATTGACTTAATAACATACCCTTTGTTGGCTGACTACCTTCCTTCCCCTGTCTCACTCCTCCATTCTACTGCCCTGTTTCCTGAGGCCACTTCCTTACAACTTACATGTGAATTCTTGTCTCAGGGTCTACTTCCCAGGGAACCCAAAGTAAAATAATTTTCTTGGGCACCTGTCCGTTGGGAAAACTGGGTCTTCCCGCCTATCTAGTTGGTGTCCTTGGCCAGGCATTGCAAAATCGAATGGCTCTGGAGCCTAAGGGCCTCTTAGGGGCCAAAACAAGGTTTCATGATCAGCCTAAGCTTTTAGAGAATTCCCTTCTAATTTTGGAGGGGGTGGGGGAGGTAGATTCTTTTGATACCCAAGCGTTCATTTACATTTAAATTTGAAGTTGAAATTAAGGCTTTTAGAAACTTTTAATTTCTATTTAATTATAAGAATTTCACTGCAGGGTATCAATCTGATTTAAAGAATAATTAAAATTAAGTATAGCTGCAGTGATTTGCCACAGCGTATGTCTGTCCTTTAGAACGTTAAGCAACAGAAAATTATCTGTGGCTGGAGGTGCTCTATATGTAAATTCCCACAAGAATAGAATTTGGTGATAGAGAAATTTAGATTAAGAAAATCATACCGCAAGTTTGAACATCAGTGCTTAATAAATGCCTTAGTTGTTACCATTACTTCTCTTAATATCCTCAATTAAATGATTTAAAATAGAACAATAGATAAGCAAGATCAATTAATTTTATAAGATGATCAAAGGAAAGTGGTTCAGCATTGTCAAAGCTGTAAACGTAGTAATGGTTTTATCAGACAAGAAAAATGACTCGAAGTGGCTCAAACCTTCTTCGTTTATGCTCAGAGGGGCTTTATTTGTGATTCATCAAATCGTCTTTTGTAATAGGGAGAGTTTTAGGATCTTGGCCATTAATTTGAGAAAAAATAATTCAGACAGTAAAATAGATGCTATTCTCAGATGCTTGTATGCCAGCCATAATAAGTGATAACTACCGTCAAACTATTGTGATCCTTTAACCTGTTGGAAGGAGACTGCAGGAGGGGTGGGGGAACGGCCGCTGGCGGTAGCGTTGAGCCTCCTGAGTACTCAAAGAAGGGCCCTAGCTCAGCTTGTGTGTCTGAGGTCTAGACCAGAGGCCAAATGCACGGAATCAGTCAGTGATTCTCTGCTCAGATGAAGGATGTGCCGTCGGGAATGTGAGAACAGCAGGGTGACGGGAGGGATCATTTCTGAAAGGCTACATTTATCTGCAGTGTGGATTGGGGTTCAGAATGATTCAATTATTTATACCCCTCTGCCTTTCACAAAGGAAATAGGTAATTTCCCCCACAAAAGGGACAGAAACAGTAAACAGAACAGAAAAAAGAGCAAAGCTGGGTAATAAGGGGTGGTGGATTATGGTCATGGTGGCTCAATCTAAACGAAGGGAAAATGTTTGCAACTAAATTATATTTTTTGGTGTGGAGCTTCCTGGCAATCAAAGCGAAAAGGGAAGCATGGTGAATGATTGCCTCTTATTATCATATTTAAAGTGGAAAAGAGATGACTTCATTTCTAAGAGGATTTTTTTAAACAAGAGTAAGAAAGTGAACACAAGCATTAATTTTAAAAAATAAATAAAATAAAGTAAAAAGGCAAGGAAATAGTGTTGAAAACACAAAAACAGTTCCTCTGTAAATTACCCTGGTTCATTTGGACCAGAAGGCTTTTGTCTGGATGGGAGCACATTAGCAAGTTGTGAGAAGGTGTCCGACTGTCTTGTGATGTCAGTCTCAAAGGCCAGAAATATCACCACAAATCTAGTTTTTTTCACAGAGAGTGTAAGTTTGTGTCATGACTGGTGACCAGCCAGCATGCACTTTGCCAACATGGGGTCAAATGATCAAATATTGGCTTCATAACTTTGAAGGACGGTTCAGTGATTTCCGAGGAGAGAGCAGGACATAGGGTGGCAGGCAGGAGATGGCACTGTGACCAGCGAGTGGCTTTCCGGCAGTCGGCATGCTTGTAAGCCACGGTTGGATTTCCCCCCCACTACGAAGCTAAGGCTTGATTGCTAAGTGGCTCATGAGCTGCTGTCTGCCCTGCATTAGCACAGCTATTTGGGGCTTACTGGAAGGACTTTGGCACGCCTGCTGATTAAGCAGAACATGGTGTTCTCTTCCTCCTCCACTCAGATTCCCGGGGCTAATCTCCTATGGCTCTCTGGTCAAATGGCAGAAAGGTGCAGCACACTGCCATGGGCCAGCTTCCACTGGAAAATCAGCAGGGAGAAAGCTCTTGGACTCGGCTGTTGTTTGAGATTCCCGGAGGGTAGAGACACCAAGGAATTTCCCTGACCGATGGTCATCCCTTTTCCAAGTCTCAAGGTACTTCACAGTTCCTACAGGCACGTGTCATTTTCTACCTTATATTACATTATTTCTGGGTGTGATACAAAGGGCTTAGGTTTGGGAGACAGATTTGTGTCCAAATCCCATTTTCTGCCACTTACTGGTTATGAGACCCTGGGTAGATTATCTAACTTCGTTGGGTCTATTTTCTTGTCTGAAAAACAAATCTTCATGAGTTAATAAATGTAAAGCATCAAGATCCGTCCTTGTGCATAGACAGTCCTCTGGTCATAGTCCCATTTTTAAATATGTGATAGACCCTGTTCTGCATGCTGAGAATACAGAGACAATAAAACACAATCCCTTGAAGAATTAAAGTCTACAAGGGAAACACTGACACTGTGACACGTGCCATTACTGAAGCATGTGTTGACAGTGCCAGAGAAGGAGGGAGTCTAGGTTGCTGATTTGTACACCAAAGGATGGTGTTGACCCAAAGGCTGTGGATGAAAGCAACAGAGACAGTCACTAGCTACCTAGGGTGTGAGCCATGGCCAAAGGTACACACTTACATTTTAGTTGCCTCATCTATAAAAGAAAGGAGGCTCATCTTCAGGTCCCTTATGTTCCTTAGTAGCCATGTGGAGGCTGGCCTTCAAGCAAGACACTGAGAAAATTACAGAGCTCAGGAAAATTTGAACGTTAGAAAGTTTACCCAGTCTCCACCCAGGGTTCAACCTGGAACTCTTTCTATGAGAGCCAACACTTTTCCATGAGCTAATCCCTGGTACCCAAAAAATACAAAGAGGGGAAACAGAGTACGTAATGCATTCCTGTAAAGTAGTCATTAACCTTGCATTATGATCATGTTTACAAGGTGACTGGGATGCCATTAATATGAAGGATTCCATCCAGCCCGGTGACTGTGATTTAGTTCAGGGAAGGCAAGCCGTAGAGGTGCCCTGGGCTGTCTCAATGGCCAAGTGTACTGAGTCAGGGTCACTCAGCCAGCCTGGTGTGCACTTCAGTTTAAGCACTGAACTTCATCAGCAATGTAATTCCATTTATGCTATTACAAAATTAAATTGAGACTTGAATTGTGCTTTTTAAAAGATTATGTGACCATATGTACCTTGAACGAGGGCCAACTTTGAAAAAAGTGGTCTTTTCACAATTCCTTTCTATTAGGTTGAAACTTTGTTATTTGTTTCCTTTTTTTTCTCCCACAAATCTGAATCGAACCCAGGCAGTAGTTAATACATTGATATGATTACAGCTTAAAATATTTTTATTTTAAAATATGCTTTCAGTATGGTTTAAAACAAAAATAAAATCTTGTGGAATCGAGATCGTGTATCGAGCATGGAATATCAGTGTTCTCACACTCCGAGAATGTGAGCTAACATTTCAAATGGCTTTTTATCAAATCAGGTTTTAAACCAAAAGTTTCAGAGTCAGTACTGAGTAATCTAATTAGTAAATGGTACACTTAATTCTTAAAGTAAGTCAAGGAAAACAAAATCTTATGTCTAGCATAAAGCTACCATTTTTTTTTAGAAATTATTTAATATTTGGGGGAATGTATCTCTTGTACTCAGTAATACTAGGGAACTCAATTCACATATATAAATTAAGCCAGCAGAAAATTTTTATAGCAATTAATTTTATAGATAAACAAAAAATACAAATAGTTTTAAATGAAATCCAGCAATGATTTTAGAGCACAATCATATCTGGAAAAATTAATAGGAAAAATAACTGTACTTGAAGGGTTAAGGAGAATGTGGCCAGTTTTAATTTTTCTTAATCAGCGTAAACTGTTCCTTATAAAATCTGGACTGGTCTATGCATATGCAACAGCCCTTATTAAGATGCATTAGAAAACTCAAGTGCCATTAGATAATGAAACTGACCAGACGCACTTTCTAGTGCTTCAATGAATACCCTGGTGGTTAAACTATAATGACCAAACTCAATTGGCATCACATTCAGATGTGAATTGTACTTCAGGACCTCAGAGTCACGTCTTAGTGGATTGCTTTTGAAACACAAAAGCATTAAATTAAAATAATTGTTTCGTCTGAAAGTTTTTTCAGTGATCTCCAAAATGGCTGTCCCCTCAATCTCAGACATTAGCACAGAGCACTGCAGGGTATTAGCATCTTCCATTCTTGTCCCATGCCTGGCACATAGTTGGTACCCAGTAAATGTACTGGGTTAAGTATGTAAAGAGTGTTTTCAGAAACTCAGTATGACTTGATCTAAAACAGTATGCTCTTTCCTTTGAGATCTTCAAGTTCACAGGCTTGCCGTGACTTAAGTTCATTGTGCTAAACTCAATCTTTTAGGTGGTTTTTCTTTTTTTTAATTTTTATTGGCGTATAGTTGATTTACAATGTTGTGTTAGTTTCAGGTGTACAGCAAAGTGAATCAGTTAGACGTATACATATATCCACTCTTTTTTTAGATTCTTTTCCCATATAGGCTGTTACAGAGTATTAAGTAGAATTCCCTGTGCTCTACAGTAGGTTCTTATTAGTTGTCTATTACATATATAGTAGTGTGTATATGTCAATCCCAATCTCCCAATTTTTACCTCCCCCTCTTATCCCCTGGTAACCATAAGTTTGTTTTCTACATCTGGGATTCTACTTCTGTTATGTAACTAAGTTCATTTGTACCCTTTTTTTTAGATTCCACAGATAAGTGATATCGTATGAAATTTATTTTTCTATGTCTGACTTACTTCACTCAGTATGACTATCTCTAGGTCCATCCATGTTTCTGCAAATGGCATTATTTTGTTCTTTTTTATGGCTGAGTAATATTCCATTGTATGTATGTACCACATCTTCTTTATCCATTCCTCTGTTGATGGACATTTAGGTTGCTTCCATGTTTTGGCTATTGTAAATAGTACTGCAGTAAATACTGGTGTGCATATATCTTTTTGAATTATGGTTTTCTCTGGGTACATGCCTAGGAGTAGGATTGCTGGGTTGTAGTTCTATTTTTAGTTTTTTAAGGAACCTCCATAATGTTTTCCATAGTGGCTGTATCAATTTACATTCCTACCAACAGTGCCGGAGGGTTCCCTTTTCTCCACACCTTCTCCAGCATTTATTGTTTGTAGATTTTTTGGTGATGGCCATTCTGACCGGTGTGAGGTGATTCGTTATTGTAGTTTTGATTTGCATTTCTCTAATAGTGATGTTGAACATCTTTTCATGTACTTTTTGGCCATCTCTATGTCTTCTTTGGAGAAATGTCTATTTGGATCTTCCACCCATTTTTTGATCGGGTTGGTTGTAATTTTAAAAATGTTGAAGGTAGAGGCACACAGTAATACTTTTCATTGTGCAAGTTTCTAAATAACATCCATATTCAGTTATTGGATCCTCACAACAACCCTATCCCAATTTTACATAGTGAAATTAGATAACTTCCTGAAGGTTGCGCATTCAGTTGGTGGTAGAACCAGGATTGGACCCAGTCAACCTAGATCCTGAAGCCATTCTTTCAGCCTCTACATCAGAGGTCCACAAACTATGGCCCAGAGGCCAAGTCCAGCCTATTTTATTAAGACACTTTTCTTGGAACACAGCCCCACCTATTTCTTTGGGTATTGTCTACAGCTGCATTCATGCTACAAATGCAGAGCTGAGAAGTTGCAAGAGAGACCATATGGCCGTAAAGCCTGAAGTATTTACTATCTGATCCTTTAGGAAAAAGTTGACTGACCCTTGTTCCACACCATTTGCTTAAGAATAAAGAGGAGTCAAGGTGACGGCTCAGAGAAGTTTCACATCCACAAAAGACTTCCATTGAAGTCAGCCAGAAACCACTGTCGGAAATAACAGTGTCTGTCAACCAATTCAACATAGTGTGAGAGGGTGAAAGGAGCATGTGGCTTTGAGGCCAGGTCAAGTTTAAATATTAACTCTAGCAGTTAATGATGTATGGACGAGTAAGTCACCTCTTTTCTCTGGGTCCTGATTTTCCATCTGTAAAATTGGGCTGGTTTATACTTCCCATGCTGAGTTGTTTTAGCGAATTAAATAAGATAATTTATGTTGAAATCTTAATGCAGTGCCTGGCATATAGTAGAAGGTCAATAAATAGTCATGAATCAACAGGGATTTATCCTTGTATTTCTTTTTTGTCTATATCTAACTACATCCGTGTATCTATTTTCAAGTGGAGGAAGTCAAGGTCCCTGAGCTGTAATTTTTCCAGAGTATTGGTGAGATCTGGGAACGTTTGGAGGAGCCGTCAATCATATCAGAAAACTCTTCTTTCCTTGTGTTCTGCACGGGTTTATAGCCTGGGCTTCTGGTCCTTCCCTTCAGGGAAGAGTCTTCTAGAGGATTGTGTATTCAGCTGGGGTCAGGCAAAACACTATTCCTCATCACTAGACATGGCTACCTTATGTGAGTACTATTCCCATACGCTGAGATAAAGCTCATCCTGAAATAATGTGATTTCTCATTAGGGCCTTCCTGGGGCCATGGAGGACATTTGAGAGGCCTGAATTCCCTAGATTCCTCTAACCTCTGGTTGTTAGGAGAAGATGCTACCATGGAAACTTGAAGCCATTCTCCTCTGCTGCTTTGCTGGCCCAGGTGCCACCATCTCTCAGTGGATAGACTTCAATAGCCTCTTACCTGGATTTCTAGCTTCCACCAAAGCCCCTAATGGTCTGCAGACAATGCAGCAGCCAGAAGGATCCTTTACAACCTAAGATAGATCTTGTCACTTCTCTGCTCAAAACCCTCTGTAGCTCCCCTTACCTCTCCAAGTAAAGTCCAATTCCTCACAAGGGTGTTTAAGACCCAACATCAGTTGGGTTCCTCCTCATTACTTCTCCAACCTCTCCTGTGACTCTGCTCTTGTGCTTACTTTATTCCAGTCATGACGGCCTTCCTGATGTCTTCTGAATGAGCTGGACACACTCTTTCCTCAAACACTTTGTATTTGCTGTTCCTTCTTTTCATAACACTGTTCCCTCACTCCCTCATCTCTTTCAGATCTGTACTCAAATGTCACCTTTTCAGTGCCCCCCCCCCACCGCCGATCCCTCCTCTCCCAGAAACCCCCCTCTTCCACTACCAAGTACTCACATATACTGCCTGTTCCCTATGCTGCTTTATTTTTCTTTTAAGCATTTGCCACTATCTAACATAGTATATATTTTTATTTAATTATCTTGTTTACATCTGCTTCCCCCAACTAGAATATAAACTCCTTGCAGGCAAGGCATTTCTATCCATTTTGTTTCCTGCTGTATCTCCAGCATTTGGAACACCACCTGGCACATAGTAAATGCTCAATAAATATTTATGAAGTGAATGAAGGTAGATACAATTATAGGCCTAAGCATTGTGTGGAATGCTTCAGGCTTCACCCTTAGAAAGTCATTTTCAGAAAGATACGTGAAATACCAAATGTTACAACCAGGAAATGATGGGAAAACTTCTGAATTCTCAAGAAAATAGCACGGTCATGTCTGCTCTATGTGTGTTGACTCTTTCTAGAGGGACCCCCTGTTCTTGATTTATACTCAGATGGTGTCTTTTTTGTCACCTGGCATTACACTATCAGGTGAGGCGTCTTTAGTGAGTAAAAAGTATGCTGACAATAGCGATGTCATGGGACACATCTTTCCAATAACTGATGAAATGGCAAGTGCATTTTCCAAATTGCATTGTTTTCAGAAGAAAATCACTACAGAAGTTAAGTATCACTAGGGAGACTTGAAGTTCTTGCTTCGTTTTGATTGGGTACATGAAGAAGAAGGAGGAGGAGGAGGGGGAGGGGGAGAAGAAGAAGAAGTTGATGGTGGTGATGAAAATAGCTAAGAATCGTTGAGGGCTTGCTTGACTATTTTTCAACCCTTGTTATACCATATGGATTTTAGGGTCAACTTGTCACTTTCTGAGAAAGACTTGGAATTTTTATCACAATTTTATTGACTGTATGAGTTATTTAAGGGTGATTGTTATACTGGTGATATTGAGTCTTCCTTCCACAAACGTATTTTGAATTTATTTAGACACTATTTTATAATCTTCTGTAAAGTTTTATCATTTTCCTTGTAAAGGTCCTGAACATTTTTGGATATATTTAATCCCAGGTAGTTTATAATGAGAGTTGTTAAAATTACATTTTTAAAATTTTGCCACTGGCTTAGAGGTACTGAACTGCTTTTGGTGTGTTGATTTTGTATCCAGAAAGCTTGTTGCATTTTCTTATAGCTTATGAATTCTTTGGGGTTTTCTAGGTAGACAATTATATTAAAAACTGTCATATGAGTAAAGTAATTTTATTTCTGCTTTTCAAAGTTTTTTTACTTCTTTATTTTTATTTATTACACTTTCTAGGACATCCAAAACAATATTGAATAAAAATGGTAATACAGGTTATTTTTCCCTTGTTACCGACTTCAAATGTAACGCTTCTTAAGTTTTACCATCACATATAGTATTTGCTATGAGTTTTTGATAAATACTGTTTATTAAGGTAAAGACAATTCCTTCAGTTTCCAGTTTGCAATGATTTTTGTCATTGCATTCAAAGTGTTGAATTGGAATTTTCTTTCTTCATTTATTGTTATGATGTTTTTCTTTAATCTATTAACATGATGAATTGCATGAGTGTATTTTCTAGCCTTACATTGTCCTTGATGGGATTAATTCTACTGGCTGATGAAGTTTTTCCTTGCTAGATTCTTTTTTTTTTTTTTTTTTTTTTTGCATGAATTACAGCTTTATTTTTTACACTTAAAGGCAGATGAAAAGCCATTACTAATCCTATTAAAGAAAATCCAACACATCTCAACTGAGAAGTATGGTAACCATATTTACTCATTAAATACTATTTTTCTAAACACAACATGGGAACATCTAGCATGCATGCTGAGTCTCAGTACAGTGGGTTAAAAACCAAGTGCACGTGTCACATCCTCAAGGCTAGATCACAAGTTGTCATAGGCGTCATCCTCATCCTCATCCTCCTCGTCATCGTCGTCACGTGCTAGATTCTTTTTAAAAAGGATTTTTACATCTACGTTCATAAGTGAGATTTTCCCATAGTTTTACTTTTCTGTTGTTCTTGACTTGTTTTGATGTCAGGATTAACTAGTCTCATAAAAGATTTGTAGTATTTTCTACCTCTTTCTGTTCTGTAGTATAGATTGTATATAATTGGAGTTACCAGTTCTTTGAATCATTTAGTAGAACTAACCTAAAAACCCACCTGGTCCTGATATTTCTGGAAAAGAGTTTTGTGACTACTGATTGTATTGATTTAATGTGCTACTTAGGTTTTCTCTTTCTTCTTGAGTCAGTTTTAATTTCCACATCTTTCTAGAAATTTTCCATTCCCTCTGACTTTTAAGACTTTTTCACAAGATGCTGCACATGGCATTCTCATGATTTTTAAAAGTTCTACTGTATTCACGGTTGTGGTCCCTTTTTTGTTACCATTGTTCATTGGTCTTTCTCTCTTATTTCCTTGATAAATCTTGCCAGAGTTTTGGCTGTTAGTTTTTTCAAAGAAGCAGCTTTCAATTTTGCCAAACTACTTTACTTTCCATTGTATTAATTTTTGTTGTCATTTCTTTTTCCTTCTATATTTAGACTTGTTCCTTTTCTAAGTTCTTGAGTTGGATCCTTAGCTCATTAATTCTTCTATTATATGTAACTTCATGGCTACAACTATTTCACTTAGTATAGTTTTGTCTTTGCAGCACAAGTTTTGATGACTAATCTTTTGTCATTCTGTTCTAAATATTTCACCACTTTCTGACCCACAGCAGGGAAGGTTTTGGTTGTTTTCATTGCTCTTATTTAATTTCCAAATACATATGAAGTTAGGCTCTTTCTTTATAACTTAATTGTATTATGGTCATAGGATATGGTCTATATAAAGTATCAGTTTTGCTTCCCACGCTTCTGGAATTCCACTTACTCCTTCTAGATTCCGTTTCTTCTTTCTCCATACTATCCCTTAGTAGCAAGGATCTTTGAATAGTAATTCTCTCAGTCTTTGAAAACGTCTATTTGAGCCTCACTTTTAAGTAGTTAATTCTGTATTCTTTGAAGATTATTTTTTCTCAACAACTTGAAGACATAATTCTATTTTTTATTAGACTTGATTGCTTCTGATAAGCCTATTGTCATTCTAATTGTAGTCTTTTTCCCTCCATTTGCTTTTGGGATTTTTCCTTTGTTTTTGGTACTTTGAACTTTCATTACCATGTGGAGGACGATGGATTTCTTTAATTCTCCCCAATATTTAATGTGCTTGTTTTATTTGGAGTCTCCTGACTCTTTAATTCTACGAAACCCTTCCTGTACAATTGACACATGATGCTTTGCCCTATTCTTCCTATACTCATCTCTGGAACTCCAGTTAGATGTATTGGGATCTTCTGATTCCTTCTTCTGTGTCTCCTCATCTCTCTTTCACATATGATCTGTCTTTGTCTGCCTCCACACTCCATTCTGAGAAACTTTCTCACATCTATCTCTGAGTCACTAATTCTCTCCTCAGCTGTATTTAATTTACTATTTAACTAGTCCTTTGAAGTTTAACTGTCCATGAGAATATGATTCACAAATATGAAGTTATTGATCAGAGAATTATTTATAATTTGAAAATTTAGAAGCTGCCTAAATATCCAACAATTATAAATTAAATTATGACCAACTAAATCATAGTGCATATATTTGATAGATAATTATACAGCCATTAAAATTATAATTACAAAAAGCATGAAGCAAACAGTAAAAAACTTATAATTAAAAAATATAAAATTATATATATGCTATCCTTGTGAACATATATAATGGTAAAAGTGAATACACAAGATAATAATAGTTGCTGTAGGGTGATTTCATTGGAAGTGACTTCTTCCTCTTCCAACCTTTCTATAATGATGTTGCATTGTTTTTACAATTAGTAAAAGCATAGTCCCTTAAAACACATTCAACTTCCCAACAGAACATCTGAGTATAAATATGAGGTCAGAATTAGCACTTGCTTAAATATGTCCCTCTTGTTGAGTACATCTACGAAGCAGAAATCCGTTTCTGGCTACTGATAGTCAAAATCCCATTAGTCACTTTGAATCCATATATGTTGTATCTTTTTTTTCATGTCATGAAATTTTATTATTTTTCCCAGCCATTAAAAAAGGTAAGAAAAATTTTTTGCTTGCCAGCTATACAAAAACTGGTGCCAGGCTGGATTTGCCCAATTGCCGTAGTTTGCCATGGCATTCACATATGCAAAAGCAATCAAAAACAAGACAGGAAAGTTGCATTTGTCTCTCAATACAAAGACATATCTTGATGCCATACATCTTATTTCTGTCCCAGAGTTAAGTTCAGAAAATTGAAATCCATGTGCTTGTATCATGACAGATGCCCCGAATTTGTTTCTTTCCTCTCAAACGTAATTAATAGTTTGGCTTTGAATATTGTCAATTAGGAACTGAAAAATACATTTCCATTCTACAAATTGTGCTTTTTTTTTTTATTTATTTTATTTATTTTTTTATTTTTTTGGGGGTACACCAGGTTCAATCATCTGTTTTTATACACATATCCCCGTATTCCCTCCCTTCCTTGACTCCCCCCACTCGAGTCCCCCCCACCCTCCCTGCCCCAGTCCTCTAAGACATCTTCCATCCTCGAGTTGGACTCCCTTTGTTATACAACAACTTCCCACTGACTATTTTACAGTTGGTAGTATATATATGTCTGTGCTACTCTCTCGCTTCGTCTCAGTTTCCCCTCCACCCCCCGCCCCCTCCCATACCTCGAGTTCTCCAGTCCATTCTCTGTATCTGCATCCTTGTTCTTGTCACTGGGTTCATCAGTACCATTTTTAGATTCCATATATGTGAGTTAGCATACAATATTTGTCCTTCTCTTTCTGACTTATTTCACTATGTATGACAGATTGTAGTTCTATCCACCTCATGACATATAGCTCCATCTCATCCCTTTTTATAGCTGAGTAATATTCCATTGTATATATATGCCACATCTTCTGTATCCATTCATTTGTTGATGGGCATTTCGGTTGCTTCCATGTCCTGGCTATTGTAAATAGTGCTGCAATAAACATTATGGTACAAGTTTCTTTTGGGATTATGGTTTTCTTTGGGTATATGCCCAGGAGTGGGATTACTGGATCATATGGTAGTTCGATTTGTAGTTTTTTAAGGAACCTCCAAATTGTTTTCCATAGTGGCTGTACCAACTTACAGTCCCACCAACAGTGCAGGAGAGTTCCCTTTTCTCCACACCCTCTCCAACATTTGTGGTTTCCAGACTTTGTGATGATGGCCATTCTGATTGGTGTGAGGTGATACCTCATTGTGGCTTTGACTTGCATTTCTCTGATGATGAATGATGTTGAGCATCTTTTCATGTGTTTGTTGGCCATCTGTATGTCTTCTTTGGAGAAATGTATATTTAGGTCTTCTGCCCATTTGTGGATTGGGTTATTTGCTTTTTTGGTATTAAGCTTCATGAGCTGCTTGTATATTTTGGAGGTTAATCCTTTGTCCGTTGTTTCATAGGCAATTATTTTCTCCCATTCTGAGGGTTGCCTTTTAGTCTTGTTTATGGTTTCTTTTGCTGTGCAAAAGCTTTTAAGTTTCATGAGGTCCCATTTGTTTATTCTTGATTTTATGTCCATGATTCTAGGAGGTGGGTCAAAAAGGATGTTGCTTTGATGGATGTCATAGAGTGTTCTGCCTATGTTTTCCTCTAGGAGTTTAATAGTGTCTGGTATGACATTTAGGTCTTTAACCCATTTTGAGTTTATTTTTGTGTATGGTGTTAGGAAGTGTTCTAATTTCCTTCTTTTACGTGTTGCTGTCCAATTTTCCCAGCACCACTTATTGAAGAGGCTGTCTTTTTTCCATTGTATTCTCGTGCCTCCTTTGTCAAAGATAAGGTGCCCATATGTGTTTGGGTTTACTTCTGAGTTCTCTATTCTATTCCATTGATCTTCCTTTCTATTTTTGTGCCAGTACCATACTGTCTTGATCACTATGGCCTTGTAGTATAGTTTGAAGTCAGGAAGCCTGATTCCACCAACTCCATGTTTCCTTCTCAAGATTGCTTTGGCTATTTGGGGTCTTTTGCGTTTCCATACAAATCGTAAGATTTCTTGCTCTAGTTCTGTGAAAAATGCCATTGGTAATTTGATCGGGATTGCATTGAATCTGTAAATTGCTTTGGGTAGTACAGACATTTTCACGATGTTGATTCTTCCAATCCAGGAACATGGTATGTGTCTCCATCTGTTTGTGTCATCTTTGATTTCTTTCATCAATGTCTTAAAGTTTTCTGCATACAGATCTTTTGCCTCCTTAGGCAGGTTTATTCCTAGGTATTTTATTCTTTTGGTTGCAATGGTGAATGGGAGAGTTTCCTTAATTTCTCTTTCTGCTCTTCCGTTGTTAGTGTATAGGAATGCAAGAGATTTCTGCACATTAATTTTGTATCCTGCTACTTTACTAAACTCTTCAATTAGTGCTAGCAGTTTTCTGGTAGAGTCTTTAGGGTTCAAATTGTGCTTTTTAAAAAACCAGTTTATAAAGCGTGGGCCACGCTTAAATTAACTGAGGACATGTTTTTAAAGCTTCGGCTTTAGCTACATAAAAAACAATTTTACATTTTTAAGAAAGACCTTGATAGCTGTATATATGCCAATCATACGAATTTCTTACACTGCCAAAGTAGGGCTTTTCCCTAGCTTATCTGAGGCTAAGATTTGGCATTCAGAAAAGCTATACACAGGCAGCTCTAAAAATATCTGCAGCGTATCTGACCAAATCCTTTAATGTAGTCAATTTCCTTCATTTCCTTTCCTTTTTCCTAGTGTTTCTATAAAGTTTTCTCTGCAGATTCAAAGATGCCCTTTCCCTGATCCATGTCCTCCACTAGCACTCTCTCACCTGATTAAACAACAGGATAGCAGAGGCCATAAAAACTGATAAAGGGAAAACTTCTCTAAAATTTCAGGATTTTTGATCCTCATTGGCCTGGCCTGGGTTCCTGTTTTCAGGATGCTCCTTGGGCTTGTATTACCCTCTGGTCAGACCATAATCCTTAAACACAATGATCATCATAAATGCTCTTCTGTTTCCATTTATTCCGAGAGGTCAAAAGATGCGGCTGGTTTATGAGTTTACTCTGCCATGTATCACTACAGGCAGGTCAGCAGGCCAGCGGATGGATGGGCAGTGCTCACCTCCCCATTTATTACTCTTGTCAACTCGGAAGGGATTTTTTTTTTTTTTACCTTGTGAAAGGCCCATCAGCAATGAATCAGTGAAGTGAAGACGACAGTTGATTTGTGAATTTAGATTCTATAAAGTGACTCCGCTTTGGTGGGCTGTGTAGATAAAGCAACTGTCATGATAAGGTGGCTAGTGCAATTCCACAAAACCAAATTTATTGCACATTTGAGGAAATCATCCCATTTTGAAATGCCATAAATTCTCAATTGAATATTACTTATTCCCATGAATTTTGATTTATATTTTGAATATTTTTAATGGGATGCTAAATAGCCTCGGTTTGAAGTTATGAGTTTATGCATTTCTTCTTGAGAGCTCTTGTGACTTGGTGCAGAATATATTGGCCATTCTTAGGATTTTATTTGTGTGGACCGCGGTGGAGGTGGGAGGGAGGATTCACGCACCTGCTGAAGGCGCTCTGCAGGGAATGATATGGATGCTGGTTATAAAGAAAGGGAGCTGGCTGGCTGCAAACTTCCTTCCTCCAAGCAGTCTCACGAGGATGCTCAGGGAGGGACTTTTTGCAGCAGCTCAGACAAAGTTGAAACAGCCATGGAAGGGTGCAGGAATCCTGACTCCGCAAGTGTGTTCAACCCGCATTAGCCACCCTCCTTAGAATCCCCGTACTTCTCTGTAACACTTATTGCACAATAATGAACGATTTCAGTGTTGACTTATTTACAGGTCGCCACCAATGGGTCACATGTCCTGGCTCACGGCTATAGCTCCACTGATCCTGGCAAGCAAGG
Organism: Hippopotamus amphibius kiboko; assembly: GCF_030028045.1. Taxonomy (NCBI): domain Eukaryota; kingdom Metazoa; phylum Chordata; class Mammalia; order Artiodactyla; family Hippopotamidae; genus Hippopotamus; species Hippopotamus amphibius. The sequence goes on from NC_080201.1 coordinate 30,986,895, forward strand.
AGGCCCTCCCATGATGAAGGCAAAAACCCTCCCTTTTCCAGAATGCTTTAGGCTATCACGTTTCCAGTTAATTCAGCTTTCTGCTTAGCTGATAATTAAAAAGAAAACTTGCCTAATTTCAACCCTGGCCGTTAAAGCACTTCAGAAAAGGACACCCAATTTACCCTCCTCCAAGGAGAAAGATCAGGAACGATACTTTCAACCTGCACTTGAAAATGGACAGCTTTGCCATGTCTGCACCGGGCAGCGGCCCCCAGGACCATTTAGCTGGCCTGCAGTGGAAAGACAGCTGGGTTGGAAGGTCATGAATGGTTCCCCCTTCCTTGTGCAGGCCTCACCCAGCACCTGGTGCTGTGTGGAGCAGGTACTGAAACTGTCAGATGCCACGGTCAGGGTTTCTCCAGCCTAGCCTGGAGCTGTCTCGTCATTATTCCTCTTGGGGAGCGGCTGGGCTGGCGGAGAGAGAAACTGCCCATCAGTTGAGAGGATTCAGCAGAACAGATGTAAAATGCAGATGAGGGTCTGGTAGAGCCATGAAGGTTCCCAACTCCTTTTTAAATACTTTTAGTCCCTGCTTGTGTTTGGAGCAGGGGTAGAGTTTACGGGGTACCTGCTAGAAAGTTTCTAAATCTCTGTGTAAAGTGAAACCTTATAACTTTAACCACCTGAGCCCTCTTAGGCCCCAAAGCCCCCAAAGAAATGTGCTGTTGTTCTTTGCATTTTTTCCTGTGGTTTCTCTTCCCATGAGGCACAGAGAATAAAGAGAAACACACAAATAAGCTTTATGGAGAAAGATAGGGGGGTTATCTGGCATTCCTACTCCCCTGCCTCTGACCACTGCACCTACCAGGCTGTATAGCTAAGTCTGGGTAGCTTAAATGTGCAAAATATTGTGAGTCCACGTACGACTACACTGGCTGAGACCTGAATGAGGGCTCTCTGGGGAAATACCGCCATGTGGCCGCACCAGGTAGCCAGGGCTTCCTCGCAACATGGTGGCGGGGTTCAAAAGTGACTGTCTGGAGTGGGAGAGAAGGCTAGGAAGAGGGGGTAGAGAGAGACAAACAGACACACACACACACACACACACACACACACAAAGACAAAGAAACAGAGAGAGGAATAAAGAGGGAAAGAGAGAAGAGAGGGACAGAGAAGGAGAGACAGAAAGACACACAGAGGAGCAGGGGGAGAGAAAGAGAGCTAAGCATAAGCTATATCCGTTTTATGACCCAGCCTCGGAAGTCATAGAAAATCACTTAAAATCATTAAAATGAAAATCAAGTCACTAAGTCTGACCCACGTTCAAGTGGAAAATAATTAGACTCCACCATTTGAAGGGAAGAGAGTTGATGAACGTGCAGCAACTTTACCCCTGTGGGTGGTGAGATCTGCTCTGGGTGGTGCCCGAGACCTTTCACAACTCAATTAGCATCTTTTGGAGGCAACCAAGGGAGTGGGGTTTGGCAAGACATCTTCCCTCCTGAACAGGTGCTCATAGCATCTCCTGTAGTGCTATTTTCTTGGTTACAGGGAAAAGTTCACAAGCACGTCTGAGGCCTCCTCTAGCATTCCAAATGCCATTTAATGTTTTCTGGAACATCACTGCAGGGGGAGCAGAGCTGTGTTGTGCCCTCTGCTTGCAATGTCTCTGTCCCCTTTTTTGGTGCTTGACAGGCTCTACTCATCCTGTAATGCCCACGCTTCAAGTCCCTCTCCTCTTTTAAACATTTCAGGCTGCCTCCAGGGATTGTTGAATCCCCCTGACCCTCTACTTGCCGCCAGTATGTTATCCTCAGGTCCATCACAGCACCAAAATGTCTGTCATCTTATCTTCTGGATGGTGGGTTCCCCAGGGCGGTAGACCTGCCCTTCCCCAGCTGCAAACAGGGCTCCTGGAATGTGCTGGGCACTTATAGTCCATAAATGTTGGCTCAGAGGAGCTTAGAAAAATGGGCAATTGTTTTAGGCTGGCATTTTCCAACATGGGATATAGGCAAGCTTGACTTCATGAGATCCTATGAAAGGAGGGTTTTGTGTCAAATGAGTTTAAAAAAAACCTACTTTTTCTTTTTTCCCTTGGAAGCTCATAATGCATAGCAACACTCCAATGGTGCTGAGTGTGGTGTAGAGCTGAAAAATGTGGATTTTGAGGTCTACCTGGATTTGAATTCTGGCCACACTCTTGTGCAAATCTTGAAGCCCAGGTGCCTCACTTTCTTTGACTATCAAATGAGAATGATATTATTATTCCTTAATACACAACAGATACTGTTGTTGAGAGAATTACCTCAAATAATTCATGAAAGGCACTTAGATGTGTTAAGAATTCAGTAACTATTGAGTAATATAACCATCAATAAAGGCTCTAAGAAGTCCTACAACAAATCACAGTATTTCCCAAACTTATTTGACAGTAGACTTACTTTTTTCTCATCACACTTACTAATTTACACCCACAGTTTGGGAAATATGGCAGTAGATTTGATAATATTGGAAATCAGTCTCTGCAAATTAGATATGATTTAGAATTAGAAAAGCATGAAGCTAGCATCATTTTTGAAGGGTTATTCAAGGGATGAAGCTAGAATTAGTCAATGAATGAGTAGCTGACACCTTTTTACCGTTCAGATTTCTTTAACTGATAGCTGCCGCCCTTTTGAGAATTTTTAACTTTGGTAAAACTCTTTCAGATATATTTGACTACATCTTTTCAGTAGCCTGCAATGTGAAACAGGAAATACAAGCATGGTGGGTGGTGATCTTGCTGAGTTTAGTGGATGTCTTTTTGTGAGGACTCAGCACTTGTTCTGCCATCCATGCAGGTATGTTTGGGAAGAGATGCAATGCTCCTTGCAGTCAGGAACCTCCGTCTTTGGTAGGGAGCTACTGCGCTCCTGCATACAGAAGCCTTGTTGCTTATTTACCCCCTTACCAAGCTGCTTGTAAGTTTGCTTAGCTCCTCATTAGGGACTTGAGGGTGTCAGGGGCTTCCTGAATCCCTGGATAGGTCTGGGCTCAAGGTGGCTACTTAACTACCTGTCAAGTAAAGTGGTTTTAACTGTCCCACAGCCATGTCTCCTTTTTCTGCTAATAAACCACCTTGATCTTTCTTTGGGAAACCATCATTCCTACTCCCTGGCTATGTAGCTTAGGTAGGGCCAACTGTAACCCCTGGCAACACACTGGTCTGGACAATCAAAACATCCCATTTCCCTGCTTCAGAAAAGGACATGTGACCTGGCCAATGAGGCACCTGAATGGAACCATGGGAAGAGAGCCTGGCTGGTGGGGTGAGGGGAGTGTGTGTCCGTGGCAAGTGCTGCCTTGTCCCGGGAAACTCTGACATCAAACTTGTTGAAACCTCTCTTTTGATAAAAATTGGGAGAAGAGAAAATTTACAATTACATTACAGTTCCTCTCTGGAATAATCATTAATACTACAATGACTGTGTTTTATTGAACATTTACCATGTGCCAAGCTCCTGTCTGTCCTTAGTTCTAATGCACAACTTTTCTCGTTTGAACATCTGTGGAATCAGGATGCATCTTCCCTTTGATGGCTTCTTGCGACTGCTTCCAGCCAAGCAGTGGTCATGACCTGGTTGTCATTGCCTTAACCAATATATCCCACTCCCGTTTTGTATGAATGCCAAGGGTGATACATGATGAAAATTTATGTCAAAATAAATCTTCAAAAAACATTTTCAACAAAAATTCCAGATGATAAGAAAGCTTTGGGATGTGGTTCCATCACCAGTGTTTTTCCTTTCTTGGAGAGACACAAAATAATGTCACACTTTACAATTGATGGCATTCTCCATTTCTACAAAATACAAGATTTCCTTATTTAGCATTGGGCTTGGTATTATTATACATTCAAGAAAACCAATGCTTGGGGAAGATAACTAATTATCCCAATCCACCACCAAGTGCCAAGTGCTGAACCAGTGTGTATAAAGCACATAAAACTGGGCCAAATTAGATCAGTTCAAAATTCAAATCATAAATGGACTTCACCCTCTGGGCAAAGATTTCTAATTTGTGATCATAGGCAGAGGTCATCTTTTCTTATTCCTATATTGAAGAAAAAATTTTTTTTCTGTCCTTTCCCAAATCCAAACCTTCCGTTAGTGTTGCTGCTTTAGATAATGCCATCTTAGTACAGTAGCATCATGAAAAAGTTACTTGTAATCTACAGGATTAGATGAAAGCCACATTCCCAGTCTGCTCTTTCTCTACCAGAAAATTGATACCAGGGACTTTCAGAGCTGAAAGAGACCAGTGAGCTCGTTTAAAACAGCCGAGGACCCAGTTGCCCCGATGTGGCAACAATTAAAATAAGATTTCCTTTGGGAAAACGGCACTCAGCTTATTTCAGCCAAATGCCCAAGTCGTTATGGACAATTTTTCTGCACAACCCACCCATTCCCAAATTTTTATAAATTAGAACCATCCAACTAGGCTTCAGAGTTTACTTGGGGAGGGGGAGGCGAGTTTCATTCCGGAATAAATTGTATCACGGGAAGAAGGGTCTTAGCGCAGATGCAGTTTCCTGATGGAGTGGAGGGGATGGGGACATCGCGAGACTTTCCTTTGGAGGTTGCTTTGAACCCTGGCTTTCATGTGAATATCAGACGCTTTATTGCCTTGACTCCGGTGACCTCATCTACCAGAATGAAGTCATCCATCCCGCCTGGGAAGACAAACCTTCGTTCCAGAGAATCAATCAGGCCCATCAAGGGCCCGGCTTCCCCCCTTATCTCCAGCCAGTGAGGGAGTGCACAGTTATAAACCTGACAGGCCCCAGCGAGCCCCCTTTCTGCACGTCTCACTAAATCAAAAAGGAACCCGGAGACTCGCAAAGCACCAACTTGCTACTGGGTAAGCACGGCGTGACATCATTTCTGACTTGGCGGATTGTTTTGCATGGAGGTATTTCTTGAGAACAAAACCATGGCATTCCACTGAACTTGGGGATGTTTCTCCTTCTTATTATTAAACTATTAACTCCTGCTAGATAGGAATGCCAGGCACATAATTGCTCACCCGGCCTTTTTATCCCAGGCTGTTGCACAACCCATAAACATTCCAATTAGGAAACCAATTAAAATGAGAAAGAGGCTTCCTGAATTACCCAGCAGTTGAGGCAGTGCTGCCTTTTCGTTGTCAACCAGTGAAAGGTTTTTATTGCATCTGCTGAAGAGGTGAAAGGATGAAGGAAAGCCATGCCGCCCGCCTGCGGGCTGAGCTGCAGCAAGAGGGGAGCCCTGGGCAAACTCAGAGATGCTCTGGGACACAACGAGGTGGGTGTTGGAGAAGGAGGAAGCTTTGCTTTGCTTGTTGGAAGCAAGACAGAAATTACAAATAAAAATTAAAAGCCGTACCATGAAGTTTATTCCTTTGTTCCGCAGAAGCTCTGGTGAATATGTATATTTTTCAGAAAGTGGATTCTTTCCCTAGGAAATGGATCCTGCCTTACGTCCCTGGAGGCCTCTCACGTGCATTGGATGCTGGCTCCTTCTTCAAGGCATCCCTCTCAGTAGTGGTAGGAGCCTCCCACTAACAAGGAAGAAGCTGACCTTGGCCAAGGTCACCTACCTCTTCACGCATCTGTTCAAGAGACACTTATTTTTGGCTGACTCTGTGCAGTAGACATTGCTGGGGCCTGGGGGCATAAAGGGTGAATAGGACAGGCTCCTGCCTCCAGCTCATAGACACGTTCACTGACATTATCCCTGGGCTCGCCCAGTTTAAACCATTAGCTTCAGACCTAATCCCAGTGCATGGCATACAGCGGGTGCCCAAACGGGGATGGTGGGAGTGTCCAGCCTCACAGGCCTCTGCTCATCCCGGCTGACCATCAGCGTTCCATCCAGAGTCCTCGAAAAGATGGGTGCTGCTGATTCCTTTTCCTGAGATGGAAGCTCGCATTTGTGTGTATGCGCGTGTGTGCACACATGCATGTGTGTGCGTGTGTTTATGGGAGATATAGTTAATAAGTCGAGCGTTCCTTGTTCTCCAGTATAATGGAGCCTCTTCGAATTATTGAGGCTACTCAGAACTCCACTTGTAAAACTGACTTTGTTCTTTGCTGCTTATAGCTTCAGAAGAAGGAAAGCGGATTGGGGTTGTGGTAGATCTTTGAAATGCCAAGAGGTGGTGCCCTACGAAAGCCCCATTGCCTTCTGTGATGGCACTGACCATTTTCTCCCTTCTCTGAGAGATTTTGCTTTGTCTCCTTCTTCCTTGCCTGGATTTGAGCTCCTTGAAAATAGGTACAGGGCCTCTTTGCTGCTGCTGCCTCCAGGACCTCTGGCTTAGGGCCCAAGGTGGCCCCTCCCTGCATCACTGACAGGAGAACACACCTTTCTTGAATGTCTTTGACTTCCTCCGCCTTCTCGCTCTTGGTCCTATAGTGCCCTGGCCCATTTTATTTCCATTTTAAATGAGATGGTGGCTTCAGGAGTAGAATTTGAGTCTGTAACTTCAGCCCTATTGGATAAAAAATTGGGTCTCATCCAAGTTCCTTCAATTAAGTCACTTGGGCAAGTTGCTTAATCTTCTTAAGCCTCTTGTCTCCTCATCTGTAAACCACAAATGATAATACTACCTGAGTCAGTTTGTTGGAGGATTGAACAAGTTCGTGTATGTGGCGTGCCTAGACCAGGACCTGGAGCGTGGCAGATGCTACACGATGTAAACTGTTATCATTTCTGTGCTGTGCTGTGATGCTTGTACAAGCTGTTTGCTTTCTCCTGGCAGGACTAGACCTCGCATGTGCGAAGCTACACTCGCGCCTTTTCTGGAGGCTGATAGCAACATCAGTTTCAATGGGCCTTGGGAGACTTCATGTACTCCCAGCATCCGTGCGGGAACCCCCTGAAAGATTGGTTGCCGTGGATTGGGCATCTGGTATGCAGTAAACGCCATACTTTGTGTTTTCACACGTCCTGTCTCATTTAGTAAAATGGCCAGCCTTGGCTTCAATTTCCAATGGCTGGCAGCCCACCACATCATAAGGTTTCTACTAAAAGGTGGCAGAGCAGAGCAGTTAAGAGTATGAACTAGTCATGTTCGGATCCCAGCTCTGCAGCTGTGTGACCTTGGATGAATTTCTTACACTGTCTGCCTTATTTCTCCATTCTTCGAGTGGGGATAATAATAGTCCTGACCATACAGGTTTTATGAGGATTAAGTGAGGAAATATTTATAAAGGTTCTTGAAGAGTATCTGCTGTGTATAAGGTTAGCATCAGCCTGGCTTAGAGAGGGTCTGTCCCCACTGGGTTCAAGATGAGCTTCTGTGTGCTAAGTGGGACTGGAGTACCCATTTTAGAGATGAGGAAAGGAAAGCTCAGATAGCAGAAGTAGCTTCCCAAGACAGCATGGCTAGGACATGACCTAGTTGATAAGGGGCACCAAACTCAGGACTTTCTAAACTCAGGGCCCTTGCTTGGCTCCACTGAGGAGCAAATATGGATTTCAGATCAGTAAAAGAAAGAACTGTCTAACATTGAGTCATCATAAAAGTGGAATTTATTTACTGTAGTCTTATGCAGGGAAGCACATCAAAATATTTTCAGATGAAAGGACATGATGTCTTCCATGTGTTTTGAAGTGACTGGGTGTGAGGAGGGGGTAGACACTGGGCAGAAAAGGAAGAAACAATGACTAGGTGTTGGTGGGCGTTAAAGCTGAGAACAGCAGACTCGTTCAATTATTCTCTCTACTTCCATATATGCTTGAAATTGCCTACACTAAATTAAAAAACAAAACAGGATAATGTAATAGAATGAGCAGGGTTAGTGATGGAGAGAGAAATCAGGGGCAGTCTCTCTGAAGTTCAGTGGTAAGGAGCCAGCCACATGGGGATACAGGGGAGGGGGATTCCAGGCAGACAGAAGAGCAAGTACATCACCAAGATTACTCAACTCTGTCTAAGAAATAACCTTGTAAAGCCTTGGAAAATGCCACTTATACACTTTCTGAATGATCAGATCAGCCAAGAGATGTCTAATTAGCAACTGAAAATATTGCTGCTTTGAAAATGATGCTAATTTCAGTAATTTCAGTTTCTTCCCTCCAAATGGAGATGTGTGTGCAAACCTTATGCTTCAGATTAAAATTTCAAGTGTGTTGTAAATTTTGATTAGAATTATTTTAATTTTGAAGAACCTTAATTGCCTTATTGTCTCCATCGCTTGCTGTCTGATTCCACCACTGAGATCCATCCCTGCACCTGCAGGAGTTCCATAAGCTGCCAGTTCAAACAGCCACATGTCAGTGAATAAAAGGAAAAGACAGTTTTTTCTATTTGTGAAATACTGCACCAATGCATGTAGTGTAAAATAGCCCAGTGTGGTCCCAGCTGAATAGTAAGAGGGTGATTTATTCCCAAGGCTCTGTTTCCATTTTTTCTGTTTATGATAGCATATCGACGGAGCTTTTTGATTGAATTACCACCTTGTATTCAGGCTGGGACCATGCATTATTACATATGTAAGTATAAATGTTGATGCAAATGAGTTTTCCTAATGAAGTGAGAGGCAGTTTATTTTTCCCTGCATAATGGGTGGTTCTGAGGACCAGATTTATTTTCCAAAAGTGAGTACATGCTTATTTTTCAATTTGTCACCCATTCTTAGCATGAGCTCCCCAATAATTCAGATCCACAGGTCTTCAAGCTTTCACATGCTAATGTGGATTTTTTTTTCATTTTTAAACTGAAATCAATTTCAATGTGATTTATCATCAGAGAATTACCTTATGTAAAATGCTTAAGTGAATGAATTAATAACTTGAAGCCTATCAGTTAGAGGGCAATTTTCAGGTTCTCAGTTCTGAATAAATGGTGAGATCCCTGGGTCACATTTTCATTTCATTTGTGACACTGTCTGCTGTAGTTATTACTGAGTTTGGGAATGTTTAGAAGCTTCAAATGAGCTGAATTGCTTTTAAATATTGCTGAGTTTTATTTTATACAATTTGAGCTACTTTGCTTGGGTGTTACTTGCTATTCTATTATTCCCTTACCTGAACCAGCTGGCCAAGTCTGGAGTTTATTTCACTTTTCATAAATTAGGTTACTAATGCAGAGCCTTGGGCTTTCTCTTTCCATATGAAATTAACCACAGCTCCCTTGCTTTGGGAGTTAATTGGGCAGCACCTCTGAAAGCATGATGTGAGTTTAGGGACAATTACAGCTTTCTTTTCACAGGCTAGACATCTCCTAAAAATAGTAATAGAATTTAATAATAATCCTGTTTCTTTATTATACTTATATATAAATAATATATAATAATAAGTATATATATTATACTAATATATAATATATAGGTACATGCCATAATAATAATAATAATAAAAATAATAATACTCAATGATTATTGAGCACTTACTGCGTCCAGGCACTATGCTAAGTATCTAACATGCATTATCTCATTTAATCTCCAAAACAACCCTCCAAGGCAAGAACCACTATAATCTCCATTATACAAATAAAGAAACAGAGGCTCAGAGAAGTTAAGCAATTTGGCCAGGGTCGCCCAGCTAATAAGTGGAGGCACCGAGATTTAAAAGCAGTCTGGCCTCAAAGCATTCTTCACCTCACAGCGTTGTGCTTTAGCAAGGTTTCCGCCTATGGAGGAATACTCCTCTGCACAGCATTTGTTAAAATCCCCATAATCTCCCATCCTGCGGGAGGGCAAGGAGATTGTGTAGCAGCCAGGTGGTGGGTGAGAGGGCTAAACTTTAAAAATCAGACAGATCTGGTTAAGTTCCAACTCTGGGGCTGTCATTTCAGCTGCAGGGCTTTCATCCGTTGTTTGACCTTTGTCTGCCTTGGTTTCCCCACCTATGGTATGCAGATGCTAATGATAATATCGTTATTGTGAAGAATTCGTGAAGCAATGCCCCGTCCAATGGATCAGAACCTATTGGCACTAGCTATCCTTAAACTAAAATCTTACACCAGATTTACTCAGGTGGGAGCTGCCTCTGGGAGCTATTTTAAAGGGGATTATCAATTTGCATTTCTAATTACCCTCTAACTACCTGCCTGGCCAGTCCTCAGAGGACTTGCTCTGTGATTGATGTGATACCACTTAGAAATTTCTTTGAGTTCCTCAGAAGAAAGGTTTTCTGTACAATCCAGCTGGTGGTGTTACCATTTACAGGCATCTGAAAACCTAACTGTGCTGTTGATACGCTCATAGGGAGTTGAAAGGGGGATTATCTTTTAAGACTGGAGAATGTTGATGTTTGCAAATATTTTCTTGCTGCCTCTCCTAATACTGCAAATTGACTGCAGAGATAATGGGCAAAGGATGACCTCATACGAAACAGCAGCCTTTTAAGTGCGAGAGCTGGAGGAACCACTTAGAGTAATTAGGAAATCCTTAAACAAGTGTTTGCAAAATATTGGCTCACCCTTAATGTTGGCCTTTTAGTTTCCTGGCATCCAACTCAAAAAATCTGACCTTGAATAATTATCTACCCACCGGCTTTCAGCACCAGGAGAAGAAAGGTCCCGGGTTACTGTCTGGTTGCATGTGGACAACGCCACTGAACCCGAGAGCAGTTAACAAGTGAGGAGCTGTTTGGGAGAAGTGCTCTCAGACAGACGAACTGTGCAGAGTGGAGTTGCATGAGGTCCCTGCTAGATGCTCTGGCATAAAGTACCAACTTTCTTTCCTCTTGCTTCCATTCCAAGATGGCTAGCTGGCTCTTTGGAAAGCTTGATAAAATCTCTCTTTCTGTTTAAACTGGCTTGGATGCCAAGAGTCATCATGGCCACTCGGAGACAAGCTGGTTTTCTTAGGAGGGTCCTTCGGTCTATTTAGGAGAATGGAGAGAATGACTGGAAATCCTGTCTTTTGGAGCACACATCTGTGGTGAGACGGGATGAGCAGCGGGGGAAGCTAAGCTTGGGGTTGATATTAAATCTTTTATTACCTAGATCAAGACACAGTGTCTACTGGAAACCAAGTTTCTTGTCCTAAAGAACACCATAGATAGACAGATACATACACAGATACATAGAAAACTCTATTTATAGAAGCAACGCATTTCCCTTGTAGAAAAGTTAGAAAATATAAAAAAGTAAAAGAAGTCATAGGAAAAATGTATGATCCTTCCTCCCAGTGGGAACCTTGAGGCTTATTTTTTTCCTATGCACTTTTGCATAGTTGAGACAATGCTAGGTAGATAATCTTACGTCCAACAATTTCCCTACCGCTACTTCATAGGCATTTCCCCAAGCTTTGGCCGATGGCTTCATAACCTTCCATCACAGGGCTGTGCCGTATGGCATACGCATTCCCCTAATAGGAACATTTGGGTTGTTTTCAATAGTTGGTTACTATTAATATAAACAACGCTAAGCTGAACATCCTTCCACTGCCCTCCCGTTCTTCACCAGGTTCAGCCTGTGGAGTGAACCAGCAGGAGCAGGAAACTTCCTCACCCAGCCACTGTTTTAGCATGTGAGAATCACAACAGCCCAGATTATTTTAACTTCCAACATGGGGCTCTTCAAGTACCTGATGGGAAAAGGAAAATAAAAGCCACTGTTGTCTTATGACTAGAGAACATACTCTTTGAGAGTCAGTTGGTTTTAAAAAAATGGATTAAGTCAATGAGTCAAAGCAGAAAGTGACAGTCTGAACCGAATATACCAGATTTTCTATACTTGGTTTTACCATGATTGCTTGGTGTCTGCTGCATATCTTCAGGAGGGAGCAGGGGTAACAGTCACATTGTAAACATACAGGTCATTTCCTTAAATGAAAAGAAAAAAAAAAAAGAATGAGCCTTCTTATCGCAGTCTCTGAGTGCTCTGTGTAGGCAAATGGAGACTTGAGTCCTGCCGAGGAGCTCCCTTTTGTCATCACGGGTGTATCAGGGTGCAGTGTTGGAGGAAATGCAGGCCAAGCCCGCAGACATCTGCAAGTTGCTTTATGCCCAGTGGACTGCGTGTGTGGAATTCCGGGCGGCCCTTCTCATGGAGGAACTTGGCCCACACTGATTGCCAAGGCCCTGGAAGGCGGTAGTCTCCATTTTAGTGTCCTTTCTGCCCCTGTACGTTCCAGGGCTCTTTATGTTCTGTATCAGGTCCTTTCCTTTCCTCAATGCCCTATCACATGGTGCTGTGGGAAGCCAGCAGAGAGAATCGTGACCTGGGGCTAACGCATCCTCTGAGCATGCGTATAGAAGCCATGCCATTGGAACTGCCCCTGTGTCACTCTTGCTCTGGTCTTCCGCTCTTTTCGCCTCTCTTTCCTCTCTTGTCTGAGTATCAGACTTGATTGCTTCGTGGCCAGAAGCAGTTTTAACTCCATAGATGTTAGTCTTTGCATCAAAGACCCAGAAACTCAGTCTCCAGCTTGGCCATCACAGGAGTTGCTTGAGAACATGGGTCCCTAATCACTAACTTCTTGGGGACAAATCTCTTTTTCAAAATTTTTTATGCATTATTGGAGATGAGAATTGAGGAATATTTAGAAATAACCACAGAACTTGAAATCAAGTCGAACTGCAACAGTACAAGTTGAGATATTTAATATTGTACTTATTCTTGGATTCAGCCCTTGAAATCATGTCCCAGGGTAAATGGCCCTCATTAAGATATAATGACAGATGAGATATACTTTTTTGCCCACTTGATTTATAACACTAATTTATAACATTATATGTTTCATGTGGACATTATAATTTGACTCTGTCTGCACTGCAGCATCTCAACACCAAAAGTTTAGTTGTTATCTATCACCATACACTTTTACACACTTCACCCTCCTCCACCCCCCTTCCCCTCTAACCACCAATGTTCTCTGTATCTACATGTTGTTTTTGTTTTGTTTGTTTGCTTATTCACTTTTTATATTCCACTTATTGAAGTCATATGGTATTTTTCTGTCTGACATTTCATTAGCATAATAGCAGAGAAATGCAAATCAAAACTATCATGAGGTATCATCTCACACCAATCAGAATGGCCATCACCAGTGTACACACTGCTATATTTAAAATAGGTAACCAACAAGGATCTACTGTATAGCACAGAGAATGCTGCTCAATATTCTGTAATAACCTAAATGGGAAAAGAATTTGAAAAAGAATAGATAGATGTGTATTTATAACTGAATCACTTTGCTGTACACCCGAAACTGATACAACATTGTTTTTTTTAATAAATGTATTTATTTATTTTATTGGCTGTGTTGAGTCTTTTTTTGTTGTGCACGGGCTTTCTTTTTAGTTGCGGTGAGTGGGGGCTACTCTTTGTTGTGGTGTGCGGGTTCCTCATTGCTGTAGCTTCTCTTGTTGCAGAGCACAGGCTCTAGGCTCATGGGCTTCAGTAGTTGCAGCACATGGGCTCAATAGTTGTGGCTCACGGGCTCTAAAGCGCAGGCTCAATAGTTGTGGCGCACGGGCTTAGTTGCTCCGCAGCATGTGGGATCTTCCTGGAGCAGGGATTGAACCCGTGTCCCCTGCATTGGCAGGAGGATTCTCAACCACTGCGCCGCCTAGGAAGCCCCAATACAACATTGTTAATCAATCATGATCCAATATAAGATAAAAAATTTTTAGAACGTCTACAAACAATAAATGGTGGAGAGGGTATGGAGAAAAGGGAACCCTCCTACACTCTTTTTGGGAATGTAAATTGGTAAAGCCACTATGGAGAACAGCATGGAGGTTCCTTAAGAGATTAAAAATAGAACTCACATATGATTTACCAATCCCACTCCTAGGCATATATCCAGAGAAAACCATAATTCAAAAAGGTACATGCACCTCAGTGTTCATTGCAGCACTATTTACAATAGCCAAGACATGGAAGTACCCTAAGTGTCCATCAGCAAATGAATGGATAAAAAAGATGTGGTATGTATATACACTGGAATATTACCCAGCCATTAAAAAGAACAAAATAATAGCGTTTGCAGCAACATGGATGGACCTAGAGTTTATTATGCTAAGTGAAGTAAGTCAGATAGAGAAGGACAAATATATGATATCACTTATATGTGGAATCTAATTTTAAAAAATGATGCAAATGAACTTATTTCCAAAACAGAAACAGACAGATTTCAAAAGCAAACTTATGGTTAGCAAAGGGGTAAAGTGGGGGGAGGGAGGGATAAATTAGGAGCTGGGGGTTAACATACACACATTACTATGTGTAAAATAGATAATCCACAAGGACCTATTGTATAGCACAGGGAACTCTACTCAATATTCTGTAATAACCTATATGGGTAAAGAATCTGAAAAAGGATGAATATATGTATATGTATAACTGAATCACTTTCCTGTGTGCCTGAAACTAACACAACATTGTAAATCAACTGTACTCCAATAAAATTAAAAAAAAAAAATAGCACCTCACTTAACATAATACCTTGAGGGGCAAGTCCTAATCCTCAAAAAGTAATAATGGGGTTTAATGGAGTTCAATAAAGAGGAGATCCACCCTCATACATTATCTGTTTTAGATTCACAACTAGCTAAATTACAAAGGAAACCAAAGGCATACAAAGAATTGGGGAGAAAATTTTCCAAATGGATTAGAGTTCAGGGATTCAGATTTTCTGCTGTGTTATTTTTTTTTAAATGGTGCTTAAACTTCACATGGTAATTTCTTGCTTCTGTATTTTGTATTTATTCCTCAAGCTCCTAGTAAAACACTCTGTGCAGATTGTTTACTCATTCATCTGCTCTCCACTATTTATTGAGTTGTTTACATGCCAAGCACTGGGCTGGGTGATGGGGCTACAAGACTGAACAAAACCAACTGTATCCTTCGCGTGTGCAGTCTCGTGGAAAGCAAGTGTTAGACAAACATCATCGCATGTGTATATATTATTATAACTCTTGGTAAGAGCTAGGAAGGGAAAGTGAAGATGTACCCAGAGATTTGATTTAGATTTGAGGTGGGATGGGGTGGTACAAGGAGGAGTGGTCAGAGGAGATTTCCTTAAGAAGTGGTGTTCCAGCCGACACCTGAAGGATACATATAGAACTTAACCAGGCAAGACCACTGAGCTGGGGAGCCTGATGTGGCGCTCAGAACTCTCAGTCCCGTGGGAGAGCCTCTGCTATATAATCATTCTCCAGTGTGTGGGTCACCCACTTATGGGGGTGTAGGGGGTTGATTATATCACGAGTGTGCCCCACCCCCTACCGTCTCGTGGTTTCTTCTGTATGTCTTTAGTAGTAGAAGATCATTTTGGGTAGGTTCCTATCTTTTTTATTGATGGCTGTTCAGCAGCTAGTTGTGATTTTGGTGTGTTCGTGAGAGGAGGTGAGCTTAAGTTTCTTCTACTCCACCATCTTGCTCCAGCTGGTACAAACGCAACATTGTAAATCAACTATATTTCAATTCGAAAAAAGAACTTAACCAGGCAAAGGGCAGAAGTTCTTCAGCAAGTGATAGCATGTGCAAGGACTCTTGGAAGAGAAGACACTGACAAACTGAAAGGATTCTCCATCTTAAGCAGCAGGAGATGGGGCCAGAGAGAGAGTCAGGAGCAAGATTAGGGAACTTTCGCGAGGCTACTTTTGCGAGGCTACTTTTGCGAGGCTACTTTTGCGAAGGCATTGGAACAGTATCCTCAGGTGAAAGGGAAAACATTGTGTGTGTGCATGTGTGTTTAATTTACCTTTTTTAAAGCAGTAATGTGACTTGATCAAATTTGAATTTCAAGATCCTTTGGGATGCATTGTTAGCAAGAGGGTGAAGTGTGTAGGGAGACCCGCTGAGCTGGAGTTCACATGAGAGATGGTGCTGTCTTAGATGAAGGCCCTGGAGAAAGCCAATGGAGAGAGAGAAAGATCAGGAAAGGACTGTTTCCGCAGGAAGAATGGACAAGCCTTGGTAAGACTGGATGGAGGTGGGGGCTGGTGAGGGAGAGGAAGATATCAAGGATGAATTCTGGATATCTGCCTTCAAGCAGCCATTTATGCAGAAGGAAAACCCTGAAGACCAGCAAACTTGGAAGTGGAAGATAAATGTGAGTGAGCGAAGCATCACAATGATTTCTTTACTGGCTGTGTAAGACCTCTGACTCTCTGGGTAGTCTGGGAGTAGAAGACAGGACCCCATATAGATGGTCCATTCTCATCCTCAGGAGTTTACGGTGATGTGGAGCCCAGGTGTTTTACATCAGCACTTCTATCCCATTTCTTCACATCTCTCCTGATGTGGACCTAAGTGTATCCACTCCCAAATTTCTTTACCATTTAATGGCTTTTGATAGTGAATATGAATCATCCATCCATCCACCACCCAGAATGGAGGGACTGATCTGTTTTCCACCCCAGGTTGAGCTCTGCTATCCACATTCTTCTCCTGGTAACCGCAGCGTGTGCAATTCTTAAGAGACATTTTAACAAGCTTTCTTGAGTCACTGCAATAAGTTCTTTAAAAGAAACGTTGCATATTTTTTCAGGAAGTAAACGATGGCATTTGCGCCATTATAAATCATGATGGCTTTCCCTATTCTCTGCCTTAAAGAACCTTTTTTTCTCTTAGAAAGGAAAATTAAGGTGGCTGTACCAGGGGATCACTTTCATTATCTTTAGCATACAAATGATCTTTTAAAAAGATTTTCTTCCTCTACATATGTACAGTATCAATGATATAATTTACATTGCATCCTTCATATTAACACTCTGATCCATCATCGCTAACAATGCGGGGTCTTTGTGTGAGGGGCTGTCGGACAAATGTTTTAGCTTGTGAGAAGAAAATGGTTAGCATTTGAATAGAGAATGGTACAGGAAGGATTAATAGCCTACTTTGATGGATTAGAATGTAGGGAAATTGCTCAATATTAATATGAAAATGTTTGTGAATTGGTTGCAAGGTGCTATCAATGGAAAATGATTATGTCTCCAAGGCCTTATCAGTTGAGACTTGACTCTTAGCAAAGACTTTCACACAAAAGACTGATGAGGGGTGTGGAAGATGGCTGGCTCGGGGAGCCTGGACAAAAACCCACCATTCAACCAGTGGAGTCCTCCTGTCACTTTGGGTGCCCTTTCTGTATTATTGTACATCTTTATATTAACATATCTGAATATGCATTTATAATAGGAGAGAAAGGAAAGTGTGGGCAGTGTTATTATATCTATAATTTAGCCTTTCCATCTTTGGAGACTCGATCAGAAATAAGCAGGTTGCTGTTGCATAGACAATCTAGCTCCCTTTAAACTGAAGTTTTGGTGTGTGTACAATGGTTTCCAAGATGGTAATTGGCAAGGACGGTCGACAGTTCAAAAACCATGATGTGAAAATGATTGTTTAATACCAGTGTCAACAAACTCAGTCAGAACCAGCCTAATTTTAGAATGATGTCTGCGAGGTTCGGAGGGCAGTATTAAAAAGCTGTATTTGCAAAGTTGCACTCTGATGCTTTAAAAATATCTTAGGTATTAACTTACCTTTGAAAATAGATTTCGTACAGCAAGTTCAAATTCATGACAAAAGGGAAACTAATAAAGCGTTGTTGCCTCCACAAAAAATCTGAAACAATAGCTGGCTCTTTTTGCCCATCTGATAGGGTACCCACCAGCGTACTGGCAACCGCATTCTGCACCGGTGCATTAATGCTGTCATTCATTCTCACTGACTGTCATCAGAGTAGAAATGACAGGCTGGGCAGCGGGAAACACTCCTCTTAAAATCAAGGCACTGCTTCTTCCGAGAACAATACACTCAACAGGGTCCTTGGAATATATTTTTCCTATTTAAGTTTCCTATTTAATGCTAGAGCAGGCTTTTTTCAACCTCAGTACTATTGCTATTTGGGGCAGAATAATTCTTTGTTGTGCGGGGCTGTCCTGGGCATTGTAGATGTTTAGCAGCATCTCTGGCCTCTACCCACTAGATGCCAGTAGCATCCCCCCCGCCGTTGTGATGACCAAAAATATTTGAGACACTGCCAAATGTCCCCTGCAGGACAAACCTCCCCCCCCCCCCCCACACACACACCAGTTGAGAACCACTGGGCTAAAGAAAAGAAAGGTAATTATGTATTATATAGAAATATTACTGTTGGAATGAAAGATGTATATGATGATAAGTTATTTTCTCCTTAAAATACTGTAAAAGGTGAGACGTTTTTTCACACATTTTTAAAACAGGAATACTAGCAACTGTTTATTGAATGCTAGTGATTTCCCCAGCATCAAACACTCTGACATCATTATATGATCCTCAGAGTAACCTGATGAACTGGGTACAATGATTCCCATTTAACAGGAACTGAGGCTTCAGACGTTAAACCACTAGCCCAAAGCCAAGGCACACATGGGACCCAAGTCCGACTGACCCTGACTGCAGTGCCTCTTCACCACTTCTGTCTCTTCCTGGCAGTGAGGTCCTTACTGCAGCTGGTTACATGGTGCCCCTTAAAGCCTCCTGTGCTTGATGACTCTGAGACTCCACTCATAATGTCTAAACTCTAAAGGGAGTTCTGAGAGGGTGCCTCCTTCCCAGGCTGCTGAAGGGTCACCAGGCAACACGGCAGTGGGGATGGGGGCGGGGAGAGCATGTTATAAACCCCAGGGTCCTGTTGGAGAGTGAAGCATTGTTCCCCTCTCCATGACGCCTTGCACCTTTCCTGCTGCATTAAGCTGACATCCCTGCTGCAAGGGCCCACTCCTGCAAGATGCAGAAACCTGAAATAACAATGCTAGGAATAATCTAGACGCCTAGGGAGCTGTGCAGTGTAGTCTCTGTAAGTGAGACGCCCTGAAACGGTAACATCACCTTATCCTGGCCTGGTACCTAGTAGTGTTAGTCTAGTTGGCATAGCTAAGTATGGAGCCTGCACAAGAATAAATGCACATCTCTGTGCATTTATTGGCATAGATTTTCATGGGGGAGGGGTGGGTCATAGAACGCATCAAGACTTCTTTCCCTCGGCCCCAGATTAAGAGCCCATTTCTGACGAATATGTGGGTTCTCCAAGAATTTTATCATTACTCAGAATAGCACCTTTTTCGTTTTTTTTTTTTAAAAAAATCCATTTTGGACATCCTGGGATCTAATTTGTGGAAATGAGCAGTTATAGTAACCAGCGAGGGTGCGCTGGGGAGGACAGGTGACAGCCTCCCCGGGCCTGGCAATGTGCATTTAAGAGAGCTGACAGCTCACAGGGCCAGCTGTGGCAGATATGTCCCCCGCATGCCCCTGGGATTGGCAGCTTCATTATTGCTGTTGTCAGTGTTTGGAGTGCCGACCCCGTGCGCCAGCCAGGCCTTTCCCAGGTAGAGATGTTCATTGTAAACTATTAATTCCCAGGCGAAGACAGAGTCAAGATAGAGGCCTGGCGTCTCTTAATCCCTGTGCTGGATTTTCTGCTTTAGTTCCTCCTGGTGGGTGGCTCAGGAAGGCCAACCTCCGTCCTGTCTGTTGTCATCTTGGTCCAGATTCCTTTATTTTCTTTTTGAGTTAAAAACTTTTCCCCGAAGTTATACATATTCCTAGTTCTAAAAGAATTCAATAAAGCTCCCCCTTGCCTCCCCAAGTTCCCCATTCACTCACCCTAATCCCACTCTCTACAAGTGCCTCATTTCTTTCTGATGTATCTCTGTGCACATATTTCCTTGTTTCTAAATCACATGTTTGTATAGCTTTTTCTTTATTTTTAAATCTAGGTATTGTCCGTTGAGTGTCGAATATGAGGCTCTGGCTCTTCATGCATCTCCCTACCACTGCCCCCAGTATACACACGCCTGGTGACACAGGCCCACTTCCAGCCACCTTCCTCCCAGTAGAGTTATGTCACAATTTGTATTTAGTTCAGTATTTGGCATTTGCCTTTGTTTTGATCATATCAGTATAACCCACGACTGAGCCATTGATTATATTTGATTACATTTCCTTCTTGTATAACTTTTTATTTTCCCTAGAGTTGCTAATAGCCTTGTTGTCTATGTACCTGTCAGTAATTCACCTGCAAGCTATCCAAACTGGGCCTGTCTTCTCCACGTTTTTAAACACATCCGTCATTTGATCAGTTTGGGATTCTTCTAGGAGACATCCCCCTGGTCTCTGGCACCATCCCATTCTCCTGCTCAGTCTGGACTGGCTCTCCGCTAGACTGCCTCCCTGGTCTTTTCTTCACCATCTACCCAGGGGGCCCCTTTAGTCTCCTTCTTAGGTTAGAGCTTTGTTTTCCTGTCCCTGTCTTTTGTGGGCATCATCTAGTAACTTCTGACCGTGGGTTCATGTCTTATACGTGCTCTGGGACTGAAAATGCCTTTTTGCAAACTCACCAACAAATGTCAAGGCTGCAAGTGACCCCATTTCAAAACATCATAAAAACCCCTTACAGTTTCCCCTACCTTATTGCTCCCAGGGCATCAACATGTTTTTGGAGTCCTAGACTTTTTCCAGCTCTCAGGAGCATTGAGTATATCCCTGCAATCTATTTCCCCCTGACGTCTCAGAATTAATAACAACCTACATTGTACAGCCCTTTACTGTGTAGCAAGCACTACCACAGACACACCTCACTGCAGGAGGCAGGTAAACATTACGCATGTTGTGTCTGAGGAAGCTGAGGCTACCTTGGGGCTGCACTGTTCATAAACAGGGTCTAGGACACAAGGTTCTGACTCCCAGTGAGCCTGAGAGACCAACCATGCGTGCACTTGTGACACCAGAAAAGCAGAAGCACCATAGAAATTTCCACTTGGATGAGCTTAGCCAGAATTTTGCGTTAAGAAATTCACCCAACAAGATATTTTTTTATATCAGCCAAC
The DNA here is from genome assembly GCF_030028045.1 of Hippopotamus amphibius kiboko. Classification (NCBI taxonomy): domain Eukaryota; kingdom Metazoa; phylum Chordata; class Mammalia; order Artiodactyla; family Hippopotamidae; genus Hippopotamus; species Hippopotamus amphibius. Next base: position 31,007,675 of record NC_080201.1, read on the forward strand.
GTGGTTTGTGTAAGTTTTGTATTTTATGGTTTTATAAGTTTTTGAAGTCTGTATGGTAGGTTAAGGGAGCACTATATTTTCATAGTTTAGGGCTTCTAAAGGTCCTAATCAGGTTTGCTTCAAGTTAGATGATTTGCTCCCCCACAACCCCTACCCACCTACTCTACCTTGATTAAATGAAGTCAATTTCTATAATTATGCTTAAGTTAGGTCCATCTTAGGAAACTAACTTTTAGGAACTGACCAAAACCTCCTGCAAGAATGTTCTATAGACTGAACAGTTTTACAGTTGAAAAGGAAGGAAAGGTTTTGTATTCAAATCACCAGGAGAGAATTTTCAACATATACTCTCTCTCTCCCTGACATTTTCCCCTGATCCTTATTCCACTTCCTTCTACCATGCGAGGGAGATGGTATTACTGATGGTGGTAGGTGGGAAAAGAAAAATCAAAACAATAGAGTTCCACTGACCTTTATCAGAGTTTATGAACCATTTTTGGTTTCCAGGAAGAGGAAACAGCAAATGCAAAGGCCCTGTGGCCCTTTGGAGGCTCCCATTCCCTCGATGCTCTGCTTTCTCGGGGAACAGCTCACTAATTTTTAAAGCACTTTTAAAAGTACTTTAAAAAGTAATTCCTGATGAAGTATTCTGGATGAATGTGGTTTAAACATAGCTTGAAAAACACATTCTAGAGACAATATCTTAATCCAAAAAGGGAAGAGAAATAGTGGAATTTCTGATCTTGGCAGGCAGGGGACTTCTGTATTTTTCAGCCATGGAAAACAGCCCACCCGGAGAAGCATCAAGGTACAGATGAAACAGGAAGTATTTGAGATCAGGAGACCCATCTGCTCACCCCTGCTGTCCAATCCTGGTTGTGCAAAAGTCACTCCTTACTGTAAACTGAGATAATATAAAACATGCATGCCTTAACCTGTATCTCAAATGTAGAGGGTGTAGCAAAGTGCTTTGTAATGAGATACAGTAGGTGAAGGACCTCTGCATTCCCATAAGCATCAAATGCATGTGAGTTTTTACCAAGTCAATTTCATTTCTTAACATTTTCATGCCAACATGCAGCACTCTCACATAACTCCCTCACACAAGGTACATTTCTGTACCTTATTTTTCCATACCTGCCAAAAACCAGATTTCCTTTCCTCGGACTCAGAGTCTGCATAAACATAACTGTGTGTAAGTGTGTGTATCAGCGACGGCCTGGGGTTGCAAACATAGAGGTGGATTCTGTTATCTTAAGTAGAAAAGGGAGTTTAGTCAGAGTTTATCAGAGTATGTAGAATTGATATTCAAAATAGTAACCGGTAGGGCCTGGCACTGCCCAATCAGAAGGGGGCCGGACAGATTCCTGGTGGCCTCCTGCTGTTCCGGGAGTTAACCCCTAGGTTTCCAGATGATGAGGAACGCTGGGCAGGTTGCAAGGGAGGGGCCTCAGTCAGGGCAGCAGGTTGATGCAGTTGGGGAGCTTGGAGCCACGGCTATTTTCTGATTGGAGCAGCAGTACTTCAACATTTTCACCACTGGCACGGGTTCACTAATGCAGATTCACTGCACATCAGCTCTGGCTGAAAGAGAGACCAAGAGAACCAACCTGGACAAAAACTCAGAAACCCAGACGGTAGGGATGATGCCTCCACTATCTTTTATGAGACCTTCTGGGGAGGCCACTGTTGCTGATTCTGAACATCACTGCCATGAGGGATCCCCTACTGTCCCTTCATCTTTGCGGCAGTCATGCAGGATACAAAGTCCTGCATGGGGACATCAGGCTGGCCAAGAGTAGGCATGCCCCCTGCCTGCCAGCGAGTGACGAGGGCAGCGTGGCTTCCTACTATGACATAGCCAATGGGATTTCTTCCAAGGAGAAAAGGGCTTTGAATGCTGTGTACCCAATGTCCACTAAAATGAAGGTTTAATGATGGGACAAAGATGCTTTCTCTAAGGTGGTCTCTAAACCTGTTTCTCCTTCTTTCCATCATCAACAGAGGAACTCTGTAAATAAATCATCATCCTCGTCACAAAAGACCTTAAAAAACCACAAGGTGATCTGCAGTGTGTTGTTGAGCTCAAGGTCACCTTGGATTTTCATCTCGACTGCCACGCTTTTCTTCTCATTAAAATATTTGACGAGAATTCTTTGCATGGATGAGCAGCTCCGAGCACCCCAGCCCCACACTGTTCTCACAAAGATGTTGTCCTGTCATAGTAAATAATTGTGCCGCTGGCTGAAAACCAGTATCTGTGTTACACACACATTAACACAGAAATCTGGCGTTTGTACAGGTATAATGCCAGAAGATACTGCATGATTTTTTGATGAAATAACATGTATTTCCTTCCCCTTAGGTTACTTATAAGTGCCCTAAAAATTAGGGTTTACATCTTTATTTATTTCCGGATCCCTACTGCACTTGGCAAAAAGCTTTGATCACAGTTGATGGTTGAAAATGTTTATTGAATTGGACAGCACTGTTGGAAATTGCAAGAATATGACTACGTTCTAAGTCTAAGAAGTTGTATATGGGAGGAGGTCAAGGATAATGGTTAGTGTTACAGGAGGGCTGACCAACTGTCCCGGTTTGCCTGGGACTGGGAGGGTACCCAGGACACAGGACATGCAGGGCTAAAACTGGGTAAGTCAGAGGCTAGGGTACCAGACAACCTGGATTTGAATTCTGGTTCTGCCACTTATCAGCTGTGTGACTCAGTTTTCTACCTGTATTTAAAATGTAAATAATAGCACATTTATTATTGGGCTTTGGAAATACATATGCTAATATGTATAAAGTACTTAGGACCATGGTGGCTTATAGTACCTGCTCAGCTAATGTTGACAAATAGTAAATTATTATAAAGCCTGACTATAATGTCTTCCACCAGAGCCCAGAATATGCTTCTATGGATATCATTCTTGGAATTTGTAAGTCTTTTTAAAATGCTGTGTGTTGTAAAATTTTTTAGATGGCTGTGATACGATCTGACTCTCCCCATTCTCTCTCTCTCTCTCTCTCTCTCACACACACACACACACACACACACACACACACACCCCCCAACACAATACTGGTTGTTCTGTACTGGCAACTTGAGGATTTCCCAAAATTATCCAGGGGAAAAGAAATGGAAAGTGGGGGAGGTGTGGTGGGCAGGAAAAGCCTCTACTACCTAAATAAATACCATTGAAATGCCACCGTGGCTCCGATCTCTTTGACTTTCCCCTCTCTCCGATGGAAACATTCCTTATCCCCAATTTCATGGACAAGCTTAAATCAGTGTGTAAATATTTTGCCATCACTAGGACCTGATTTCTTCATCTAAGTATTCAGAAGTCTTTAGTCCACATGTGAAAGAACACAGAGGCCTTATCATCTTACATGGAAACCAGGGCATGTGCTGAAAGCTAACCCAGGAAGGAATAATCGTGGTCTGTCAGGCAAAGACGTGCCAGCTCTCTGAGCTAGCGCTCCCCGGAGCCAACGCAGCCCACTTGCTGTGAGCCCGGCCTTGCTTTTAATTGGGTTTCGGCTCTGTGAGCTCAGATCATGAGGATGAAAAGAAGAAATGGTCAGTCATCTGGGTGTTTTGTCTGTGCTGCCAAGTATGCGGGCGTGGGTAACATCTGTGTGGCTGAGTTCTGGCTTTCTGTTATACAGGCCTGAATCCTTTTTCTTTCTCCTTAGACACTTAAGATCCACTCAGGGTGAGTTACACTCCGAATTGTAAGGTAGCAGCAGTGTTTTCTTGTTTCCTCCCGCTTTTCAGAAGAAAGAAGCAAACCAACAGGAAGCAGGTTAATGTTTACAAAACTCTAGTTTAAAAGGCATTAAAGAAACAGGTTACGATATGGTGTCAGTAAGCATTACCTGTGTTGGTGTGTCCTGTTTAAGACACATGTCGCTGAAGGTGGGTGAAAAGATTTTAGGCGGAGCATTCAATAAAGAGACTTCCAGAGCGATAAAGACTTCCTTTTCTAGTTTTTAATCCCTTTACCTCCACCTGGAAGAAAGCCTCAGCTGGGTGCTAGTCTGTCTCTTAACATCCCTCTAACACTTGCTAACCTGCCCTTTTCCCGAAGATCAGTGGCCTAAGGTTCAACCCTTCAGTAGGCAACAGAGTCTCTCTGCAATTTAATAACATTGCTGTGCTTACTTTTTATTTAATTTTCATAGTTGCCTTCTTTTCCATTTATGGCACTGCATAAAGTTTTTTTTTTTAATAAAGTGTGCCTATTTAAAGAAAGCTGTCATCATCATAGTAAGATAAGTGTATAGATATGTTGAAAATCATGAAGGTAGTCCATAAACAGCCCAATTTTAGGAACCAATGACCAAGTCCTTCACTGTGAAGAGACAATGTAATTCTTTCATTCATCCATCCATTCACCCACGTACCCATTCATCCACGTACCCATTCATCCATCCTACATCTATCCATCCACCCACCTTTCCATCCATCCATCCACTCATCTTTCCATCCTCCATTCATCCATCCACCTATTCATCCATCCAACAAATATTTCTTTTTTTTTATATAAATTTATTTATTTGTTTTAGGCTGTGTTGGGTCTTTGTTGCTGCGCTGCTGCGTGTGAGCTTTCTCTGGTTGCAGTGAGCGGGGGCTAGTCTTCGTTGTGGTGTGCGGGCTTCTCATTGCAATGGCTTCTTTTGTTGCAGAGCACGGGCTCTAGGCACACAGGCTTCAGTAGTTACAGCACGCGGGCAGAATACTTATGGCTTGTGGGCTCTAGGGCTCAGGCTCAGTAGTTGTGGTGCACAGGTTTAGTTGCTCTGCTGCATGTGCGATCTTCCTGGACCAGAGCTCAAACCTGTGTCCCCTGCATTGGCAGGCAGATTCTTAACCACTGCATCACCAGGGAAGTCCCCAACAAAAATTTCTTGAGTATCTATTATGTTGTGCTGAATCCTGTGGATCAGGGAGCAAAGTCCTTAGCCTTAAGGAGTGGTAGGAGAGATAGATGGCAATCAGATAAACAAATAAGCATATAAAATAAGTCCAGAAATAAAATGAAGGGAAAAAAACAAGGGACTAGAGAGTGACAGAAAGTTCTATTTTTGACAGAATGGTCAGGGCAGAGCTCTCTGAGGAGATGCCATTTGAGCAGAGTTGGAATGAAGATAGTTGTGAACTCTCATATATCTGGAGGCAAAAGCATTTCAGGAAGATGGAATAGCCAGTGCAAAGCCCTGAGGCAGGAGTGTGCCTGGGGTGGTGTGGCTGCAGCAGAGTGAACAAGGGGCACAAGATGTGACTGGAGATCTGGGCAGGAGTGGAGTCACGTAGGGCCTTGTTGGCCATGGTAAGAATTTTATCGCTAGTGAAATGGGAGCCATTGTGTGTTCTGAGCAAAGAAAACATGATCTGATTTATGTTTTTAAAGGTCACTCCTGCTACTGTGCCAAGAAGAGATGGGGGAGAATGTGGAGGAGACATGAGGAGGGTCCTGCAGCCTGTTCCAGGCTGTGGCTTTTACTCAGATGGTGGTATTGAGAAATTTAAGCTCCCAAAGCTGGGGATCTTTATTAACCATTTCTAAGGGATGAGTGACAACTGCATAAGACTCTCTCATCTTTCTCCCCTGAATAGTCTCCACAGATCTTCCATCCCAAACATGCAGTGGACCGAACCATCTGCAAGCCTAATGTGTTACAATCACTGTGTCCTACGCTTCTAACTGGGTGTTCAAGAGAAGCCACGTTCCCCTCTCATCTCTGCAAAGAAAGCCCAAACCTCACCAAGGACAGAATGAGATTACTAGGAGATTGCATACCATTCTCTTAAAAGAACTTGTCATATAATCTACCTTCCATTGGGCCCCACCCTCTGGCACTCCAGTCCATTCACTGCTGAAAATCACCAGAGACTCTCTTAATCTACTTCCTTGAACTCATCTTTTTGGCTCCATTGGTCAATTCTTATGATCTGATGACATAAACTGTGCTCAGCAAGCTGAGTGTCAGGGCCGCCAGCTCACTGGGGTAAAATGGAATTATCAGACTGAAATCAGAAGCCACTTAAATCTTCAACAAGCTCTCACTATCATTGTTGATTCAAGAGACTGTGCTTTCCCAGACACCGGTGCTATTCCTGACAAGATGTTTTACTTGCATGGAAGAGGTCTCTTCAGAGGAGTGATTTACAAATATCCAATGAGGCTGAAACATCATAAATCTGCAAATCTCCTGGTCCTGGTTCTTTGGAAGCCCCAGAAGGGAAAATGCACCCAAAGCGCCTCGGAGATACATCTTATCCTTCAGGGAAGAGTGAGACAGCCTCCTCAGAGTGTTTGCTCTGGGAGTATTCCCCAGTAAGCTTTACAATGTTCCACTGGTGAACTGAAATGTAATCATCTTCTTAACAATAATAACAAGAGCTATTCTATTTTCAACACAGCAGTCTCCATCGTCCTGGCATTAAGTAAGTCACAGCAGGTCTCCCCTACTCTCCAAACCTTCCAATGGCTTCCATTTCCTAGAAACATCCAAAGTTTTCCTGGGGCTCCCCCACCCTTCCTGGTCTGTCCTCTCTTACCTCACTGATGTCATCTCCCATCACTCCTATCCTCCCTTGTTTTCTCAAGCCACACTGGTCCCCTTGCTGCTCCTCAGAAACTCTAAGCATGCTCTCACCTTAGGGCTCTGCACTGCCCCAATGCTTGGAATGACCCCGTCCACCATATCCTATTGGCTGACTCATTCAGCACCTCCAAGTCTTGGCTTAGGTGTCACCACTTTAATAGTCTGACCCTGACTATCCTGTGCCCTCTTCTTCTGCTGCTCTTCTTTCACCCTGACCTTTCTTTTTTCCATACTGTTTTCACCTAAATTCCATATGACTGTCGTTGTTGATTATTTATTGTCTTTTTCCACACTAGAATATCAGTTCTACAAGATCAGGGATTCTATTTTGTTCACCAAAGTATCTCATGTACCTCAAATAGAGTCCAGCACATAGTAGGTGCTCAATAGATAACTGTTGAGTGTTGAATGGCTCAAATTTGTTGGGGGCTTAGTATGTGCTTTTATTATACTGAGAACTTTACATGTACACATATAATCCTTAGCAATCCAGGAGAAAGGTAATATTTCATTCACGAGTGAAGAAATCGAAGCACAGAAGGTGGGTTAACCTGCGAGGGTCACACAGCTAGTAGATAATGAAGCCAGGATTCAAACCCAAGCAGTCAGTCCTAGAACACTGGTTCTTAACTATACCAACTAAATTGAAACAAGCAATACCAAAAAGAAGATGTGCACTCAGCAGGCAAGTTTTGCTATGGTAGACATCAACTTACTGCTCCTACATTCGTTCTCTTGCTGGCAGTTGCACCCTGTTTTCCTCTAGGGAGTCATTCCTTCCTCCACTCTCAGTCCATGGGACTCTATTCCTGAGCAGGGGCAAAGCACGTGATGAGAGAAAGCCAATCAGCACTAGCGAACCTCAGGCCTTGGTGACTGGCTCACGGGTGGTCATGTGACCTGATCACCACTGAGATGCTGGGACAGGATGGCTTCACTGTTGCAGGACCTGGAGGCTGAGAAGGTGGAAAACTGATGGCACCGTCTTGTGAGCTTACAGGGAGGTGAGTCTGCCTGAGAAGAGTGCCAACACCAAGGCAGTAGAATCAATGAACTCGAGAGAGGCCCTGGAGCTGCCCACTGGGCTTGTCTGAGGCCCTGAGAGGCTCTCCTCTCTACTCCAGCATCCTCTGTGGGTAATAGCTTCTCTCTGCGGAAGAACACCCTTTTGATTTTCTGTTTTCATTTCTTTCTCTTTCTTTCTTTCTCTCTCTCTCTTTCTTTCTTTCTTTTTCTCTCTTTCTCTCTTTCTCTCCCTCCCTTCCTTCCTTCCTCCCTCCCTCTCCCCCTTCCTTCCTTTCCTTACATTAAGTGGTTACTATATACCAGAAACTATCTTACATTTAAATACATTATCCCATTTTAAAAACAACAGTATTAGCTAGACATGTTTAATATTCCCATTCTGTAGATGAAGCCAGTCTAGAAAATCTGCACAGGGTCACCCAGTTGACAGAGTCCAGTTTCAAACCCAAGCCATCTGACTCCAGCCCATGTACCCTTAATCATTAGGCAACACTGCCTCCCTTGTGGAGCACAGGGATTTGTGTTGAGCAGGCCAGAGTGAATAGAAGAAGAAAGGGTGGCTACAAAGTCAGCTAGTGTGAATGCAGGTGGTAGTGTGATGGGCGGACTGGCATCGTGATTAAGAACCAAGCTTTGGATTCAGGCCAGCTCTGGTTTGAATTTGGCCTCTATCATATACTAGCTGTGTGGACTTGACACATTCGTTAACCTCTCTGAGCTCTTGAATTCTCATCTATACCATGAAGTTCCCTGTCTTGAAAATGTATTGCTTGGTTGAACTGGGAAGATGGATACAAAGCGTTACCCCGTTATTTGGTACATAAGTGAAAACCACTATGTTAAAACATTTATATATAATTACTGTTAATATTCTGATTATTCTTAGTCACCCTTAGACCCCTGAGTCACAGCCACAGTCATCTGAAGACAGAGAGCAAAGTGTGTTTTCTCCTCTGTGACATTAACTGACAGCCCCCCTTCTAGCTTTACCCTTGAAACTGAAGACTACTTACATACAACTGAAAAAAATCCATTTAAACTATGCCAATTGAATTTTGTCAACCCTGGGAGGGAAAATGTACGATGTGTAGCCTTCAGCATGTGACTGTGTTTAAAGAGATGTTCTCAGAAATATGCACAAGCCCCAATGAAGGGCACATTAATCTGAGGCCTTCCCTGGGTGATGTCAAACAGACACCTCTTTCAGAATTGGCAATCTGGCTACGAAACCACTGGTATTGTGCCACAGGCATAAACCTTCACAAGCAGGGTGGGGATTGTACAAACAGGAAACATCTCCCAGATCTCAGATTAATGCAGCTGTGAAAAATAGCATTTCAATAAGTGTGTTGTCCAAATGGAGGCACTTTTCTTGAAAAGCCTTTCTTTTCTGTCCTGAGAAAGAGAATGTTTTGGCTAAGCAGAAGCCTTAGAAAAAATATTTTCTAAATATGCATGTTTTCTGCATGTCAGTTTCATATTGCACATTGTAGATCATTGCTGAGACTCCATAGGTAGAAGATCTCCCCCCAAAATGCTTCTCTCTGACTTGAGCCATCACAAGTCAGCCGACCTACTTTACATTGGGGGGTTTTCAGCTTCCCGCCTTCTTTCCCCATTTCCTATGACTGTGCAGTGGTGTTTACGTTTACAAGAGAGCTTTCCGTGTGTGCATCAGCACCGACCAGAGACTATTTGAAGTTAAAGCACTTTGCCAGCTTCCACTTTCTTCACAGCGTTCCTTTCCGCTTCTTTTTCTTTAAAAAGAAAAAAGAAAAAAAAAAAACCTGATTTAAGAAAATTTGATCCGTTTGGGACAGACTGGCCCCAGCTATTCCTTCCTGTGCTCCCCGAGACAGAAGGCATGGAGGCAAGAGGGCCTAGAAGATTCCGGAGGGTTGGGGGGGGGATGATGCCAGGAGAGGGCAGGGGTGAATGGGGCCATCTCCATGGGGGATGTTCAATAACTCTCTTACCCTTTATGCTGTGGGACAGGGTCTCATTTGCTCAATTTGGGGTGACAGCAGCCTTTTTTGTTACAGTGGAGCCGCAGTTCTCAAAGGCCGCAAGCCGCATTCGTTATCTTAGCCACGGGAGGGCATGGAAATGGGAGGCGTTTTGGCAAGGACAGCATAAATCCAATGTTTGTGAGGGGCCGACCCAGCCGGGGAGGAAGGAATGCACAGTTTTCCTCTGACGGTGTGATTTCCTGCTTCTCGTTGGAGTGGTTGTCTGGACTCAGGCAGAAGCAAAATCTGCATCAATTACTTGAAAGGAAATCAACCCTATTCCTGAAGGTTTGGCAGCAGAAATATTCATTGTTGAGAAAGGGGAAGAAAAAAAAGGCCTAATGAACTCCCCTCTCTTCGGTATTTTCAAAGGCCTCTTGTGTTGGTGGCTGTTTTTTTTTTTTTTTTTTTCTTCCAGAGTTCTTAGGAACTCTCATTAGCCCCTCAATAAATGCTACTTTAAGGGCTTGTAACTTTGTCATTAAATCTTCACTCCAAGATGAATTAAGGTTGCAGCCGAGAAATGCCCTCCCCACCCCCACCCCCCAACGAGCTTCTTTACAATTACCAAAAAGGCAGGAAAATAGATTTGTGGGCGATTTTTAGTAGTCGTTTACGCGCCTTCTTGTCAAATAGTGATTAATTCAGGGCCACTTAAGTTTTCCAAACTTTCATCCATAATGGGCACGTTGACATTTTTATTTGAATCTCTTTACGCCATCCAAAATAATCTCCTTCAGCAACAGAAACTGCTGGTTAATTGCCACAGAGCAGCTGTTACCTCTTCTCCGTCGACAGCCTCTTTCGAGATGGTTTTGAGCTTGGTGCCTGTGGAACACACGGGCCAGCGACAGCGGGTGTCAGGTGGATTGATTGAATGGCTCCCTTGTTCCTGACTGTCTGTGTCTACACCGGTATCAGGGCCAAACAAAGCCCTCCACATCTAAATATAGCATTTTCTTTGGCCCCAGGCCCTCACTGTCTTGTTTTTCCATTCTTCCACACTCTAAAACAAATACGAGAGAGCCCCCTTTTAACGTGACTTATTTTTACCAAGATTTGCATATTCCTTGGGTCAGACAGTGTCCTGGAAATAGAAGTTCATGCACAATTAACCTGATTTTCTGGTTAATTGAAGGCGAACCAGAAAACGGCTTTGAAAATCCACTCCTGGTACACAACTCTCCTGAGAATGTGTTGAGACACTTTCAGAAAAGCAGAATATCGGAACCGAAAGGGAAACAGGCGTGTGTGTGCTCAGATCCCTGGGAGGTGGAAGGCGGCACCTATGGGTCCAGCTGAGTTACTTGGACTTTCCGTCTTCTGCACAAACCATTCCAGTTTTGAACGGTTTTTGTTCTTGGATATTTCCTTCTTGTATTTCCTGCTTTAATTATTAATGAAGTCCAGTGAATGTTGTTGTTGTGGGTTTTGTTTTTTTTTTTTGAATTGCTCACCTGATGATGGAGGAGCCCACAGGCCTTCAGGATCCCATGCTGGTCATTGCCCTGTCGCGTGGAGATCCTAACGCCGAGGTGTGATTGGGTGGCCCTGTTGGAGCTGTGAACCATCTGTAGTGATTACAGACTCTCCAAATTTGTTGTCTTATCATCTGCTCTTCTCCAAGACTGGGCTGAGCTACCCAGAGCCAGATATTGGGCGTTCAGTTAGATGCGATCTGTTCATCAATTTTGTGTTCTAGCGCACCAGAAGGATAGCCCTTCCCGAATGTTGGTATAACTTGAGGCTGAGAGAGAAAAAGAAAAGAAAGAAAAATAGTTAATTTAAAATGATTGATCTACTCTTTTCGGATTGTAAAAGTAATATGTGTTATAATAAGTTCACACAATACAGAAAAGTAAGAGAAAGTGTAAGTTCCCTAAAGTCCTGCAGAAATATTTTGTAATTAAAAAAAAAAAAAAAAAGCATCTGGCCCAGGCCAGGCCCATGTGGAGGTGGTATGGCCTTGACTCTAGATGTGATTACAGGTCGGGCTTCTACAGTTTAAGCTGTCAACCCCACCACCTGCTTCCTCTGTCTTCCAAGCATTGATAGAAACTCCAGGCAGCCTTCCAGCTCCCCTGGAAGGCCCAGCTGAGAACAGTGTTATTCAGGGACATCTAAGGATCATGACAGCCATACACCCCTCGAGGCCCCAGAGTTCTATCTTTGGATCAAATTGGAAACCAGAATCCTGCTCATTCGTGCCAGATTTGTTTAGCCCAAGGTGAGGAGTTCCGCAGCACACATGTGATCAGTCATCTGCCCTCTCCTCTGCCCGGCCTCGACGTGGCCTCGAATTCTTCTCACAACAGTCTCTGTGAACCACCAGGCAGCTGGAGTGGGCACTAGACAGGTGCCCATTTGCCTCACTTTTTCACTCTAGCTCTGGAATTTAACAGCTGCATTTGCTCTCAAGTTGACATTGAATTTCTCTTTCGTTGCCCTCTTATGAAGAGCCTTGAGTGTAAAGTTTATTTTACAACAAAGTGCCCAGAAAATATGTCTCCCCTATGAAGAACTGTATGCTCAAGTGAAGTGAGTCTTTGTCATTGGTCATCATTCCCCTTTCACTCATGCTGCCAGGAAGCTCTGAGTCAGATCTCAAAGTTCAGTGGTAGCAAACATAATGAGTGTATGATTGCACGAGTCGCAACCTCCTTTTTTCCTTGCCCACAGTTTTTGTTTCTAGCCTATGTGTGTTCGTTATGAACTGCCTCACATCGAAGAGACAAACGTATAAACAGATACACAAAGTTAAGAAGTCATGCTGCCAATCTCATGCCTTATGAACACAGGCCTCGGTCTGGAAGTTTGTTTTATTTTCCTTCGTGCTTAAAAACACATCCATGGCTTTGGACTCTATCTAAGAAGAGAGTTTGGCTGCGAGAACAATGTAATCGGAGCTGGAAAGGGGAAATAAAACTGGATATAGGACATCTGAATTTTAGGCCTTTTGCGAATGTTCTTGTGGCCCATTTTACAGATAACCAACATGAAGGAGGACTCGGCTTCCAGGGGCCACCAGAGCCTGTCTGAGTGGCGTGTCACTCTAGAGACCTGCCTCCAGGCCTCCCTGCCTTGCAATCTCCTGCAACCTTGTCCATTTCCAAAGTGCTTCTACGCTCCAGGTCCTTCCAAATGCTGCTAGTGAGCCCACTGAACTTCTACTTTGTTTAGCAGTCAGCATTGCCGCGACTTTTGAAAAGCATGAAATCTCCAAGGGAAGGAACGTCCTTTAGGTACTTGGCTTCCAACCCCCCAATATGGAGAAACAATCTGAATACACAAAATTAGAAAAACATACACAGAATGGTTGTTTAAAATTCACAGCTGTCAACATCAAGTATTTTGTGTGAGAGAAAGAGTGTACGAAGCATCGGGTTTAACAAAATAGCTGCAGATGGATGGGTTCGAGGCTGGGCCGAGGCTGGCATTGTCTGCACTGTTTGCAGAGGCTCATTTGCATCGCAGGACAAAGGTCCCCTGTTGGAGACCCTTTCTCTGCATCCTCCTCCTCAAAAAGGCGGCTCGCCATCCGCAGTGAAGATAGCCTGCCTCGGTGCTCCCATCAGAAACCTACAGGAACGAACACAAATCTGTTATTTTAACACAACGTGGGCACAAAGTGGTGTTTTCACTCCGAATAAAGCTTGGGGAAGCTGAAGAATGAGGCCTTTTATTTGCAGGAGATACTCAAAGGAAGCAGGACTGAACTGTAGGCCAGCGCGTATGAATAAAGTTGTTAGAGAATTTGCAGCCTGTGGTCTGGGAGCTCCACTGTAAGTTTGCCGACTGTCAGCTTGAAGCACTTTGCATCAGAATGCATAATTGCATCTGTTAATGACATTTTTAGCCCAGTTCTCCAACAGAGAATAAATTCATTTTCCCTCTACTTTTCATACTGCCTGGGAGAGAACACTTTTTTTTTTTTTCAATTTAATAAACATGATTGACAATAGAAAAATGTAGATTTACTTTCTTTCTTTTCTGACTGTATTTTGGCATCCAGAATGCACACGTGTATTTTGCTGATGATTACGTGAGAACCCATTAACAATGGCACTCTTTCTGCAAATTCTAAAGGTCCTATCTTATGACTCTTGTAAGAAGTAGCTGGAAAGTGGCACGAAGACATGTTTAAAAATACACTGAGACTAAGGACATTTTAAGCACCGTGTCTAACGTGAAATGCCAGGGAAGAAAGGGCATGTCAGTGGTAAAGGCCAGACTCTGAGGCCAGGGCAGCCTCTGAGAGCATCACTTGGAACACTGGGGCTGCAATCCCACATTTTAAGGGGGTTGAGCTGAAAATGCCTCAGTCTTTTACCACTGCCTTTGAACCAGGAGCCCTTTGAACTTCAAACTTGGCTAAGCCCCACTGGGCAGCTGGTTTACCCTTTGCCCAAGGTCACAACGATTTTTAGTAAGAGATGTGAAACTAGCACCCTGACCTACCTGGATTGTTGGAGGGAGCCTGGGGAATCTATCCATTTTTCTCTTTCCTTTCCTCCCTTCCCCCCCCCTTCCCCCCCCCACCAATCTCAGTGCTCCCAGGAAGAAAGGTTAAGAGTCCACCTTTCCCATACGGGTGGGGAATAGCAGAGGAAAGATGGCTGTAACTGAGGCTGAGAAACCCAGAGGACATGGTGATTCTGAGGCCGTGGCCTGAGGCGCCATGAGTCTGGGGGTGGTGACTGTCCAGCCCTGCTCGGGAGAGTGGCCCCATGATGTAACTGAGGGCCTTGACACCAGCTCTTTAAATCAGGGGCTCCTATAGGGGCGCCCCACTGCCATTGTTTCTAATGGCCTTAATCCCCGGCCTGAGGGGCAGGTTAAATAATTTTTCTTTTTTAACCACCAAAGAAACCCTCACATTGGAGTAGAAGAGAAAGAAAAAAAAGTAAATCTCCCAGAGCATAGAGCATAGATAATCTCCTCTTGATCTGGTCTCCCTGGGCCTCTGCCTTGCAAAGCTAAGCGTTCACGATGGTTCCGGGAAGATGAGTATGGGAATGTCCCCGCCTGGGTTTGGGAGGGCATGCTAAGGGGTGGGGGTCCCTGTGGCACCTTCAAAGCCCTAAGCCCGTGCTTGCCAGTGACGGCTGTGAGTGTCACCTGGTGCAGAGCAGTAGACTGGTCTCTGCCTCGCGGGCCGTGTGTCTCGTGGTCATATATCTGTGTCCAAACGAGAGGTCGAATGAGATCATTGAAGTGAAAGAGCTTTGTAAACGATGAAGCACTGGACAAACATCAGTGCATCTTCATGATTAGTAGCACAGTCCCGCTCATGCCAAGGAGACTATTAAAAATTTTTGTTTTGGTCTGAGTCTTTTTTTTTAATGGTTAACAGATATTTATCGAGCGCCTACCACCGACCGACCAGGCGATTTGGCACGATAAATCGGATCATGTCGCTCCCTCACTTGAACCGCTCCAGGGCTCCTCATTACGTGCAGAATAACATTCATAAGAGAGGTCTGGCCCTGCAGGCTCCCCCTCCTCGTTCCCCTCCATCACCCGCTTCCCTCTCTGCCCCAGCCGGGGCGCCCTCCTCACTGCTCCTCAAACACGCCAACATCATTTCACCTTAAAGCCTTTGTACGTGTTGTTGAATCTGCCTGGAAGACACCCTCTTTCATCCACTCAGGTCTCCGTTCAAATGTCACTTCCTCAAGAAGGTTGCCCTTGACCGTGCTCTTTCTAACCACCCCCTACTCTTGGTGCTGTTTAACCTCTCACTTTGCTTTAAGGTTCTTCGCAGCCCTCGTCATAATCTGAAATTGTTGAAGATATGTGTGAGTGTGAGTGTGAGTGTGTGTGTGTGTGTGTGTGTGGCTTGTCTTCCCCACCAGAATACATGCTCTGTGAGGTGCATTTCACCCTTGGCTCTATGCTCCTGGTACGTGGCATACAGTAGGTGCTCAATAGAACCTGGCATACGATGGGGGCTCAATAAATATTAATGGGAGGAATGCACAGGAGATGCAAAGATGAGAAGAAATCAGGGGGTGTAGAGTTCTGCCTTTCATCTCCTGGGATTTGCTTAGAAAGGAAGCAAAGAATAAGAACACAATGTTTACTCTGTGACTGAGTGTGAAAGACTCAGACACCCAAGTTCTTTTCCATAAGGAGGATGTGCCCACGATGGAAGATTTGGCTCCTAAGGTCCCTTTGGAGCCAGACGTTTCGGTGGGAGAGATATAAGGACCGGGGTCCGGAGAACCAGGCCAGAGGCTTCGGGGGTGGACACACACTGGGAGGGCCGTCCAGCTCCCAGTGACGCCCAGTGACCAGACTGATGTTACCACCTCTCCTCCACCGCCCTCTCTGTGGGTCCAGTGAGAGCCACGTGGGTCCTCCTCTCTGCCTCCTCTCTGATTGGTTCAAGACTGAGCACCTCACCCAAGCTGAGCCCCTGAGTCTCCTTCAACCCTTCACCACGGGTGGCCAGCAGCCCTTAGTCAGGCCAGCGAGGGCCTCCCCGAGGGATTTTCCAACTGAAACTAGAGAGAAAACTGTTTTCCTTTCTAGTCACAAAGCTGTGAGGATGCAAGGCTAGGAGGGGCCAGCAGCGGAAGTTCTAGCATCCTGGCAACAGCCACAGGAAGAGAGATGCAGAGACAAGAGGTAGTGATGGAGATATGGAGATAAAGAGAGGAGAGCCGATTCTACTTCCACTCCCTCCCTTCCCTCCAGTCCTGAGCCACTGAATCCCCCCTTTCTGCCTACACTAGCTCAAGCTAGTTTTTTTAAACCAACCAAATGTGCCCTGATGAGTCTATTTTTGTTTAAACTAGTTATTCAGTTATTATAAAGTAAGCACATACATTTACTCTAAAAAGGCAAAGCCTCCAGGAGATTGTCTAATGGAAAGTGGTCTTCCTCCCTGTCCCCTCGTCCCTGCTCCACTCACCCCCCAGCTGCATTCCCTGGAGGTGACCAGTAGCCACTTGTTAAACTGATTACCCTTCTTACTGTCATTTGACCAACTCCTGGTAAGCATTTTGAAAAACAGCAGAAAATCTTTTGTAATTTTGATTTATCTGATTGTAATATATATTACTCTTGTAGATTTTCAAACAATGGGTTATTCAGTCATTTATTTCAGTCAGCTCTGTCTGCAGTAGTAAATGTTTTGACATTAGCCATTTATTTCAGAGATGAATGATTCATTTGGGTATTTCTCAACAACATAAAATAATACTGTGGGTAAGGGTATTGCTGACTTTTTGGCAGGACTGAGTTATTCCTTTTCACATTCGTTATACTGATCATGGTGCTTTGTGTAGAGCAGGCACACAGTATGTGCTGGAATGGATGAAAAATTTGGTGAAATGAAGCCAAGGACAGAAGGGGAAAGAATGGAGCTTTATTGAATGCCTTCAAAGTACCATGGGCTTAGCATGCTTTATCTCGTTTAGTTGTCACTGTAACCGGAGTGGCTCCAGTCCCTGTCCTTCTCTAGCTGATTCTTCGGATTTTCATTTCAAAATGTGGCTACTCCGTGTCTCTCCCACTCATTTGTTTGCTTAGGTTGGCCAGGGCTGCTTTCTGTTGCTTGCAACTCAAGAACCCTGACTGACAGGGAAATCACTGCATCGAAAGTAGGGTGCAGTGGACTGGGCAGGAAACAGATGCATCCCTGTTTACAAATGAGGGAGATGAAGGTACCGAACCAGGCAGGGCTTTGCTTCAGCCCACATAGCTAGGAAGTGGCTGAACAGGAATTAACTCAGGTCTGTCAGGGTACAAAAGTTTGGTCCTTTCCACCACTCTGCAGCCAGGTGCCAAGACTCTGGCACAGGAACACATTGTTTCTAGAGGCTAAAGAAAGCGTGACCGAACTTGCATGGTTTTCACCTACAAGTCAGTCTGCGGGTTTTATTCTTGGAGACTTTTCTAGATCCTTCTTGATGCAATGGCATGTCTTAGACACTTAGACAACAATGTTTAGATAAGATAAATCATACACTCTTCTTCTATTTATCTTTCATATCTTTAAATATTTCATATGTGCCCCATTCCTCTTCTGCTGCCTCCACTACATAATTAAAAAGAAAAGAAGGGGACTACCAGCTATGGTGAATATTGATCAAAATGTTTGTTTCAGGTCTGACTGTATCTCACACAATATAACAAAGTGGTCAAAAGCAGAGACTCCAGAGCCAGATTTCCTGTACTTCTTTTTTCTTTTTAAAAAAATTATATATTTATTTTTATTATTTATTTTTGGCTGTGTCAGGTCTTCGTTGCGTTATGCAGGACCTTCGCTGAGGCATGCGGGATCTTTCATGGCGGTGCGTGGGCTCTTTGTTGCAGCACATGGACTTCTCTCTAGTTGTGGCCTGTGGGTTTTCTCTTCTCCAGTTGTGGCGCACAGGCTCCAGGTGCATGGGCTCTGTAATTGTGGTGTGCAGGTTCTAGAGTGCGTGGGGTCTGTAGTTTGCATCACGCAGGCTGTCTAGTTGAGGTGCGCAAGCTCAGTAGTTGTGGCGCGTGGCATGTGGGATCTTAGTTCCCTGACCAGGGATTGAGCCCCCATCCCCTGCATTGGAAGGCGGATTCTTTACAACTGGACCACCAGGAAGTCCCGGGATTTCCTGTACTTGAATCCCAGCTCTGCCACTTGTTGTGCAACTCTATGGTATGTGATAAATCTTATCATCTCTGTGACTCTGTTTTCTTATCTGTAAAATGGGTATAATAATAAAAGCTCATGTCTCCCAGGATTGTTGTAAGGATTAAAAAGTTATATCAAAAACACTTAGAACAGAGCCTAGCACATAGTAGGTGCTGTGTTTGCTATTAATATTTTCCCTTAATTTATCATTTAAATTTTTAAATTACATTTTAAGGTTTGGAGGGACCTAAGCAGATGAAATGTTTTGAATTCTGCAGGTACATGCGTGTGAATTTTGCAGTTCAGAACAGTAGCTCAGAGTCTGTGATTAAGGCATAGGTCTGGAAGTCACAAATGACTGGGAGCGGTAGGAGTATAAACAGAATCCTGCTTCATGGATATTCTAATTATTCTTTCCTCTTTGACATGATTCCTTGTTTAGCTGCATAATATGAAGCAATACTTACGCAGTTCGGGAAAGGGCACTTTAGAAAGATCAGACCCAATGATCTTAAAGCCATGGTGTATGGTTCAGTGAAAGTATAAGTAGGTCAAATACCTCTAACAGAATTAGCTGAAATTATGCAAGCTATTATATTGGATATTACTGTTTGAACATTTTGTATAAACGGCAGTAATACATATTCGTCTTTAGAGGATGAATCAAGACAAAACTAATTCTGGCGAATTAAGAATTGTATTTTCCAGGAATTAACTACCACAATTTGACTGCAGCTGTAAAAATTTTATTAGGCAATACATCTGACCTCAAATTGGAAATTTGTGTTGGAACCAGTTTAGGAAATAATTATTGCTGTGTTGTTAACTTTATATTTGCCTCATAAAACACAGCAGGAGCAACAGGGTAGGGTGAATGTAACAAAAGAAAGCCCTCCGACATGCTTGAAACAAGATTTCCAACCTAGCTGGAACACCCACTATCTGATGAAGGCTGTCCTGCTGACGTTGTGGAATTAATAGTTCATAGCTTTCAGACTGTGAGAAAGAAATGTGTGGATGTTGTTTGTATCATTCACACCAGCCAATACGAAGCGTCACTGTGTGCATACCTTAAACCGTTTGCCTTGGTAAAGTTTAACTTCCCCACACACCTGCAACCTCACAGGAAGCCACACATGCACATCAACATTGACACTCAGCCCACCCGCTTTTTCCAGTTTGTCCAGTTTGCATTGTGAAGAGGATGAGCGGAGAAAGACCACCTTCTCTTGGAAGCGTGGGGTTGCTGTCAGCCTTGCTGCTGTGGTTGTGGAGAGAGGGCTAATTATTTCATGCAGGTGTGTGACTGGATATGATGCTTCCTTGTGCTAGTATCATCTTCTAGTATCTTCCAGTAGCATCTAGTATCTTCTAGTTTCATCTCAAAGACGTAATTTGAGGTTATAAACTGTGTCCGTGGCTACTTGCTACTGGTTGCTGTGGGGCAGGATTATCCGAAAGTTGGAACACAGATTGTCTCTAGGATGAAGTAGCAAATACCATAGAGTCACACCTCGAGAAATTTACTCCCTTCACAGTCCTCTCATGGTCCTTCTGGTTGTATCAACCAGGATATCTCAGTTTAGTGGTAGGACATCTTTAACACCTTTTAAACTCTTGTTACCTCCATTTTTACCAGAGATTGGGGAGGGCTTGGACTCAAAGCCATGGAGGCAATAGTAGCTAGCTAGACATTAATGATGCTGATTTGTTTGCCCTGCTTTTTTTTAATGGTTGTAGTTGATTTAGGATAAATGGACATGATTTTTCATTTATGATAGGGCTTGAATGTCTACTTTAAAATAATTGAAACATAAAATAATTAAATTGATTTTAAGAAAAAAATATTAGCTAAATATCAATAAGTAGTCCTTGTGTAAGGCAAGGACTTGGATAAGGCAAAATCAAGAAGATTGTTCGAAGACGCATAAGTGGCATGCTCAAAGAATTAACTGGAGGGAATTCCCTGGTGGCACAGTGGTTAAGAATCCGCCTGCCAATGCAGGGGACACAGGTTCCAGCCCTGGTCCAGGAGGATCCCACATGCCGTGGAGCAACTAAGCCCGCAAGCCACAACTAATGAAGCCCACTCGCTGCAACTACTGAAGCCCGAGTGCCTAGAGCCTGTGCTCCACAACAAGAGAAGCCACCGCACTGCAACAAAGAATAGCCCCCACTCGCCACAACAAGGGAAAGCCTGCGTGCAGCAATGAAGACCCAATGCAGCCAAAGAAAAAAAAGAATTAACTGGAAAGAGGTTAATGAAATGACTAGTTACAGAGATGTGAGCAGGGTGAGGGGGACCAAAGAGATATGCTGAACACCCAGAGGTAGCAACTGTGGGAGGCCATTAGCCTCTGAGGGCTGAGCATGAGGGCAAGGAGGGGTATCCCCAGAGCCATGTGAGACCTGGGACTTAGGAGGTGGGAGACAGCTGCCCCACTGGGAAACAGGGAAATAAGTACCCCAACCACTCTCTGTTTCCAATCTTCCAACATGCTGCTGGTGCCTTACATCAGCCCAGCCCAACCAGAAGCCAAAATCAAGGGAAAGGCTGGGAGATGCAGTCCTCAGAGGTTAGCATCGCAGGGCACAGAGCACAGTGGAGCAGGAAGGAGTGGGCACTGGCAAATGGAGAAAAGCCAGAACAGTGATGCTTAAGTGACTGAATTTGGGAGATACTGCTGGGCTGTATAGAGAAAGGGGAAGTGGTGATTGGGCGAAAGAGAAATGACTTTTGAGATCCTACCCTGTATTTTCCACAAGTCAAATATCCTTGCCCTGCTTTATTTCGTTATTGATATCATGAGTGGACAGATAAGATGAACTAAATTCACCTCTGAAATTCTTGTATTTCAAGAGAACAGAGCCAAGTGATAAGTTATTAGCAGATGAATGTTTCATTTAAAATCCCTACAGCAGGCAGCCCAGCTCACCCACATGCTTTGTAAAGTAGAGCACAGCAGTTGAGAAGAACAGCTTAGGGACCCAGCTAGCTGGGGTTCAAGTCTCAACTCCATCATATCCCAGCCATCTGATATTGAGTGATCATTTATTCTTTCTGTGAGCCTCATTTTATTCATCTACAAAATGGGGACATGACAGTTCCTACTTCTTAGGGATGGTATAAGGATTAAGTTGGTTAATACAGATTAAGTTCTCTAAACAATACCTGACACATAATAAATGTTCAGTAAGTGTTTTATGGCTACGTTATTATAATTGTTTTGTTTTGTTTTGTTTTATTTTGCAGATGATAATAATATCCCTTCTCTCTTTGAGGCATAAGTAATAGTACTAATGCTGAGACATAAAAAAATTGAATAAGGAAGGATCTTTCCTCCCCAGTATTTCTTACCTGCGGTAAAACGCCAGTAGATCAGAAGGCACACTATTCCAGTAACTGAGACCCTGGTTAATCAAGGAAATCAGAACTCCCTTTTCATTCTAATATCTGTTGAAATGTTTTCTGAGAAGGACCAGTCCACTTAGATCATCTAGTGAAGAGAGCAGTGAATATAGCTGAACCATCTCTTGGAGACTGAAAGCCTGAGTGAGCTGAGACTCACTGTTCATAAGCTGTGGACTTACCCTTCCAGCCTATGGATCAAGAATAGGTCTTAGGCTGAACATCCCAGGTACTAATTTTAAAGGATTTGTCCTTAATCTACAATGTGCTCTTTTATTATCATTTGCTTCTTTCTGATGTGATGGAGAAAATACCCTGGAAGGTCAGCGTTCTCCTAGCCCAAGGGCGCTTTAAGTGGTAAAAATCCTTCGTTTAATTTGTGCGTATGTGTTGGGGGCGGTGCCCAGGAAAAGGCATGACTCTGGTCCTTGAGGATATTATGATTACAACGCAGAGCATGAGTAGGTCAGACGCTTCTGACTGCCTTAAGACTGATGCGCCTGGGGTGCAGAGGGAGTCCCTGAGAGGCACTTTCCTTGTCTGCTAGAGATCTAGGGTAAGTTGGACAGAGCAGAGATCACCTGGGGAAAGGACTCATTTCTGGGCTGGATTCGGAGGGGTAAGTAGGTTGTTGAGGATTGGAGATGGTTGAGAGGAGACATTCATGATAGAGATAATTCTACAAGTAAAGGCTTAAAGTGAGGCCACTACTGACTAGGATTCAAAACAAGCAAACATCTAGCTTGGCAGCCATGTGCTTTTGCATGTTGCAAGCAGGCTCTTGATGTGTTTGTTTTATTGAATAGAATATGGCCTCCATAGTGAGAAATAGATCAGAAAACCTGATTGGGGTCAGATTATAAAGAGTTTTGAGTGCCAAGCCAAAGAATGAGTATGCAAGATTATGAGTTGATTTTTTTGACTTTTAACCTTGAAGTAAAAAGGTAGAGAGCCTTTTCAGCATCTCAGATCTTAAAATTAAGAGATGGATGTTATGACCTTGCCTTTGCAGTGTTCACAGTCAGACATGTAAAATGGTTACTGCATAGTGTGGCGAAGGTCACAGCAAAGGGACTGTGGGAACAGAGGAGAAATGTGTTTAACTCATGGGGGGTCAGAAAGGCTTCTGGAAAAGGGGATTCCTGGGTGAGACATGGGGAAGGGCAGTTGTTGATTCAGCAAAGGAAGGCAGAAAAAAGACGCTCCGGGCAGAGAGAGCGGGTGTGCAAAGATCCAGAGGTGAAAGAAGATGACTGTCGAGAAACAGCTAATGTGCTTCTTCTGAGGATGTACTAGTCAGGGTGATTTTGGTAGCAAGGCTCAGGAAGACACTCGAACTGGTGCAAATACAAATATGGGATTATCATAAGGATACGAAGGGCTCCTGGAGTCCAAGGACAATACAGCCAGGTTTCAAGGAACTTACTGACTATCAGGGGCTAAACAGTCAATACTTTTCAACCCTCCCCCATGGGCTACATAGCTTCTTATCTCTGCTTTTTCTTGCCTTATCTATTTCTGTCTCTCTCTCTCCTTTGACTTCCAAGATGGCCACAAGCCCACAACATTACTCAACCTGTCTACATAACCGTAACTAACTCAGCTTTTCAGCCCATAGTCCCAGGAGAGGGCACTGATCCCCTCAATTTTAGGTAGAGTTCTAGGCACCAGATGATGCCACAGAACTGTCTAGAGATTTATTACCTTTGGATCGGAACCTCTGGTCCAATAAGCTGTGGCTGGGAGGGAAGGAAGCGAGGTCATACAGTACATGTCTACTCATCTGGGGCTGTGCGTCTTAATGCCCCAATTCCCAAAGGTTCTAGGATGCCACAGAAGTGTAAGCTGTAGAGAAATCCAGGGGTGAGTTGGTTGGTAGTTTGAATAAAGAACCAGCCCTTGAGCTGACAGCATGGAACCCTGCAAAGCCCCTCCCCCTCCCCCTCCGCCGCCCTCCCCCTCCCCCCATCCGATCTAAGTGTGATGACCTGAGAGCCACTTGCTTGATTGACATTCTTGTCAAGATCCATTCCTTCTGGACCTAGACTGTTAATTTCATTTGGAACAGCAAAGAAATAAATAATTCAATTAGGCATTTTTCTGCTAAACCTATGGAGAGAACTAAGTGATAGGAATCTCCCCATCAAGTTGTCAGTTTTATCTTAAGCGCTCAGGGACAGAAAATGGTGGCAAATAACAATTTGCGATGGAGAGAAAGTATAAAGTGCAACCCTCCAGTCAGAATGTTAATTCTTCAAATTTTGTGTTTATCTTGATGGTTATGCTGCCTTCAATTTTATTAAAAGTTTAAGACTTTCTCTGATTAAAAATATACTAATATGCTAAGAAAAAATTCTCTCCCCCGCCATATTAAAATTTATTTCCCAGGAGAGAAAATAAATTTCCGTGAAACGAAAGAAAGAACTAAGAGATGCCCATTTTCTGAATAAGCCTGTTTTCTTCTTGCAAAGAATGTGCTTTCAGGCAAATACATTTGTGTGCCTCTGGAGGTATGTGATGTCAGCTGCTGTAAGACAATAGTAATTAAAAAATTACACAATTAAAAAAGGGAAAAGTTTGTCATCAATTTTAATGTTTTGTTATGTGAATTAATATTTCTTCTTATAATGCAATATTCTGCAATTTATCATGCAGGCACAGTCCTTGCTTCCGCATTGTAGATAATTAGTTTACATTACTCTACAGAAATGAATTGTCGCTGGTGATCTCAAGTGCCTGCTAACAAATCACTTCTGTTGGGGGATGCATTGAGATTCTACTCAGGCCTTAACTATCGCTATCTACGGCATCATTCTTACTTGTTAAGTATCTGGCTAATCAAACAAACAAACAAATAAAAAACAAACCAAAAACTAGATTCCTAGGCCAAGAAGGCTAGGAACCTATCCTTGTGACAAATCAACACTCTGTCCTCTCACTTCACAAAAAGGATTTGTGTTCTTCAAGTATAATTTTCAGGACGGACTTCTCTCCCCCACCCCCAATCCAGCCACTAAACAAACCAGCCAGGACAGTGAAGAGACGCTTGGGACTTCTCCAGGCTGTTAATGAGACAAAATCACTTGTGAGTGTTTGTATACCTCCTCCTCTGAAACTTGATCTCAACATGAAATACTCATGGAAAAGAAAATGGACCTCAAGATCTAATTCAGAATTCCGGTATTGGTCACCATGTGTGCGAGGGCCATATCATACATCAATTTCATCACAGGAAGAAAATTGGATTGCCTGATCATGTCTGGTGAGCTCAGTACTGCAGAGCAGATCTGTCTGACTGTAGTCCTAAAGGGCAGTACACATGCAGGGTATAGCCTGGGCACACGGGGAACTGAGCAGGAGCTAATGGAGATGTGACCTCCAAGCATCGCTTCTCTGGGAGTTTTAGAGAGAAGACTGACTTCTGAGAATCTGATTCACTGTCATCTAGAGATTCTCAGGAACCTGGGAGTACTCCAGAAGACTTCAGAGACATATCAGCCCTTCCTCCCAAGAGTTCCAAGCCTAAGATGCAACTAGATTTGACCCGGGCAACAAGCATTTATGGGGTGCTATTAAGGGCCCCAAGATTGTGGATTCTTGGGTGGAATTATTGAGAAGTACAAGTCTGGTCTCTGCATTAGAGGGACGTATAGTCTAGTTGGGGGAAAAGAGGTGAGCATTGGACAAAAAGACATGAAATATAAGGGCACAAATATTAATTATTGATTAGTATTTCCCAAAGTTCAAGTGATTTTAGGTGTACATGGGCACAGCATTAATTAATAAATTAATGAGAAAATTAACTCATTTCAATCTCTTCTCCGTCTTTCCATACCAACAAGAGAATCTCCACATTTGGTTGCTAACATGTCTTTAACACTTCGCTAACTTTTCCCAGCTTCCCTTTGAATAAGAAAAGAGCAGGTTTCAGGGTACAACGTAAAACCCTAGGCACAACCTTAGTAACAGTGCCTTTGTCTGTCTTTACTTACATTCTATTTCTGCCAAGTGCCATTGGTTTTCAGTTTATAATTATGATATAAAATTTCCTTTTAAAATAAACTGTTTAAGTAAAGGCAGTGGATCTATTTAAAGAAACATATTCAGTAATTAGTAGCTTAGATGGTAAGTGGCTATAGCAAAAAAAAAAAAAGTGAAGGTGATATAGGCATGTTTGAAGTTTGGGAAACTCAGGTTTGCTAGAATCAAGCATGAAACCCAGATGGCTGATGACCAACAGGGACAGGTCAGAGGAAGTGCGGGAAGGGTGGAGTGAGAGGAAAAAGTTGAGGAATCCGGCCTGGGAGAGAAGAGAGGAACCATGGCCAGCATGACACCATGTGACCTTGCGGCTTGTGGCAGTGAGGGCAGAAATCCTGGGCAGTAGGTCTAAAGATGCGTGGGCACCCCGACCCAGCCACTTTGCTGCTCTCACACCTTATATACACACTCAGACACCTGCCCCCATCTCCCATAGGTAAAGACAAAATCCAGTGTATTTACATCATCCTTTTAGCTAGAGCTCAGAGACAAGAGCACACTTCTTCCCCAAGCTCTAGAAGGAGACTTAACGTGCATCTGATGGGCAACTGCTGTGGCCAGGAGAAGAGTACGCTGATTGGCCAGCTTGAGTCACATGCTCACCATCACAGCCAGGGAGGTGGGGCCACGTGATTGGCAGCCTCAGTAGGTGTGTGTGAGTGCTTTTGAAGTCGGAGATGCTAGGTAGAAAGTAGCAGATATCCACCACAAATGGCTAAGATTTCAAGAGACGGGGCAGAGAAAAGGGCCAGCAAAATCTTTTCTTAGTGCTTACTCTTGGCTCAGATCACAGACTAGTGCCCTCTGCCCACCTCCCTCTAGGTACCCAGAGCCTTCACGTTCCCCTGGGTCCCTGGAAGTCTTCCCCTAGACTTGCCTTAATAGCATTTTGACTTAACCAAACAGCCAAGAAGCACGTGTTAGAGATAGCTGTGTCCTGGCACCATATGGGGCTTTTCACGGAGTGATCAGAAGCTGGCCTGCCATGTGATTCACCCGTCTCAGCCCCCCGGTTACGAGGCTTATTGCTGTATATCTGAAATGGGGGACTGCTTTCCAAGAAGCGTGAATCTTACTGAAATGAAGGTCTTTGGGTTCTGCCGAACACCTCAATAGATTTGGGTAGATCTCTTGGATCTGAGCATGAGAGCAGGAGTTGGTAACAACTGAATTGCAGTTCCCTTGGGTGGGATAACAGCAGGGAAAGAGGATAGGAGAGAGCTGGATGTTAGCTATGTGGGGTGACTTGGCCTCTGAAAAACTCCCTGATGATTGGGAGTGAAGGATTTACACAGGCAGGGATGGCTATTAGGAAGTCACCTGCACAGCTGTGATCCAGGTCTCTAGCCATTCCTCCTCTTTCATCACCTCAAAACTTTAACAAAGGTTTCCTGGGTATAAAAAGGAGTGTGTGTGTGTTTGTGTGTGTGTGTGTGTGTGTGTGTGTGTGTGTTTTACAAATCTCAGTATTGCTTGCTGATCTGACAAATCTCCTCATACTTTATTGTACAAAGCTGTGAGCAGTAACGAGGTGTCTAAAAGCCACCCTCTGGGTGTCTAGAGCAGGGACAGTGGCTATTGCTCCCCTAGAGCCTCACTCCTGTTATTCTATATGTAAAAGGCCTTCTAGAATAGTAGCCCCAGGAGTTGCCCTCCTGTCTCCATTCTTCTATGCCACCGTCTTCCTGTTGGAATTTCTCTGCCACTTGCAACAATGCCTCCCCCACCCCAGGCTCCGAGTCTCACCAACCCAACCGGGTCTGCAGAGGGGTGGCAGGAAGTGGCGAGGAAGGGACAGTGGCCATCTCCAACCCCACCGCTGCTCCTCCAGGCCCAGGGCTATGGCCCGCCCATCTCTCTCCATCTCTGCCCACTGCCACACCTCTTCCTCAGGTAGAATGCCCAGGGTACAAGATCCACTGGCTGGGTTTTCCAGAATGCAGATGGTCTGGTTTTATTCTTTGAAGATGGGCGCAAAAGTCCCTTCTTTACCATCTCAGTGGGCCTTTGGAGGGTACTGCAGTAGGAGAAAGCCTTTTATTGTTTGTTCCTGTCTTACTAGTTTTCCTGTTTGCTAGAAGCAAAATCCCTTTAAAACTCAAGAAGGATGTGAATGTGGACTTGCCGTAAGGAGAGAAGGGTAGGAAAGAAACTCTTTTCCCAGATGTCCCCCAGGCTCGATAACTCACCTCCCTGGACCCCCTTTCTAGAACACTCCCTATCTCACTTCCCTGGTTTAGTCTTCTGCCTAGTACTTATCAAACATTTCATATATTTAACCTGTGGATCTTATTTGGTTGCCAGCTGTCCCAACTAGAGCATCTGCTCCATGATAATGGAGAGTTTTAGTCTGTTCTGTTCACTTGTGTCCCTGTAGCCTCTCCCTCTAGATCAATAAATATGTCATTGAAAGACTTGTGTTACCTGGGCTGAGGGACCAAAACCCCAGTTGGAGAATGTAGGTATTAACTCCGAGATGGGAAGCAGACAGATGCACCTGGGTCCTTACAAAGATCCGGGATGACCAGAGCTTCAGGCCAGGACAAAGGATCATCACAAATGCTTGATTCCCTGCAGCTCATAACCCATTACCCCCTGGGACCCCACCCCTGCTGTTAACTCTGCCTTGTGGAAAAAGTGGCTGGTTCTAGGCGAGGCCTCACTTCCTTTGGCGATAGAGAGCGTGCGCTCGGGTTATACAGACTCATCCTACCCCGTGGTTGAAGGGTGTTATGGGTTAAATCGGCATTGGAGCATTTGCCCGGGACACTCACCACTGGACTTTCTGTGGGAAATGAGCCTGGCTGCCCTCAGCTCCCCAGCCACGGCACACGTGTGGGGTGGGACGTGGGAGCCGCCATCGCCAGGACGCAGCCGCTGCAAAGTGTTTCTCCCAATCCCAGCTGCTTAAAGGCTAATCTTTTTGCCTCACATGGGTGAAGAGAGCAAAGTTGAATCCAAAAAGGGCTCAATTCAATCTCATTTCCTCCTCCCTTTGATCTCTTCATTTCCTATTTCACTTCCTCTGACAATTTCCTCCTTCCATTCCCAGAACAAACAACTCTCACTGTGGCACTTGGCCATTTTCAGTCATTTTCCCAGACACTGATTCTCTTTTGGCCGCTGTTCCCCATGGCACCGTGGACATTCTGAGAAATATCGGAGGCAGGGTTGGGGGCACCTCACATCGTGCCCGGTGGACCATCCCTGAAACTTGGGCATAGCCGGAGATAGCAGTGTAGGGAGTCTTGAAATCCCCAGAAGGGAAGTAGCGCAGCTATAACCGAGAAGCTGAGTATTTCACCGTGAGCAGAGGTAGGTTTCCACCCGTGGATCCCTCAGAGGGGCTAATGTCATGATTTCAGCCATCTGTGTTTTCCTTTCTGAACTGAGCTCATAGGTAAGAACCAAATATTCCAATCAAAAGAAAAATCAAGGCTCAGAATGTTCTAGAAATTTTTGTGTTTTTTTATTTTGACGTCTGAGTCTCAAGGTGAAATGGTTCCCGAACTAATCATATTAGTACAACTGGCCAGATTAAAAGAGCCATAAACACACATGCTCAGTGTTTCAACATCCATTAAAATGTATACTGCAGCCTCCCAGAATATTTGATAGGTTCCTATGATGACTGAATGTGAATTCATTCATCTCAGTCAAGTCGGGTTATTAAGATACACATGCTACGTGATTTGTCCTGTGTTTACCCTGTGCTGGGAAAATGGTATCTGATTTTGAAAAAAAAAAAAAAAAACAACAACTCAGAGTTGTTCTTTGTTGAAAGAAATGGGAGTCAGGACCCTACCCCACCCCCAGGTTCAATGCCAGCTCTATCACAAGCAACCTGCTTAGTCCCTGTGGGACTTGGTTGGTCATCTGAGAAATTAGGAGGCTTGCCTAAATGATGTCTAATGTTCTTTCTAGCCCTGACCTCTTTAAATGTGATAGGTGGGGTAGAGGAGTGGTTAAAAGTGTGGGCTCTGGCATTGGACCCCCAGGGTTCAAACCCTGCCTCTCCCACTCAGTTTCCCCATCTGTAAAATGGAGATAATAATAGAACACTAAAGTGAGGTAATCAGTGCAAATCGTGGTACCTAGGGAGTGTTCAATACATGTCGATTAGAAATTAATGTAACATCTACTGGGCAGTTTGAAAAATGGATTTCATTCTTGAAGTTAAGAGTATCACACTTTAGATACATTATTGAACTTAATCCTCACCACAGCCTTGCAAGGTAGATGGAGTTAACCTCGATTTACAGATAGGAAACTGAGACCCAGAGAGATTAACTAACTTGCCCAGAGTGACACAACTATTAAGGGACAAAGCCAGGATTTAAAGTCAGATCCTGACTGACTGCATTATGGGCTCCCCTCCCACCCAATCTATCCATCTACCACCTCTGGTTAATTTCCAGTGCATTCAGCATCCCTCAGGGATTCTAAGTACAGCTCTAAATATTCAGTCTGTGGCCATTAACTTCTCCACTTTGGGAAAATAGAAAGAGCTGGACCATATTCTGATCATGCTGGTTTCTCTGGAGTTTAGGACTAGAAAATGAAAGTCGTGTTCTCCATACCTGTTTTCTCTCCTCTCTGACAAGAGCAGATTTTGTTCATTATTATTTTTTGGCTTTAATTTGCTGAGATTCAGGCTCAATATCATCACATCTCCAGCATTAATGTGTACCCCGACCAAGCTAAGCCAAGTGGAAAGCCAGTTTCACACCTGAGTCTAGATGAGACTTTCCCAGCTTTGGCGCTATTGACATTTTGGGCCATCAGGTCTTTGCTGTGGGGGGCTGTCCTGAACATCCCGTAGAATGTTTAGCAGCATCCCTGGCCTCTACCTACTAGATGCCAGTAGCATCCCCTCCCACTCTCCAAAGTGACAATCAAAAATGTCTCCAGACATTGCCAAGTATCCCCTTGGGAGCAAAATCGCCTTTGGCTGAGAACCACTGGGCTAGCTAAAAGGATGAAAAGCTTAAGCTTAAGTATTCTTTTCATTCTGCCTTTGCCTCTTCATCTCATGGCTTTTGGAGTTATTTAGGTTCTGGTAAGCAGTTGTTTTATCTGGCAACATCCTAGCGGGCAAAACATTGGCCCTCGTGAGATGCTTTTGGTCTGAAGGCAAATTTGCCTGGACGGAAATACATGCCTTTGTCTTCGTGGCTAGCAGGCGTGTTTTCTTTGGGACACTTAGGCAGCCATTTTCAAAATAGTCCCCCCAACTCTCAATGGGGCCAGTGCCCTCTGCTGGAAAGTTTCTCAGCATTGCCTCAGAGGAAGTCGGGGCACATGGTTTGACAATTTGGAAAACAGCACAAGTACGAAAGAATACATGAAACAATCCAACGAGTAGGAAAGTTTTGCAGTAGCTTCCTTTGTACCTAGTCATTGTTTCCACAAGCTTTCTAATTTTTCGGCAGAGCTTTTTTTTTCTTCTCCTTTTGGTAGATTAACCAAAACTGTCTTTCCATCCTTTCATCTATACATCCATATAGTCTTTCAGTGATACTTATAAAAACGGCATCAACAGAAATTTACTGAAATGCTAACCATGCGTTCAGCTTACTGTGTCCCCTATATGCGTCCTCCTTTGGTCTTCTCAATAGCTCTCTGGGACAGGGGCTATTATTAATGTTATTATTCACAAGTGAGGAAACCAAGACTTGACGAGGTCCTGTGACCTGACCAAGGTCACACAGCTCAAGATGGTGGAGAAGGGCCTTGACTCCAGAGCCCATGCCTTTCACCCTATGCTATGCTGCTACATTCCTCTATTCCTCTTTTCTTTCTCATTCAATCCCAGAGTTTCCTTTCTAAATGTGACTCATTATTGATCTAAGGAAGCAGTGTATGGATGTCTGGTGTCATTTTGAATTTGCTCCCATTTATTTAAAGCATATTTTTTCACCTAATTATCCCTTTTAGCTTCTGAAACCGCAGGAAGATAAGTTGCTTTTCTCCCAATGTGAACTCTAGATGCAGAATTCTAATAGCGAACTAGATTCTTAAGCATTCAAGGGCTCATGAATCTCTCTAAAAATATTATATTCGAATAACATTCATGTGCATCAGAATATATCAGAATATATCCAGGACCTTGTAATTTATGGCCTTGCTTATTACTTTAAAAGCCTGGGATTCTTGTAGAATATGGTTTAGTGGGTCAAACATTCCCTTTCCTCTCATTTATCAGGCTTTTGATCTCATGTCAGTCCTGAACGTTGGGTTGCCTGGCCAGGAACTGTGTGCTAGGAGATCACACACACAACAGACCCCCTTTCCTTTTAAAAACTTGCGGGGACGCCGGTGCTACAGCCCCGCCTGGGTAAGCAGAGGAGGTATTGAGTTCCCCTGGTCCTCACTGCCCCTTTGTCTATTATTATTTTATAGTTTTGTTCTGCATTCCTTTCATTCAACCTCCAGTCCATAGAAGCCTGTTTCTTTATTAGTTACATATGTCTGCACCCTTTTACCCCAGCAGGGAAAGACAAAATATTCTGGAGGGCTTGGAGGCCTGGGATGGACAGCTAATCCATCCCCACCTTGAACTAATCGGCGGGCTGATGTGCTATTGTACCGGGTCCTGTTCTGTGCAGCTGAGCGGTGGGGTTTCAATTTGTAGGAGCATAAACAGATACTAAAGTTGGAAGAACGGCTCAGTCATTTGTTAGCAGAGTTCAGATCAAATTATCACAGCGGTCCCCTGCTGACAGCCTGAACAATTACCTCCTTTTTTCTTGATCTTTAAATGTTTTCTGTTTCACTTAAGCCTCAGTAAATAGTTTACTTCTCATGGGCTTCATTTATTGACACAGAGAGGCTGATTTATTTAATTTTGTTTCTCTGCTGCCTTCCCAGAAAGGAGTCGTAATGCTTTGTTGAAATCTCCCCCCCCTCAAAATGATAAGTTTATCATGGTAGGCTGAGGAAGCGGTTTAATGATGTGACTATAAATTATCTGGCTTTTTAATGAGAAGTTTAGATGCCCAAATTTGAAAGCCGTTTTTTAAAGGCTTTAAACCAGAACCCGGCATCTGTTGCTTGAAGAAGTTGAAACCCAGAGTGAGAAGCTGGTCTAAGGAGAGATGGCTGAGACTCTGGGATCTGAATAATTGGATTATTCAGAACCTAGGAATTTGATTATTCTTTTGAAGCAAATGGCGTGCATGGTGTCCGTTACGTTTGTCCCATCTTGGCCCAGATTCACTGATGTTCTGCGTGAGTTCACCGGAATTAACTCCAACATTTGTTTTCACTCTTTTCCCCCTTCCCCCATTTTCAACCCTTGACTTTCACTCTTCCATGGTTACATTTGTCTGCTTCTTACAGTCCTACTGGGACGGATTTATCATCATTTGCTAACATATCTGTCTCAAAATCTCAGCTTTGATCAGCTTGTATTTTATAACTTACATCTGTTCTACATTTAACCTTTTGTAATGCTGTTTTTCAAAAATATTACCTGAGCTAACAAAAGAATTGTACCAGAGCAAGAGCTCCAGAGTGTAGATTTAAAAAAAAAAAAAAAAAAAAACCCACAGAACATACCTGCCTACATGACCATGTTTTTATTACTCTTCCAGAGGTGACTTTTCATTAAATATATAAATCCATCATTTCCCTCCACTTCGTGGCAGGACCTCTGTTGATCCAAGGGCTTCGTGCTCCCCATCTGCTCTTGTCCCATCATCTTGACCCTTCCTTTGGCTGGAATTCATGTTAGAGCACATGGCCGTGGACAGGGTGCTTCTGCTGGGGCCCGTGGCTGGACGAGGAACTGGCTTTCCTGTGCTATTGGCCTGGCCTGGAGGGGGACCAGGGGTGCGTGCTGACCAGAGCAGTCTGTCATTGCAGCTCCTGTGGATTCCTTTCCAGCAGTTTCTGCCTTCCAAGAGGTTCGAATTCAATTTCATTTACTTATTTTATTTGAACAAAGTTAATTTATTTTAACAGATGCATTCTGAAATGTTTGACACCCAAAAAGGATTTTAAAAAAAACCCTATAATAAACATTCAAGTACCCACTGCCCAGCTTAAGGAATAAAATACTACAAATACAGTAGAAGGCCCTCATGTGTGTCTCTTTTATTACATCCTTCCCACTGCTCTTCAGAATTGAGGGTACGTGTTTCCGGGTATTTCTTTATACTTTAATTGCTTATATGTGTCCTTCCTCACAAGATTTGTCATATATTTCTGCTACATGCTTCCTTCATCCATGTTGATATGTGCCACGCTAAGCACTCATTTGCATTGTCCTAGGATGTTCCACTTTATAATGAACATTTACATCATTTTCAACTCTCTTGCTGTAAAGAACAATGCTTTACGAAAAGTCATATATGTCTCCCAGGGCGCGTGTGTGAGAGTTTATCTAGGTGCATCCCTGAGAGAGAACGGCTAACTATTCGCAGGATATGCACTGCTTGATCTTAGTAAATATTGCCGAACTCTTTCCCGACATGGTTGCTTGATTTTACACTCTTGTCAGTGCTCGGTGTTGCCAGACATTTTTAATTGTTGCCAACTGATGGGAATGTAACGGTGTCATGTAGCGGTTTTCCTTTGCAGCTATTTGCTTACTAACAAAGTGGAATGAAATGGTACAAAGTAATATTACTTATCACGGGTGCCTGGCCCATAGTAAATAGTCTGTTAATGAAACGTTATGATTATTTTACAGAGCAATCCTGTGAGGTAGCATAAACAGTAGTTATCCCCATTGTATAGAGGAGTGCCCAGGATCTGGAAACATACTAGCGCTAACAGGATAGATCCAAAGAAACATAAGCCGTGGAGGTGATGGTGGCAGGCAGTAGCCTGTGATCTATAACTGACTTGCTGGTATCACTGCAACATGGAAAGACTGTGGCAGCATGGTTGGGGCTGCCAGCTTGAACGAAGCTTGCCATCTTTCCTGTTTACTTTTACACTTGCTCTGAGTCAAGGCTCAACATGGGGATGTGAAGGTCAAAGATTGGGCTCTGTTTTTTGACTCATGGCTTGGGGAGAGGACAGGTGGCCCTTGGTTCACCCCTGTGGTGGAAGAAGTACCACCTGGGCAGCAGGGGTCTCCACAGAATCAGCTGAGTCAGACCTGTGGGGCTCCCCTTCTCCACCTCCAGCCTGACCCCTAAAAAGCAGCCCTGGAGACCATGGACTCCTTTACTGGCCTTGAAAGGCTAGAACTGAGTCCTCCTTCCTACCATGAAATGGGAAGAAGCCATATTTTGGGGGACACGTGCGTCATCCTGATGACTGGTGATGATATTGGTGATGAAGAGGAGGAGGAGAAAGAGAAAAGAAGCTACCTTTTTTTTTTTTTCTTGTTTTGGCCACCATGCAGTTTGCTCTTTCTGTATGCCAAGCACCGTGTGGACACCTTACATGCGTTCCCTGTCGTATCTGGAGCTCCTGATAGCTCTGTCAATGAGAGCGTTATCTCCATTTTACAGTCCCAGTAGAACTGTAAGAAACATGCACAAGCGGGCTCAGGACAGCCTGGTTTGGGGGGAAGTGGGGGTCAAGATATTCCATTTTTACCTAAGGTTTTCTGTGCCCCAAACTCTCTCCCTTCTTTAAATTACTAGATTCATTTCCTTCTGCAGAATCATCCATACACTCTCTAAAGTAGTCTTGTTTGGCCTTCAAACACCCAGGGCCCCAGGGCAAAAACAAGTTCACCATGAACTTGAAGCACCATATCTAGATCCCCCGTCTCCTTTAATGACCAGTGTCTGGAGAGTCAGCTGGTGGCTTCAGCTCCACACAAGTAACACTTTGGGTTAAGAAAGGCAGCTGCATACCTCTGCTACCACTCTGAGGTTGAGGTCTGACCACACACCTTTTTCTCTTTTGATTTCAAGAAGGCGTGGAAACGGCTAAGGTGACCAAACACACCTCTCTTGATGGGGAAGAAATTTCTTTTTTTTTTTTTTTTTGGTTTGGTTTTGTAGTGCCAAATTCTACCCTTTGAAAAATGCAGAAGCCTATTAGAGATTAAGACTACAAACAAGCTGAAAACACATCTTAACAGCACTCAGAAAGGTCCCAGGTGTAGGCGGGTCAAAGTGATATCTTGTTCTCCTAAATATTTCAACAGATAGACAAACTTTTGATTGTGCTATCTGTTCGAAAAATGACTTTGAACTTTCCGCCAATGCCGCCCACTTGGGCTTTCTTAACCCCACAGAGGGCCAGCGGCTGATAAGGGGCCTGAGTGGTCCTGGGTGGCGGGGCCCTTTCATCTCACTGTGGCTGTGTACACCAGCCGTTTGCTTAGCTTGGCTCTGCTATCCTGAGGACCTTTTAAAAATCCTCCCATTTATTAGGATCTAACACCTGATCTGTAAATAAACCAGGAGAAATGTAGATTTCGGCAGTGGTAGAAGGGCAGTTCATTCTCAGGTGGGCTGATTTCTTTCTCCCTGCAGCTCCTATTTCTCGCTCTCTCGCTCCCTGGATCGCCTCTTCCCTCCCCTCTCCTCCTCGACCCTCTTTTCCTTTCTCCTTTCCTCCCCTGCCTCCCTTCCTTTTCCTTCAGCAGCTTGCAGATAACAAAAGAAAAGTCAAATCGATTGGCCGTAGTTTTGATGTAGGCTTTAAGTTCATGTATCAAGAAATAGTAAAAGCTTGGTGGCTAAGAGCCCAGACTCAGAGCCTGGGCTTGACTTCTGGTTGAGTGGGTCCTCTCTGTGTGACCTTAAACAATTTACATAACTTCTCTGTGCCTCAGTTTTCTCATCAGTAAAATGGGGACAATAACAGAACCCCACCCCCTTGGGGTTGTTGCGGGGACTAAAACTTAGAACAGGGCTTGGCCCGCTGAGTCTTGGCCAGTTAGTTATCACTATATTATTATTGTTATTAATGTGCAGGAAGCTTTGAGGTGGTTTTCATGGCATCATCTGTGGTCTCTGAAAGAGCTGTCCTCCACTGAGAGACCTTGGACAAATAGCTCCATGACAAGGATGTGAGCCCCTCCACAGACCAGATTTCTCACAGTTGTGCCTGGTGCCCCTCAGCCCCTCCAGGACAGATGAAGGAAGAAGGCTCTACTGCTCTGCCCTCAGGAAGCTGACAGTGTTGCCTGACCAGGCCTCTCCTTCCACACTTCCATCCCCCAGCATGTGAGGGATGGAGGGCCTATCTGGTGGCAATATTTCACATGTGGGGAGATGCTGTGATTAGACAGATCCACTAAACCCTGTTGAGAGCTTTTGGGCCTCATCACTGGCAGGGAATGTAATCATCTCCTGGCCATGCTGCGTCCCTCACCAGAGAATGCTGGATCCCACCCAGCTCTCCTGGACCACATGGGTGGGGCCAGCAGAAACTAGAACCCAAAGTCCTCCCCTCTCCGTTCTGAGTCCAGCCTGAGGTCTCCAGAGTCTCTGACAGCCCAGGGCCGTTTGGGATGGATGCTGTTGCCTCTCTCATCGATCCATCACGTAATTAGAGGAAAGTCCTGCGCCCATTTCTCAGAGAGGCGGAGCCAGTAGAGGTGGCTGACCCAAGATGCCAGGGCAAAGAACAGAGAACGTCTTCTCCGGACTTGTGGAGCCCTTTCTACAGTGCAAGAGCAGACAAGTGAATCTGAAAGAAGCACCCCTCACGGGTTGGGTACAAACGGAAATTTTGAACATGACTTTTCTTCCTAAATGCTCAAGGGTAGTTTGGCTTTTCGAAAGGACCTATAGTAAGCCGAGAATCTTTCAGGATATAATTTGCAGCTCAGATTACCAGAATCAAGAGGATTTCTTAAATGAGAGCTATATTGTGATGCCTGCAACCTCCAAGTGGGCTTCCCAGGCCCCATGCAGACCGTGGGATCTGGGGTAATGGGAAGCAGAGGTCACTGAGGAAGGAGAACCGCTGTCCTTGAAGATTCCCTTGCTTTGGTTAGGGTTTGGGGTAGAAACTGCCTGTGCCCACAAAGTCCGTTCTCCCCTTTGACCCTGCAGGACTGTATTACCCAGACTCCCTTGCAGTTAATCGTGGCCACTTGACTTAAGTTTTTGCCCATAAAATGTGAGCCAAGCCACATGGGCCACTTTCAGTTCCAGGCTGTAACACACCAGGTGCACCTCCTGCATGTTCTCTTGCCCCTTCAGATTGGCTGGAATCTGGACAAGGCAGAGACCCAGCAGACAGTGACAATGCCCTGTGGCAGGACCAGTGACCTGCCCCCCACCAGATCCAGCCCAGAGTGGGCCAGTTCCAGCCACGCCCATCACTTGAACACTGCCTAGGGTTGCTTTTGGGCCACAGCCCCGGCATTGAGTCCTTGTAACAGAGACCTTATGACTGGCAAACCAAAAATATTTATGATCTGCTCTTTACAGAGAAAGTTTGCTGGCCCCAGCCTCGGGGAATGGCAAGGCAATGAAAAAGGAGCTAAGTCCCCGAGCACACACATGGAACAGAGGGACTGCCTACATCGGGACCATTGTGAGGTAAGGAAATGCGTGTGCTTTGTTCAGTGAGCCTCTGTGGTGTTGAGTGTCTGTCGCAGCTGTGTAGGGCCAGTACCAGCTCCGGTCATCTTCTCTAGGAGTGGTCTCAGAGAACTGTAAGTGCTGGCTCCCACCTTCTCTCCCCTCAGGCTCCGCAGTCTGTTTGGCCCTGTTGGTGGGAACTATACAGGGACACCCTAAGGAGAAGCCTGGCACATTGTAGGTGCTCTATAAAATGTGGAGATCCAGCAGTCCCACTGCTGCGGACATGCCCAAAGGAAAGGACACCTGGATATGGAAGAGATCTCTGCACTGCCGTGTTCGCTGCAGCGTTATTCACTAAACCAAGATATGGAAACAGCCTAAGCGGCCATCAAGGGATGAATGGACAGAGAAGATGTGCTCTCTACATACACAATGGAATATTATTTAGCTATGAGTAAAAAGGAAATTCTGTCAAATGAGACAACATGAATCAACCTTGAGACCATTGTGCTAAGTGAGGTAAGTCAGACAGAGAAAGGCAAGTCCTGTATGGTATCACTCGTATGTGGAATCTAAAAAAAACCAAACCCATAAAAACAGAGAGAAAAATGGTGGCTGCCGGGGCCTGGGGGTGGGGGAACACGACAGATGTGGTTTAAGGATGCAAACTTGCAGCGAGTAGTAAATAAGCCCTAGAGATCTCATGCACGGTGGAGGCAATGTCAGCGACAGTATTGCATTAAAATCATCACACTTGCTAGGAGGCTAAAACTTAATTATTCCAACCACTAAAAAGACATGATAATTATGGAACGTATAGAGGTGCTAATTAGAGCTACCAGGGCAATCTGTACCACAATACATGAAAGGGTCAGATGAATATGCCGTACACCTTAAATTCACACAATGCTATGCATCACATATTTTAATTTGAAAACTATTGAGTGAAAGAATGAGCTGGAGAGTAAAAGGAAGAAGGTCAAGAGAAGAGAAAGGGAAACCAGGGTGCTCTTGCCAGCGTGGAACAGCAGATGAGTTTTGAATGCAGTGAAACCTTGTTCTGGTACACGCAAGCTGTGTGGCCTTCAGCAAGTCATTTTACCTCTCTGAGCCCTACTTTCTTCATCTGTAAAAAGGGGACGGAGGGACTTCCCTGCTGGCGCAGTGGTTAAGAATCCACCTGCCAATGCAGGGGACATGGACTCAATCCCTGGTCCAGGAAGATCCCACATACCTTGGAGCAACTAAGCCCGTGCGCCACAACTACTGAGCCTGCGTTCTAGGGCCCGCGTGCCACAACTGCTGAGCTCGCATGCCACAACTGCTGAGCTCCCATGCCACAACTACTGGAGCCACGCACCCTAGAGCCTGTGCTCTGCAACAAGAGAAGCCACCACAGCGAGAAGCCCTCGAACCGTAACAAGGAATAGCCCCGGCTTGCTGCAGCTAGAGACAGCCTACGCACAGCAACGAAGACCCAAGGCAGCCAAAAATAAATAAAATAAAATAACAAAATAACATAAAAATAAATACAGCAATGAAAACAAAGGAGGGGATGGAAGGACTAAAGCAGGCAGTGTTGTTGTCAGGATTAGCGATAACAAGAGTAGAAGACAGCATGTAGAAGACTTGGCAGTGGTTGTCTGATGTTACAGCTGTCTGCAATGTGGTGGTTTCTCTGCCATCAGCCATGAAGGGAGTGAAAACACACAGGTACCCCTGAGAACTTTTCCAAACGTCCTGGAAGTAAATACCACGTACAAGAGATTATCTTCCCCTGGGTCATCATGTTATCCTCTAAATTAATTTGTACCCACAGGCCTCACATGGCAAGCAAGATTGTGCAACTACTAGGGCAGCTGTATTAACTCGGGGGGTGACGGTTACATTTCCTGGGTAAGAGAATGCTTGCTTTGCTGTGTAAGAATGTGTGTGCTTTGAGCAGCAAGAGTGAAGCCTGAAATTCTATGATTCTGAAAATTTGGTGGGTTTCTGCTTGGCCTCTCCAGTGGGAGGATGTTACTATGGGTCATAATAGCAAGTTCCAAGAAGTGTGTGTAAGTGTTGAGAAGACAGAGCATCTGGGGCAGGCAAAGGGGGCAGATGTCACTGGGGTAGATTTGTTGAAATAGATGCACTTGGAGTGGTAGAGCGTGAAGATCCAATTCGCTGTCCTTCGCTGAATACTGAAGTGTTCTAGGAGCTGCAGTGGGTACCCTGCCTTTTTAGTCAGCGTACAAGGTAGGTACTGATTATTCTCCACCTTCTACAGATGAGGAAACTGAAACTAGCAGGAGGAAGTTGCTTGATTTGGAACACATGACTAATGGTGGGGCCAGGTTTCAAACCCTGGTCTGTAGGACTGTAAGACTCACAGCTTTGTCTAAAATACAGTATTTTCTGGGGCCTGCACCTGTCTAGAATTCAAAGCCACAAATAGTAGGTGATGATGGATACGCTCACACATTTTTAAAAATTTAATTAGTTACCTGTATTTTAAAACTGGGAGATTTTATGTGGAATTCTAGATCAGCTCTGGCAACGCAGCGTATGAACTGCCTCTCAATGATGACTGCCTGGAACCAAGCAGAGGCTGCCCCCTTCAGGAAAGACAAACAAGATCCAATTGGCCACAGTCCTCACCATTCCCTATTGTCTACTCTCTGCCAGTTTCACTCATTTTCTTTCCTTCCTGGTCCCTGTGGACATTTGAGTTCAAGATCCCTTCTCTAGACTCTTGAGGCCCCTACCTTCAGAGGGCAGCTGAAGGAAGCAATAGCAGTATTGTCTTCCCCTTTAGAGCACGGGGAGATGAGAATGGGTGGGAGCGGGGGTGGGGGAAGCACCGCACTGTGGATAAGTGACATAGTTTGTTCCAACAAGCACATGTCTTTTCCTGTGTTAGAGCCATCTTGCCCTCCCTTCCCCCCCACCCCTCCCACCCCCAGGGCTCAAGAATCTCTGAAAGCAGCTTGTTATCCCACTTCCCTTGGCCTGAAGCCCTCAGTGGCTCCTATTGAACCCATTTTATTTATTTCACTGGATCTCCAAAGAGTCCAAACTCCTTATAGACCTTGGTAAACGCTTCTTCCTCCCCTCCCCGCTCCTCCCCTACCCCAGCCCAGCTCTATGGGGAGATCCGCTCACTTGATCAATAGACCCAAACTTTAATTTTTCTTATACAGCTAAGGCTATAAGGTGGGGGTTGAGGGGAGGAGAGAGGGGAGAGGGAAAAAGTCTTAAAACAGTATCATTATGATTTCCCTTTGCCTCGAGGAAGAAAGGATGTTGCTTCAATTTTGGCACGAGTTAAACGCGATGCAAACATCGCTGTAAATGGGTCAGGCAGTCAAGAAACCCAACAGTTGGCCACATTTGTGCTAACTCCAGTCTTTTTGTTTTTGCCAGAGGAAAAAAAAATTCTAATTTCTATCAGTCTAAATTGAGTTGGGGAGCATTATCAGCTGGAAGGACCCTTCTGATTTGACAGGCCCCACTGTATGATGATTAATTACTTCTCAGCTTCATTGGACTTTTCTAATTTCCTTTTGCCACTGGCTGGAGGCACCACGCGATAAGTACTGGTCTTATTATTTTGTGCAAAGGAAAATGTCTATTACGGTCTGTTGTACAAGCAAGCAGCATAAAAAGACAGCCGATCAGGAAACTTGCAAACTCCTCTGTCTTTATTTGGTCTCCCCTGGCCTCCCTTACTCGCTTGCTCTAAGACAGGGGCGGCCACACACGGTTTCCTGTCAAAATAAGAAGATAAAATCATAATCTCTATCAGAGTACTTGACATTTGGAAATTTGTATAATGATTTCATGGGATTTAATCCCCCAGCTCACCACAAATCCTCCTCCAAATGCAAATGCAACTAAAATATTATACTGAGAAATGCAGGGCCATTCTTCTTCACCCGCACATTTATTTGGCCATAAATTCACCTTTGGGGATTGCCTCATGGTATATAACACTGAAATCAGAACAATAATAATAATGATGATAGTAGTTATTATTAAAGAACCATAATTGAATTTGGAAAGAGAACATTTTTCTAAGCGGACTAAACAGCGATATGATAATGTGTCAGTTTCCAGGGGCCTCTCGCTTCAGCACATGACAGCTTACGTGGCCGGTGGGCTGGCCGTCTCCCTAGGACGATCACAGACTCTGCTGGAATGGACAATTGAGACTCAGAAGAGGCTGTTTTCCTGGAGAGGAGAGATATGAAAATGTATAAAGGATCCCCCTTCTGCAGCCCCTTCTGCCTTCTGATCCTCAGGCCGGGGTTGGTACAGAGTTCAGGGACTCAGAACGCGGTGACTGAGGCTTGGGCAGGAAAAGCTCCATCGAGCAAGTCACAGCAGCATTTTCCTACATCCCTGGCTGCTGCCGAGGAGGCTACTGATTTCACAAAGCGTTTGACTTCAAAGCAGGGGTGGAGGAGAGAAAGCTGAGAGCGCTGAGGGCAGGGCTGGAGGCCTGAGGCCCTGGGTTCCGGCCACAGCCCCGCACTGGCTTCTGAATTCTGTGTGTTCCACTACTGCAGCCTTGTTTGTTTATCTTTGGCGCTATGGGGAGCAGGCTGGGAATTGCTGAAAGAGAAAGAGCTATTCCACTTCTCTTTTTAACAGTAATACTAGTGAGTATTTACTGAGCACTACGGGGGAGGGGGGTTATGTACGTTATCCCACGTGGCCTGTGCCGTCCACGTGACTTTGGTACAATTATGAACCCATTTTACAGACAGGAACATTCAGGCATCAAAGTTACATGTCTTACCTGGGATCACGTAGCTCGTCAATGACAGAGCCAGCACTTGACCCCAAGACTGTCATTCTTTCAACCTCTGCTCTGCTGTCTCCTATTTCTCTTTTTTATCTTTCGCAAAAGCCCTGATGATGGTGTGTGCGGTGAAGAATACTGGCTGGACAAACAGGATTTGCTATTTTATTCACATACTCCATTCATGATTCTCTCATTTATGTCTCTATTTGTTCCCTAAACATTTATTGAGCACTTATTATGGTGCTGGATGTTTCACTAGGCTCGAGAGACCCCCAGATGAAACCCCCATAGTACTTGCCCTTAGGAAGCTCACTCTAACAAATGACCAAAAGTTAAAACCCAGGGCAAGAAATGCTATCAACACAGATGTACAGAAGCGGCAAATTTCGCCTGAGGGAACGAGGAGGTTGGAAGAGGGACTGACATTTGACCTGAGCCTGGAAGGACCTTCCAGGCATAGAGAACCATCTGGGCAAAGACTGAAGAAATAAGCAAGCCTGGTGAGGCAAGTTTGTGGGGTCCTTGGGTAACTGAGAGGATGGATCCACCGGAAGCTAAGACTGGGAAAGTATCAAAGGCCAGACTGTGAGGCTTACCAAGGAGCCTGACGCTAGTTTAATCTCTGAAATGGACTGTTTGTGACCATAGGCAAGTCCCTTCCTATCGCTGGGCCTCAGTTTCCCTATCTCGGCAGTGCAGTCATTAGCTTAGACCAGAGATTGAAAACCAGTGACCCATGGCTAGATCTGGTCCACAGACGAGTTTTCTTTGGTCTGCTTGTTTCTTCCTTTGACGGAGATTCACCATTCAAGAGTTCACATTAAAATCCAGGTTTCTAGCTACTCTTGAAAATAAAGCCACGACAGATGACACCTGCATTCCCGCCCAGCCAGAAGTGGCTGGAGTGAAGGAGCAGGTGTATTGTT
Source organism: Hippopotamus amphibius kiboko (assembly GCF_030028045.1). Classification (NCBI taxonomy): domain Eukaryota; kingdom Metazoa; phylum Chordata; class Mammalia; order Artiodactyla; family Hippopotamidae; genus Hippopotamus; species Hippopotamus amphibius. The sequence goes on from NC_080201.1 coordinate 31,051,568, forward strand.
CAGATGAGTGGAGTGCTTTCCAGTCTGCCACAGTGTCCACCACCCCCTATCAATGCCCAACACCAAGACCAACTAGAAATGGTCACGTGTCCTCACGCTGGTATTGTTGATTAGTGTTTTTTTCTTAGAGGAAATATACCTCTGTCACCATGATGATAACAAAAGTGGGAAACAAAGTCTAGTCCAAAAAAGGACCACATTTTAAGAAAAATAGTAGAGGGCATATTTCCATGTTGAATCAAAGAAGATTTCTATATACAAATAAAAGTGTGCCTGTGTTGGAACAATTCAATTGTATTTATTCAGTGTTCCTGCTGGCATCTGCATTTGAACCCTGGGCCTCGTAAAACTTCACTCTGGGTCCTGAGGGGGTCTGCTGTGGAGCCCTAGAGTTGGGGCTTGGCCAGCCACACAGCCGCAACCCAGGGCCAGGGTGAGAAGCAGATTGCCAGTCATCTTGTCTGCCTCCCAACGTGGCCTTTTATACATGAACCCTCTCTGGGTTTCATGGAGAGAGGTGTGTAAGTCACTTGGGTGGGGAGAGCCCCCAGCTACTGCCTGAGCCTTCTGGAAGAAGGAATCCCTCATTCACTGGTACCTGGCACCCAATCCCCTAGCGGGCCAGAAAGACAGACATGGCTGGGACCTTGGCATGGCACACGAGGCATCCTGTGTGACACGTGGTCTGATGAGCTGAGCTCTGGTAAAGCATAGCTGTGCTTTGCCAATCAGTACACGTCTCCCATGTGAATCTTCACCTTCCCTGTATCCACGCCCTTGGATCTGTAACCTTGCGGTGCCCGCCACTTGACTCTGTGTGACTTGCATTGGTCACTACGATATTAGCAAACACAAGGCAAGCAGAGGCTTGAAATGTGTTTATGCGTTTTCTCTTTTCCTCTTGCCCCTCTGCCTTCTCCGTGAGAACACACCCAGGCTAACCTGTTGGAAGATATGTCTCATGGAACAGAGCCCAGATCTCTAGTTGTCCCAGCCAAAGCCATCCTAGACCCACAACAACCAGCCCCCTGAAACCTGGGAGCGAGCCAGCCCAAATCACCGGCGGCCCTTAGCCAACCTACAGCTGACCCCATACTCATGACTTGAGCCAGCTGACAGCAGAAGAAACTCCCCATCAACCAGCAGACTCAGAAGCTGAAGAACTGCTTATTCCTTAAGCCGTTTTTTGGACTGGCTTGTAACACAGAATTCTTATGACAACCCTCCCCACAAGGATGTTTCTTCCCCTACAGTGCAGTCACTCGCCCATGTTAACAGTCCCCCACTCTCATCCCCATGCTGACTCCTGGAAGATGAAGTGAGTCCAGAGCCCAAAGCATTTGGTTCCTTTCAGAGGTGGGTCTGGGGCTTAACTCTGCCCATTCCCAGCTCTGTTGCCTTTCACCAGCACTTTATTTTTTGAAGCCTCAGTTTCCTTATCTGTGTAATGGGAAGAATAATAATACAAACACTGCTGGCTTCATAGAGTTGTTGTGATGATTACATGAAAAAGGCAGGTAGAAAGAACGTTCAGCCCAGTGCCTACCATATGGTACATGTCCAATAATTATCAACAAGTCTTACTCCCACCCCTTCCCCTTTCCTCTTTCTATTAATTTCTCAAACTCTTGGTGGAGTCTCATCCTTCCTCCACACAGCAGTGAGTACCCAGGCAACTCTTTCAAGCTGCATGGAGTGTGATGATGTCAGAGCACACACTTGCAGAATTTCCCTCTGGCAAGAACCATGGATGATGCCTAGTTACCATAAGCCTGGGACCCCTCCCCCCCCCACCTTCCTCATTTTCAGTAGGTCACTGCAGGTGGCCATATAAGCACACTCTGACATGCCAGACATCACTTTGCACCTAGAAAACATAATCAGCAACACATCTAAAAGACAAGGTTTGTGCCCCAGAGAGGCTGATGGTGCAGAAAAATGAGATTCTTTGTGTGGTGTAAATACCAGTGCTTCCCAAAGTGTGCACTGAGAGACTGTTTCTACGTGGTACCCCCTAAAGAAATAAATGATAGATAGATAGATAGATAGATAGATAGATAGATAGATGATAGATGATAGATATAGATAGATGATAGATAGATGATAGATAATAGATAGATGATAGATGATAGATAGATGATGATGATAGATAGATAGATAGATAGATAGATAGATAGATAGATAGATAGTAAGAAATAGGACAATCCAAGGAAAAACAACTTTGATAAATTCTGAGCCAAACAGATTTTGTGGAAGGGCTTCTGAGAGACGTTCAAGGATAATGTGTATTATTTCTCTCCAGCAAGGTAATAGAGAATGTTGTATTTTTTCAAAGTAACTTGACCACAGAGCCCTCCATTTTGGAGTAATGTTTTATGGGACCAATAGCCCGTGAACTATCCTTTGGGGAAATGGTGACTTGATCTCCAAGTTGGTAGTGTGGCTACCATTGCAGACGAGCCATCCCCACAGGCAGGAACTTCTCTGCCTCGTGGATGGAGACAGGGGCTGCAGTCACTGCCCTCCCTCTTACCGTCCTTGGCTCTTTTGTTTGGGTCTGTACTCACTCCCCTGCTTGTTTTGCCACCGATAAGAGCCAAAAGTTTGACTTTCCTTGGTTATGGCTTTTTTTTCTCTTCTCAGAGTGAATTGTGCGGGCAGATACGGGCAATTCACTATTCCTCCCTGGCAGTGCGAATGCACGAGAAGGCAGAAGTCCCTTCTTTGTGATGGAATAAAGCAGGGATGCTAGAAGCATTATTCCTTCTTCATCATCCCCCCAATCAGCCGAGCTTTAAATGGAATTCTGTCAGGGTCACCGACATGATTTTTTTTTTTTAAACAGGCTCACAAGATACCATTACATTTCATCTTGGGACAATTGTTCTCTGAGCACAGTGTGTTATTTTCCTGTAGGTAATCCCCTTACCAGATTGTGGATTTTCCATGTTTAACATCAGCCACGACAACCAAAAAGCAACGAACTGTGTTATTGACAATGTTTTAATTACAATACATAAAAGATCCAAGACAGCAAAGACGAGAAAATTATCTGCCTGTAGTGGCATTTGTATGTTTAAGAAAACTCACAGTGGTGGTTCTAGCATGATGCATATATATATACATATATTTTTTTTTTCTGCTAATGCTAAAAATTCTAGTAGCATGTATGGGATTGCTTTAAAAGAAATAATAACATTAATAGAAATGATTGTCCCTGGCAGCACGATAACTGAAATTAGAAACTCTTAGAATTGTGGGCTTGCAACAATGTTAGTGTGAAATATAATCGTTGGATTGCTTTGTTCTTTTTTCCAATAAAAGGTGGAAGCTTTTGAGTATTGTTATTAGACGAGCTAAGCTGAGCTTCTGTACAGCATAGTTTTGTGTGTCTGAACCAGCAGAAGCTTTTGAAGTCCCACGATTCCTTCTGCTTGCTAATTCTTCCATTTGTTTGATTTTTGGTACAAAGAAAATGAAAGAATATGATGAGATTATGGCATTTTAAGTCAATATTTATTAAAAAATCAATCTAGATGAAAATCTGCCCATCCCTCTAATTAGATGAGGCAACTTGAGGTTGATTTTTAATTGCAAAAGTAATTACACGGAGCAGATAGCCAGTGACATTTGATTATCTAGGTGATTGATTAAAAAGCCGAGCTCACCAAGCAGATTGCCAGCCAGGGAATCCAGACAAAAGAGCAAATTAAAAAAGTTGTCCTGTTAGTAATCACAAAATTCAAGGATGAAATTACAAAGCCAAACACCTCCATTGCCCCCTCATCTTCATCACTCACTCCGCACGCATTCACTCCAACACCTGATAAAGAAATGGATTAGTGTGAAATTAATTGAAGAAGGAAAAAAGGGCGGGGGGACCGAATTCACGGCTGAGCATTGGGCTTTTAACAAGTGGAAACAAATTTCTCCAGTTTTATAATAATTTTTTCTTTTTGGCAAGAGAGATGTTTTCATAAAGGATCTTTTCAGAATGTTGGATGATATTAATTTATCTATTAAGAGAGAGGGAGGGGAAAGAATTCTCATTTTCCAGCGGAATGAGATATTAAGACGTCTTGCTTGTTCTTCATTTCATTATAACATGAAAGCCTGGGGAACAGGCTGTACATTTGGCAAGAGAATCCTTGGATTTGTAAATAGCCCTAGCTGACATATTGGGCAGAATAATGAAGGCGCTTCCCAGTCATTCAGAGGGATCCTGGTGGGGGCCACTTGAGGATATTGTGGATAGAGGTGGAAGGGTATATACCAGAGCAATCCCCAAGAGGACCTTGGGTCTGGCTCACAGAGATAATTCCAAGTCCCCAGGAGTCTCAGAAAAGCAAAAGGGAAACTGAGGCAGGGCCCCCCAGTGCCGCTCGGGCAGCCCTGAGAGCTCTGGCCTCCTCCTTGTGACTGCTCGTCAGTGCTGCTATGGGTAGGATGTAATGAAGCAGTCAAGAGATAAAGTCCAAATCACTGCTAACATCTATTCTTCTGCTTTGTCAGCAGATGCCATCCAGGCAGAGTTGGATGGGTGCAATGTGCTCCTTACAACCCTTCAGGGCAGCTGATTTCAGCTAATTCCAGGGTCCAGAGCCTGCAGGTGCCACAGAGAGATGCTACATCAATAGACAGATGCTTGGATCTGATACTTGATAATGCAACCCCCTCCTTATATTCATTATTTTGCTTTTTCAAAAGCCCATTTATTCCTTCAACACATCCCTTTGGTAAGGGAGTTTGATATTATGGTTAAGAGTTCAGGCTCTTAGAAAACAATTTCACATCATCCACTGCAACTGGAGTTACACACACCCTCTGACCTAGCAATTCTTCCACTAGGCATGCGTCCTAGAAAAATGTGCAATGTACACCAGCAGATACAGGCAAAAACACTCACAAAGATTCTTATAGTTGCCGCAAATTGGGAACAGACCAAATGCCCATCACCTGAAAAACAGGTAAATAAATTGAAGTATATCATTCAATGGCATACTACGCACACATAAGATTTCATAGTTGCAATGTTAAGCCCAAGCAGCAAGACATGGAAGAATAGTTACTAAGTGATTCCATTTACACCAAGCTCAAAATCAAGGAAAGAATAAACTACACTGTCTAAGAGGCTATAGGTGGTCCAAGGAGAGGAAAGATTATGATCAGGGAGGAAGTGCAGTGTGTCTTTGGGGTATTTGCAATGTCTTATTTTTTGTCATTGGTGGTGGTTATTAATTGTTTGTCCCGCTGTACATATATGTTTCTTGTTTTTTTCTTCTGAATGAAAAATAACCTAAAATAACGTTAGGTTATATTTCACACATGCACACACATATTGGTAAATATATATATATGAATTTAAAAATAGATACTCAACAAATTCATGGCAAGAAAGGAAAGTAGACTGCAGATGTAGTACTTCAACTTCACCTGTAATGCTTTATTTCTCTTATTAAAAAAAAAAAACCCTCCTGGGACGGGGAGGGTGGGGAGGAGTCGAGGGAGGGAGGGAATACAGGGATATGTGTATAAAAACAGATGATTGAACTTGTTGTACCCCCCAAAAACATAATAAATAAGATGAAAAAAAAAACCCTCAAGCTTATTTATTATGTTTGAGTTCTTTTGTTTAAAAGACTTGTAGCAAATATGGCCAAATGTTAACAAACATAAATTCTAGTTCATGGGAACGTGGATAGTTAAAATATATCCATTATGCAATTTTCTTTTTCAAGAATTCCAAAAAGAAAAAACTTACTGCACATGAAAAACACACTGATAAGGACACAGGCTGAGTTCTGTGGGAGCCAAAAGAGGAAGAACCTGATTTGCCTGAGGTGAGCAGAGAAGGTTTCCAGAGGAGGTGTCACTTGAGCAGAATCTTGGCAGGTGAGTAAAAGTTCACCAGATAGATGCAGAGGATGAGGTAATCAAGTGGAAAAGAATATAGCACTATGAATAGATTGCAGACAATTGATGCTACTGGAGGACCCCTCTGGGCCTCAGTTTCCCCATATGTAAAATGGGCCGTTTTCCATCTCTCAAATACCAGGCTTCAGAAAATATGGAGACTCAATTTAGCAAAAGCAGTTAAGATCCTGCGCTTTTGACACTGCCTGCTCAAGTTCAGTCTGCTCCTTGGGCAGGCAGTCAATCTCCCTGTGCTCCTCTCACCTTGTCTGTACAAATAGTGATAACAGTGTTTCAGTATTTACCTCGTAAAACTTTGGTAAAGATGCAATGAACTCATACACTTAAAATATATACATCAGTGCCTGGCAGATATTAAGAGCTATTGGAGGATTTATCTGTTTGATTCTCAGGTATCTGTGACATCCATTCATGGCTTTTTCAAAAGTTGACTGTTTCATTGCATCTGTCCATAACAATTTCACAGGCTCAAGGATTCTGCCATGTTCACTAGGGGAATTCTCATAACCTGGTGCTCATCTCATCCAGGTCACCTGCTGATTGTGTTTCCAGATTTGCTAACTATTCCCTCTCTGCAGCTACCCCTCCTCTTTTAATAGCTCTTTTTTGCTGGGATCTCATTCCTTCTTACTTGTCTGAGTTTTCTCTTCTTATCGTTACTGTCAGCCAAATTCTCCAAAGGCCACAAGCAAAGCTCCCCCAAATCCATACTCAATTACATTGCCCTCCCGAGGGGAAGGGAACTAGTCCAGGAGATAACAAGAAAGATACCACTGTTGGCTTTTCCTTTATTCAGGGCTTTGGAGCAGGGCTTCTCTCTGTTAGGCACTTTTAGGTAAACGTTCCCAGGCAGGTGCCCTCTGTCTATAGGTAGGAAGCAGTTATTGGTGAAGCTGAGAGTGAAGTCGTCTGAGGGCAGTGCCCAGAGGGTGAGTGGAAGAGCGTCTTTTCCTGATGCACACTTGGACTTAGACATTGGAGAGGTGGGAAGGAGCTTGGGATTTGATCCTCGGCTGTCAGCTCTGGGGGAAAGCACAGCAAGAGCTGGTCCAGCTCCCTCACAACACAGATTAGGAAACCGAGGCCCCGAGAAGACAGACCTGGGAGTACAGCCAAGCTTCCTGATTTCCAACCCATTACTGTCTCTCTGCCATGTTGATTAGCTCAGCCTTATCTCTAGGGGCAGTAAATTGATGGCAAAAATGTCCCCAGTTTTTCATGCCTCTCTATAAATGCAGTATTTGCAATGTTATTGCATCTCCTCCCATCAAGAAAGAAAGTCGATTTCCCCACCCAAATCTGTATTTGTTTGTAGGGCTGCCATAACAAAGAACCATATAGACTGGGAGGCTTCAACAATGGAAATGCAATTGCTCATACTTTTGGAGGCCAGAGTCCAAGATCAAGGTGTGGGCAGGGTTGGTTTCCTCTGAGGCCTCTCTTCTTGCCTTGCAGATGGCCATCTTCTCCCTGGGTCCACACATGGTCATCCCTCTGTGAAAGTCTGTGTCCTAATCTCCTCTTCTTATAAAGACACCAGTCATAATGGATTAGGGCCCCACCCATATGACCTCATCTTACCTTAATCATCTTTTTAAAGGTCCTATCTCCAGATACAGTCACATTCTAAGGTACTAGGGCTTAGGACTTTAACATACGAATAGGGGCTGAACTTGTGACTGGCTTTGGCCAACAGAATATATGGCAGAAGTGATGGTGCAGCTCCAAGTCTAGGCCTCACAAGACCTTGAATGCTTCTCAGAGTTCTGCCAGTGCCACTACCAGTGACCATGCCTGAACAAGCATATTGGCCACATGGAGCAGAGGAGGAGGCCATCCTAGATTAGCCAATAGCCAGCCAACTCCCAAAATGTAAGCAAGGACAGCCAACAGCCACAAAATCAACCCACATGTGACCTGCCATCTGACCAGAGACACCTGAGTAAGCCCAGCCCAGCAGAACCACCCATCCACCCAGCAGACCCATGAGCTTTTAAGCCACTGGGTTTGTGTTTGTTTAGCATGTGGCATATTAGGGCAGATAGCTGATACATTAGCCCATGTCAGTTTCATTCATAGAGCACTTTACTCTGGTTCGATACTGTTTAACTACTTTGCGTGTATTAGCTCATTTAACTATTTTATTCCCATTTTTCCGATCAAGAACCTGAGGCAAAGAGAGTGTGTGACTTGCCCAGGGTTGCATAGTGTGTTTGCTTAAAGAATCAAGATTGGAACTTGGGCATTCTGGTTCTAAAACCCATGTTCTTTGATCACACTCTATTTTGCTTTTCTGAAATTGCTTAGGGTGAATTATTTCTCTTCTACTGAAGACAGATTTAGCAGGAGAGCAATTCACAGGTCCCACATCCCTGATTCCAGGGTGGCCTCTTCCTAAGGAAGTTGGGGAGGAGATAAGCAGGTGTTGGGGGTTGGTTTCTTCCTAATCACTCCCAGTGTGTGACGTGAGGTCACCAAGTTAATTTCTCCCCTGTATCTAGAATATTAGGAATGTTTGGAAGCTATTTTCATAAGGGCAATGATGGTGACTGAGGCATGTCTAGACCAGGCTGCTCTCGGAATGAGAAGTTTCTGGGTCCCAGCTTTCTGTTTCACAGGCCTCCAGAGCTTCCTTGGTTCCTGCTATTCTCAAGACCCACCCCCTTCATCTCCCATCAATTTTATAACCTCTATACCCTTCCTATAAAACATTTGTGTTTAATCAGCCAAACTGATTAACACCAAGAACAATAACCATGTCAACAATTGTATGTCATTCATTCAACAAACATTCATGAGCACCTGCTATATGCCAAGTGCTATTCTAGGTGCTGTGGATACAGCAGTGAATAAAGCACTCAAATCCCTTGCTTTCATGGAGCATATGTTCTAGTAAATACAGGCCCTTTCCTGTTAAATGTGTTTGTGGGAAATGCAAGTACATCTCATCCTTCAAGGCAGCCACGTGATCAAGACCTTCAGAGTCAGTCCAATCTGGATTTAAATCCCATAGAAATGTCTTTAAAGCTTCACATCTGAACCCCAAAATGCATTCGAACTTTTACCGTCATCCATCTTACCTGGTTTATCTCATTGTAAAGACATTCCTAACTGTGTGACGTTTAAACAAGTCCATCAGCTTCTCCGAGCCTCACTTGTCTCTTTACGTGTGGTGTGGCAATTCCTAGGTTTCAGTAATAGCAGCTGTCTCTTTAGGTAACTAAGTTCCTAAAGGCATTTTTCTTTTTCTTTTTTTAATATTTATTTATTTGTTTTATTTTTATTTGGTTGCACCAGGTCTTAGTTGCAGCAGGCAGGCTCCTTAGTTGCAGCCCGTGGGCTCCTTAGTTGTGGCATATGAACTGTCAGTTGCGGCATGCATGTGGAATCTAGTTCTCTGACCAGGAGTTGAACCCAGGCCCCCTGCACTGGGAGTGTGGAGTACCAACACTGCACCACCAGGGAAGTTCTCCAGGCATTTTTCTTAACTATTAACTGTTGTCCTTGTCCCAGCTCCAGGAAATAGGCACTGTAATTCATCCCCAAGCTGCCACTTGCCTGCTTGCTTGAAGATCTGCTCTCCTACCCCACCCTTCTTCTCCCATTCTGCTCTGCATTGAGGGAACTGAAGTCGGTAAACTGTTTCTCAGACTTCCTTGCCTCCTCCAAGGTACTGGCTCCCACCAGATGGCCCTGAATCTTGGGCTCTGAAATGCCAGCTTCCCCTTCGTCCCTTAGCCCTAAGGATGGTAACAACCTCTTATTGCTAATCTCTGTGTTTTCTCACTGCCTCTGTTTGGTGTCTTAGTTCTTCCATGCCTGTGTAGCTATATATGTAAATATACATAGTATGTGGATATGTATACATACATGCATATGCATATATACATGCACACACATATATATGTATCTGATTTCTGTGTGTATATATACGCATGCATACAGCAGAAGCTGTAGCACTGATGTTTTTTCTTTTTTTTAATTGAAGTATAGTTGACTTAGAGTGTTGTGTTAGTTTCAGGTGTACAGCAAAATAATTCAATGATATATATATAGATATAGATATATAGATATAGATATACAAATATATAAAAATATATTCTTTTTCAGATTCTTTTCCATTACAAGATATTGAATATAGTTTTCTGTGCTATATAGTAGGTCCTTGTTGTTTCTCTGTTTTATATATAGTAGTGTTATCTGCTAATCCCAAACTCCTAATTTAATTTTAATTTTTATCTGAAAGTTCTTTTTAAAAAAATTATCATACAGTAGAATTAACCTTTTTAATGTATGGGTTTATATAACCACCATTACAATCAGGACACAGAACTGTTTCATCACCTCCAAAACTCCCTCTTACTATCTACTATGGAGATTATAATAATATCCCTCTTTTCATTACTAATATTGGTAATTTGTGCCTTCTATAATTTTAGTTAGTCTTGGTATACATTTTTGGTCTTTTCAAAGAAACAGCTTTTCTGTTTTTGATTTCATTGTCTTCTGCTCTTTATTACTTCCTCTTTCTGCTTGCTTTGGTTTTATTTTGCTTTTTTTTTTTTAATTTCTTAGGTGGAGGCTTAGATTCTTAATTGGAGAACTTTCTTCTTTTCTTAAATAAACATTTAGTGCTATAAATTTCCCTCTAAGCCCTGCTGTATCTGCATCCTACAAATTTTGATATATTGTGTTTTTGTTTCTGTTCAGTTCAAAATCTTTTCTAATTTCTCTTGAGATTTCCTCTTTGACTTGTGGATTATTTAAGACTGTGTTGTTTCATTTCCAAGTATTTAGTCCAAGATTTTCCTGTTATCATTCATGATTAACTTCTGCACTTGTTCCTTTGTTTCTCTTTTCCTTTCCTCTTTTAGGTTGTTTGAATATTTTCACATTTCATTTTAATTTTTCTATTGTGTTTTATCACACCCCTTTGTTTTGTTGCTCTAGAGATTACAATATGCAATATGCATACTTAACTTTTATAGTTTCCTTAGGATAGATAGCTTACCACTTCAGGTTGAAAGTAGAAACCTTATGACTGTATAGGTATATTTACCCACCTTCCTTTATATTATAGGTGTTATTATATATATTATATCTACATGCATTGACAACTCCATCAAGCAATGTTATGATTTTTGCTTTCAACCACCAGACATATTTTAGAGAACTTAAGAGGTGAAGGGTAGTGTATTATATTTTCCCAGATACTTACCATTTCTGTTGCTCCTCCTTCATTCCTGATGATCTAAGTCTCCTTCTAGTATCATTTCCTTTCTGTCTGAAAAATTTCCTTTCACAGTTATTTTAGAGCTGGTCTGCTGGCAATGAATTCTTCTGTTTTCCTTCATCTGAGAATGTTTATTTCACCTTTATTGCTGGTTATAGAATTCTGGGTTGGTGTTTCTTTTCTCTTAGCACTTTAAAAATGTCATTCTACTTTTTTCTGGCATTCTTGGTTTCTTATGAGAAATTCACAGTCATTCAAATTGTTGTCCCCCATAGGGAAAGTATCAGTTTCACCTGGCTCATTTAAAGATTTTTTTCTTTTGTCTAGTTTTCAGCAGTTGGATTGTGATTCTTTTAGGCTTGCCTGTTTGAGGTTCACCGAGCTTCTTGAATCTGTAGGTTTATGTCTTTCATCCTCACTCATTCCTTTGTCATCTTATTCTGCTGTTGAGCCCATCCATGAGTTTTTCATTTCATTTACTTTTTTAATTCTAAAATTGAATTATGAGCTTTTTTATTCTGTCATTTGTATCAAGAGTGTTCACAGTTATTTATTAGAGCATTTATTTAATAGTCACTTTGTCATATAATTTTAACAGCTTTCTTATCTCAAGGTTGGCATCTGTTGATTGTCTTTCCTCATGCAAGTTGAGATTTTCCTGTTTTTTCATATGCCAAGTAATTTGAGATGCTATCATGGACATTTTGAATATTATACTATAAAATACTAGGTCTTACATAAATCCTATAGAGAAGGTTGACATTTTTATTTAAGCAGGCAATTGACTTGTCCTGTTCAAGTTGCAAGTTTCAACCTATCTTCTGTGGGCTAGGGTTCAAATGCCAGTTCTGTTTTTAAAGTCTTTGTAGTGTTATTTGACTCTGGTCTGCATGCACACCACCCAGTCACCAGTCTGGTGCTTGTGCAGTAGTCTTTGTGTCAGTTCAATTCTCAAAGTCTTTGGCATGCTAATCTGAATCAGATCTATGTATGTGCAGCTCAGGAATTCATAAACCACTTTATGCAATTGCTTTCCTGAACTCTTCTCTCTCTGCTATCTCCCTGGTACTTTTCAACATAGTAAGAAGTCCCTTTTCTGTTCTCTATCCAAGAAGCCAGGGCTTTAGTTACCCCAATCTGCCATGTATTTGCATGACTATCCAGAACCAAGTGGTGGAAGGACCAGGGGAAAAATGATCAACTCACCCCCAGTTCAGTGATATTTCAAGTTCTGGTCTTCTTGAATCTGCCCACTACCCTTACTTTTCAGAGTCCTCAAATATCTGTTCCAGGTATTGCATACAAAGTTTTATAGATATATTCAGTGAAAGAGACAGGGGACGTGCACTTACTTTATCTTAGCTAACATCAGAACCAACCTATGTCATCTTTTATGACCTAGCCTTGCCAAGTCACATGGTATAACTCCTGCCACACTCTATTAGTCAAGGCAGCTACAAAGACCCATCCTGGTTCAAGGGGAGGGGAGTGACAAGGCTCTGAAGGTACATGTGGGACCAGAAATATTGTTGTAGTCAATTTTGGAAAATATAATCTGCCACAAATAGTAATGAGGAAGAAAGAAATTAGATCAAAAGGGAAATAAGGAGAAGCCCAGGGTAAGTCTATTGTACACTAAATTTGTGCCCCAAGGTCCTGCATACCTGCTACTCTGTTCCTCATGCTTTCAGAGCAGCCTAGTGACTAAGGGAAGATGAGAAGCATGATTCTTTACAATAGAGCTTCTCATATGTATCCAGGAGTATACCCCTGGGAAGCCTGAGAGCAGAACCTGAGTGTCCTTTCCTTCTCAAGGAATAATGACACCATGGGAGCATGTAAAGATGCTTACTGTGTGCTTTTGGAGTAACCCTAAGAGGTAGACCCTTAGAAGCTTCAGACACACCTGTGCAGCCCCCTCAGGGAACCTGAACCCCGGTTGGAGAGGTTGGTTTCATAAGTTTCACAGTGTCCATAGAGTAAAACAAATTTGATCTCTCCAGAGATGGTTCACTTTTCCCTGGTCTTGAAAGTCAAGAGCAGCTTCTTCCATGGACCTTCTTAAATGGACATTTTGACCACAAGGTCAGTGACCTCAAAAAGGAAAAGAATGCCTGCAGTGATACTGAATGTCAGGGCCTTTTCTCATAGAGTGGCAGGACAGTGAGGCTCAGAGAAGGTACCCTGAGTTTGAATCCCAGCTCCACTCAGCACAAGCTTTGTGACTTGAGCAAGTTGCTCCAACTTCCAACCCTCAGTTCCAAGTCTCAGAGACAATGATAATGTCTACCTCATAAAGTTGTTGGGGGGCCTGCAGCTAGGACTCAGCAAGCCATGCCTGAGTGCCAACTATTACTAACATCAGTTAAGTCATCCTGAAGCCAGAACCCAGCCTGAGGCCAACCTCTCCCCAAGAGGTTGCCTAACCTCTCTGTGCCTCAGTTTCCTTCTCTGTAAACTGGAAATAATAATGGTATCTATCTCTTAGGGTTACTTAGAGTATTAGATGAGGAGTGGGAGAAATGGGGAGATATTGATCAAAGGATGCAAATTTTCATTTATAAGATAAATAAGTGCTGGGATCTCATGTACAACTCGTTAATTACAGTTAACCATATTGTCTTGTATACTTGAAATTTGCTAAGAAAAGAGATCTTAAGTCTTCTCACCACACACACACACACACACAAAATGGTCACTTTGTGAGGTGATGGATATGTAAATTAACTTGATTATGGTGATTATTTCACAATATATACTAAATCATCATGTGGCATGCCTTTAAATAATCACACCGTACAACCTAAATAGATACAATTTTTGTTTGTCAGTCATACCCTCAATAGAGTTAGAAAAAATAAAATTTTAAAAATTAAAAAATAACTTACAAAAAGGATTCAACGACCTAATCAGGTAAAGCACTTAAAATAGCATTTGGACAAGGCAAGTCTGCAGAAGCCTGAGCAAGTATCATTGGAAATTTATGAATTGTGAAACTGGGGTAAATGTATTTCAAGGTTAAATAGCATTGTGCAAGGAGATAGAGGAAGCCATATGTTAAACATGGTATATTTTCCTGGAATGTCAACTTGATGATTTAAGAAGAAAAGCCTAATGAATATTGATGGACCAACAAGCCTCCAAACATGCTATTCTCTAACAGTCCATGGTTGGTACCTAAGGATCCCAAGAATTCCACCCTCTCTCCCAAAAGTGATGTCTGGACTCCAGGGAGAAGGCAGAGGACGCCCCTGGATGACGTGAAGGCACCTGGCCACCCCGAAAGTGTGCAGGCACAGTGCAGTCACAGCTCTGGCTGCCTTCTCCATCCCGGCTGCCTCAAACACGGCCGTTTTCCACATTCCCCTTCATTAAACAAGAAACTCAGATGTTGGTAATTAGATCGCCGTCCCCAGCTGCCAAGTCACATTCGGTTCCAAAAAGCCCTGTATACAGCTCCTTGTGTGTTTGTTAACAATGTCCCCACAACAGGTCTGCAATTAGAGTCCATCTGTTGAGTTTCTCAGAAAGCATTGCCAATCGGGCTGGCAAACTTGGAGGCCTCATTGTTGTGAATTTCTGACCGGAAGCCTTGCAGAGGAAGGCCACCTGTCCCTGAGCGAGTGTCTGGGGCTGGGGGCCTCTGGAAACCAGTCATAATGAGCGCTTGTAATACATGTTAAGGAAGGTGGGCATGATCAGGGGATGGCAGGGGCTGCATATACGGCCATCGTGGGGTGTCCGTGCTGGTCTCCTCAATCAAAGTAGACCCCCTCCTTTCTCCAGGTGACCCATCCATCAGCTGGCCACACTCTGTGGGTCTGAATGCTACTACTGATACCCAGGGGGTCATTTCCCAGCCAGTGCTATTTGATTGAAATCAAGTGTCATTGCTTCCTTCAGGAGGGGGGGTCCCCAATCCCATCCCAGTAGGAGATGCTCTGTAGCTGATGTCAGCTCCGTTCCTGGACTCGTCCAGTCTTGCAGAGGAGTCAGTGATAAACAGGCCTTCCCTCCAGGAACCAACTGGGGAATATGGAAAAGGTTGGGTGGTAGGGAGAGGACCAGAATCATCAGGATGCGGGTGCAGCCTATTTGAAACCTAACAAATTTAAAAATGTATTTTCCAAGAAGGAAGCTATGCATGCATGCATGCCTCAGAAAACAGTTACTGATGGCCAATGAAAAGAATGGAAAAATGCCATTTGCAGCAACATGGGTGGACCCAGAGATTATCATACTGAGCAAAGTAAGTCAGAAAGAAAAAGAAATATCATATAATATTGCTTATATGTGGAATCTAAAATATGACACAAATGAACATATCCACGAAACAAAAACAGAGTCACAGACATAGAGAACAGACTTGTGGTTGCCAAGGGAGGGGGAGGATGGGGGAGAGGTAGACTGGGAATTTGGGATTACCAGATGCAAACTATTACATATAGGATGGATAAATGACAAGGTCCTACTGTATAGGAAAGGGAACTATATTCAATATCCTGTGATAAACCTTGATGGAAAAGAACCTGAAAAAGAATATATATATGTATAATTGAGTCACTTTGCTGTACAGCGGAAATTAAACACATTATAAAGCAACTATACTTCAATAAAATTAAAAAAAAAAAAAAAAACAGGTGAGAGTTCTTGTCAGGCATGGAAACAGGGAGGCTGGGGGTTAGGGAGATATGACCTGTCAAGCTTTGATTAAGATAGTGGTTTACAGCCCCAACTACACATAAACATCTCTTAGGGAGCTTTAAAAAACACTAATGCAATTAGGAAAGCAATTCCACTTACATTAGCACCTAAGATAGTAAGATACTTAATAATAAATCTAACCAAAGAGGAGAAGGACTTGTATGCTGAAAGCTACAAAAATTGCTGGAAGAAATTAAAGAAGATCTAAATACATAGGAAGACATCCCTTGTTCACGGATAGGAAGATGTAACATTGTTATGATGTCAATACTACCTAAAATGATCTGCAGATTCAACACAATCCCTATCAAAATTCCAACAGCCTTTTTTACAGGAATGGAAAAGCCAATCCTCAAGTTTATATGGGATTGCCAAGGGCCCCAAATAGCCAAAACAATCTTGAAAAAGAAGAATAAAGTTGGAAGGCTCACATTACCAGACTTTGAAACTTACTGCAAGGCTACAGTAATAAAAACAGTATGGAACTGGCATCAGGATGGGCATATAGACCAATGTAATATAATAGAGATCCCAGAAATAAACCCTCACACATATGGTGCTATGGACTCAATGTTTGTGTCAAAATTCATATGTTGAAGCTCTAATCCCTAATGTGACAGTATTTGAAGGTACGGCCTTCAGGAAGTAATTAGGTCATGAAGGTGGAGTCTTCGTGAAAGGGATTAGTACCCTTAAAAGAATGGACAAGAGAGAGATGGTTTCTCTTTCTGCCATGTGAGGATACAGCAAGAAGACATCCATCTGCAAACCAGGAAAGAACCTGACCCTACTGGCACCCTGATCTCAAACTTCCATCCTCTATAACTGTGAGAAATAACCATTTGTTGTTTAGACCACCCAATCTGTGGTATTTTGTTATAGCATCCCAAACTAAGACATATAGTCAATTGATTTTTGACAAGAGTGCCAAGGCCATTCAACGAGGAAAGGGCAGTCTTTTCAACAAATTGTTTTTGGAAAAATTGGATATCCCCAGGGCAAAACAAGTTAGACACTTACCTTAAACCATATACAAAAACTAATTCAAAATGGATCAAAGACCTAAGCTTAATTTCTAAAACTGTAAAACTCCTAGAGGAAAGCATTGGGGGGAAATCATCATGACATTGGATTTGGCAATGACTTCATGAATATGACACTAAAAGCAGTCACAAAATTGAAAAAAGATAAATTGGACTTCATCAAAATTAAGAACTTTTGTGCATCAAAGGAGACTATTGAGAAAGCAAAAATATAGCATACTTATAAATTGTATATCTGATAAGAGATTAATATCCAGAATACATTAAAAAAAACCCTTACAACTCATCAACAAGATAACAAACAACCCAATTTAAAAGTAGAGAAAGGACTTAAATAGGCACTTCTCCAGAGAAGATATGCACGTGGCCAATAAGCACACGGAAGGATGCTCAACATCAATAGTCATTAAGGAAATGCAGGTTAAACCACAAGAAGATACCACATCATGCCTACTAAGATTGCTACAATTTTTTTTAAAGCAGAAAATAACAAGTGTCAGTGAGGATCTGGAGAGACTAGAACCCCCATGTATTGCTGGTAGAAATGTGAAATGTAAAATGATAGCTTTCTGTAGCTGCTATGGAATACAGCTTGATAGTTTCTCAAAAGCTTAAATATAGAACACTACCATACAATCCTAAGCATATATCCAAAATAATGGAAAGCAGGGAATGAAGTAGATACTTGTACACCAGTATTCATAGCAGCGTTATTCACAGTACCCAAAAGGTGGGAACAATCCCAGTTTCCATCACAGATGAATGGATAAATAAAATGTGGGCTATCCATTCAATGGAATGTCATTCAGCCATAAAAAGGAGTGAAATATTGATAAATGCTACAACGTAGATGCACCTTGAAAACATTATACTAAGTGAAATAAGCCAGATACAGAAGGACAAATATGTGTGATTCCACTTATATGAGGAACCCAAAATATGCAAATTAATAGAGACAGAAAGTAGAATAGAGGTTACCAGGGACTGAGGAGAGAGGGGAAGGGGAGTTACTATTTAATGGGTACTATTTTGTTGGAGATGGTGAACAAGTTCTGGGTATAGACAGCACTGATGATTGTACACAGTGTTAATATATTTAATGCCACTGAACTGTACACTCACGCAAGGTAAAAATGATAAAGATTATGTTACTTATATTTTACCACACCTACTATATACCAGCTACTGTCCCAGGTCCTGGAGATCTGACATGAACTAGGCAGGGCACTGGTCAGCAGGTTGGGCAGAGTGGAAATGAGGTGGAGACTGGTGATCAAAAGAAGACAGGGAAAGTCACAAAGGAAACTAGGTTTTTAATGTGAGCTTGAGAGGGGCTGAGGATGCCCCCCTAAGACCTATTTCAAGCAGAAGAGTTGTTTCAAGGGTAAGTTTTAGACATGTTATGCGTGAGCAGCCAACATGCCCTTCTCTGTTGAGAAGTAATAGTTAATCTCTATGATACCACTTATCCATGGTGAGCCTTGGACATAATCCTTAACATTCGTCACTGATCCTCAGTTTCCTCATCTGTAAAATGGGGGGGATGATGATTGAACATTCCTCATGGGGCCGTTGAAGATTCAGTGACTCTGTATGTTCAGTGCCCAGCACTGGATTAAGAGTGTTGGAAAAGATGACTGGTCATTTCAATTGAGTGTCAGATGAAGCAGTCGCTTTGTGTTTAAAGGCCAAGTTATATCCCCAAAATACACGTTCCTATTTTGGAAAATATGCAAGAAAAAGACATAAAAAGTAAAAGACAGATTCCTATCTCCCATCACACCCACTCTTGAGCATATATTCTGGAGAAGGCAGAATCTCCAGCACTATTCAAAAGGCTGCCCCCTCTCTCTCTTATGTGGCCCACGGGAAGACAGGCCCATCTCTGTGGGGGCCACCAGGCTTGACTGCCAATGACCATGGCCGATGGCAGAACCCAGCATGGACGGCTACTGATAAGGAGGGACCAGAGGCCTCTGCTGGATGCCTGGGTGATTGACAAAGCCCCCCTGGCTCCCAGAACGGAAATCAACCTTGGCAAGAAGGGGAGAAGAGAAGAGAGGGAAGGCCCTGCATTTGCCTGGATTATTTATCCAAAAGGAACAAAGGGGAAAATCCGGACTGGGCTTATCTCTCTTTCCTAAATCACATTTTCTGCTCTTGGGTAGATTCTGGGCTGGAAAGCAAAGTTTGGTTCAGTTATAGAAAAATAAATGTCCGTTTTCATATATCTGAGTTTGTGGCTACGAAGGCTATCCCTGCTACATTGTTAGCTTGCTATGGAGAGGTAAGGGAGGATACCCCTGCTATGTGATTTGGGTCCACAGACATGTATGAAACACTCTCACTTCAGCAATAAGAGGAGAGAGAATGGGAGATGCTTGTTTGAACCAAAATATTAAGGTCGTGGGGAATTTCCCTTATATCGGCAGGGAGGGTGGAAGCTTAGAGAAGTCTCTTAGTGAGAGCCTTGCCATTTCCTGGGCCATTTCCTGGAATAGGTGCCATCAGAGCCGGGACTTGAAAGAGAGGCTACGGTGAAAACCTGAAGACATGTTGGGTTTTATTTTTCCTCTAAAACATGGAGAACTAAGGATCTCCATGATGAAAGAAAAGACTTTGCATTTAATGTGGAGTCTTCTAGCTTAGTTGTGAGGGTCAGGCCATTCTAGCAGGACCATATTCTAGCTTGAGCACCAATACAGAGAGAGTGGTGTTTGAGAGCACCGGCTCCACCATCAGAAAAGCTCTCCTGTGTGACTTTGGGCAAGTCACTTAGCCTCTCTGAACCCTTTCAATCTCTGTATAAAAAGAAGACAATAACACCAACCTTATAAAATTTCTCTGAGGATAAATGAGAATTGTGTACAGATAGAGATACAGACCTGAGTTGGATCCCAGTACTGCAAATGCTTCTGCTGCCTTTCATGTGTAGCTCTGTTCCCCCTAGAGCAGGGGCCCCAACCCCCAGGCCGTGGACCAGTACTGGACCAGCACTGGTCCACAGCCTGTTAGGAACCGGGCTGCACAGCAGGAGGTAAGCAACAGGTGAGTGAGCGGAGCTTCATCTGCCGCTCCCCATCACTCCTATCACTCCCATACTCCCCGTCACACCCCATCTCTTGCATTACCACCTGAACTATCACCACCACCACCCCCAGTCCATGGAAAAATTGTCTTCTACAAAACCTGTCCCTGGTGCCAAAAAGATTGAGGACCACTGCCCTAGAGCCCTGCTCCTCTAAGAGATGATGAAAACTTGTGACTTCCCAGGCTACTCTCAAGCTGCAGTCAGACGCCTGCTGTGATCTCAGGCACAGGTTTAACCACATCCACAGACGGTAACTATGGGGCTCTGGGAGGGGAGAGAGCCACTAATCCTTTGGGGGCAGGGGAGAATTCATCCTCCTTTCAGCATCCATCAGGGCTAATGATGGGAAAGCCAAGCGAGCTTCAAGGTACCTTCTCTAACTGGGGAAGAGGCAAGGTGTGGAAGAGGGAACAGCATGTGCGAAGACACTGGCTCACTGGAGAAGCAGAAAGCAAGCCAGCCTGGCTGGAGACGAGAAAGTTAGTGAAAGGGTGGGAGGAGAAGACAGCCGGGAATAGTTGTGAAAGCAGACTTGTGGGTGCCAGGTGCTCCTCTAAGCCTCTCTTGACCTGTTCAGGCCTCACAGCAAGCCCATGTGGTCAGTGCTAGCATCTTCCTCCCCTTTACAGATCATGCAGAGGAAGGTTTCTGTGACCTGCCCAACATCACACAGCCAGGATTTAAAGCCAGCCCACCTGGCATCCCAGGTACCCCCTTAATCATTTTGTCTCCTGCCCTAGGCACAGGGCGGGTGTTTATTAAAGGTATCGGGCCTTATCCTAAGAGCGATAGGAACTCAGTAGGAGCAGCCCATAGCCTCATCTGCATCTTTAGGACAAGATTCCTCTGGCTGCTGGTAGAGAACAGATCCAGGATCCACCCACCACAGGTACCTAATCTCAGTCCTGAGATTAGGTACCATGGCTGGACTGATGCTGAGGGAGGTGGGGGAGCAGGGGGGATTTTAGAGTTATTGGGTGTTCTCACCACTGTGTTTTACCCTAATTTTATCTGTGGAAGATTAGTTCTGACTGGCTCAGCACTGGGGGTATGGGGGAGGGGGAGGTGTCAACTCACCATGGAGCCTCGGCAGCCCCTCCAGGGACCCAGCTGTCACTTCCCACTGCCTCTGCTGTCAAGGTGAAGAGCTGGGAGCTCCCACCCCTGAAGCTGGGGGTTGCAGGAGCTGGCAGATCCCAGGGGACCTGCATTCAGATTGATTCCCCCAGAACCGAGCAAACAGGGAGACAGCCCTCCCAGGGGGCAGAAAGCCCTCTCCAGACCCAAAGAACCCTCATGGGCCACCTCGCTCCTGCCCTAGGGGCTGAGGCTTTATCCTGCATCCTCAGGAAGGCGGGGAGCTGCGTTCTCACACAATAGCTTCCACCCTCAAAGTGGCCTGCATGCCTTGGCAAAGGGAATCAAAGGCTGTTGGAAAGAACGCGTTCAGAGAGTCAGACAGGTTCCCACTGTCAGGGGCTGCTTTGAACCAAATCCTCACCTCCAGGTAGTATTTGCCTCCAGCACACACACAGCCTGGGCTCCCTGAGGCTGCAAAAGGTCTGCTCTCCTAGGACAGCTGGCTGCCCCCTTCAGAAAGCCCCACAAAAGCATCATGTTTTGGCCTCTAAGCTCCGCACTGCCAAACTTAAGACCGGGTAGAGGGGCTCCAGCACTGGGGTCAGGCAGGGAGATTCCAAACTGCCTCCTTCCAGCACCCTGAGGTCTCTGCTATTTGCATTCTGCCTCATCCCGCTTCCTGCAACCACTGAGAGTTAATCTCCACAGCCCAGATTAGTTTATTCGATTAACTCTGCTCCCTGTAGACTATCCCGAGAGCTCTCTGCCACGCATCCAGAACGAGCCTTTCCAACATTTTACCAGCCCGAAGAAGATTCAGTAGACTAATCTTTTTCTTTCTTCCTTTCATATGATTGGAAAATAAATTGAAAATGAATTTCAGGCATTGCTTGTGTTTTAAATATGAGATAAAGGGCAGCCCCTGGTGCCAGCTAGTTCAATCGATGGGGGTGGGGGTGGGGGTGGGGGTGGGAGCTGGGGGTGATTTCCATTATAAGCTACACAAACAGGCTCTCCTAGGAAGTAGGAGGCTAAGCAAGTGTGTTAGGTTACCAACAATATTTGTGTAATTAGGCTATTCCATTTCAACACATTTCACTGATAATTGTTATTTTGTTTGTTTGTTTCTGGAGAACTCCAGCATAGCCATTGAAACCTGAAGTTCTAAAAGAAACCTGTTCCCTCCTGCATCCTATTTCAAAAGGTGTCTTAAGCCACTCCAACTTGCATCCATGTTGAACCACACTGGGAATTTTTAAAAACTCAGATGCTTGGGTCATACTCCCTGAAATTTGGATTTACTAGATCAGGGGTGGGACCTAGGCAGGGAGAAGATTTGTACAGCTTGATGATTATGATGATTTTCATTATTAACTTTTTTTTAGTTTCTAAAGATTGTTTTAAAAGAGGATTCCAAGATGGAGCCAAGTTTGAGAACTTTTGTCACCAACTATTCTCTGCTAATGGCAATCTCAGGAAAGTACAAAGGTGTCACCACCTCATTAACCATCCTGTTAAGCAGGGCGCTCTCACACTCTTCACATCATGTTAGAAACTTTGAGTCAACACGCTAGTCCTTCTTATTTTTTTTTTCCCAGTGGGGGTAGGTGCCTGCCAAGCAGTAGGTGTCTTGGTGGGAAGGCTGTGGGTAAACAAGGACCCCGAGTGTTTGTAAGGCCACATTCACGAGTGTATTTATACAGGGCCTGTGTTCAGCATTTGTCATCACTGTCACCGAAAATGATTTCCTGGGTCATAAAAATGACTATAAAGCTTGCCCCTGAAGATGCGACTTGCCTATTTGCTTATTCAGGTTCAAGATGTGATGTCAAACACTGTTCTATTAGTGGTCCCTTTTCACGCGGAACTTGCTCCGGGTTGATAACAGTGATGATGGGAGAAGCAGCTGCATTCTGATGTTGGTCCAGATAGAACGGTGGTGAGATGCCTGGAGCGATGGTGCTGACAAGGCAGATGAAGCTGGGAAAAGATGTGCAAATGTGGATGTTACCTTCCGTGCAGCCCCCTTTCAGAAATGGGCAATTCATCACTGCATAATAGTAACAGCGGCAGGATTCCTGGGACAAGGGTCTTCTCTAAGAGGTTTCTGGTTCTCACACAGAATGCGGCCGCTGGTTTTACATAGCCCTCCGCATACCTAT
The DNA here is from genome assembly GCF_030028045.1 of Hippopotamus amphibius kiboko. NCBI lineage: Eukaryota > Metazoa > Chordata > Mammalia > Artiodactyla > Hippopotamidae > Hippopotamus > Hippopotamus amphibius. The sequence continues at coordinate 31,074,815 of NC_080201.1, forward strand.
TTGAAAATGCACTGAGAACTAATTAAAGTGGATGGCCACACTTCTTTTAATTATTCATTACAGCTTCAGTACACAGAGACTCTTTCTAAAGTTAGAGTAATTGTCGAATAATGAGGCCTCACCGCCCCCCTCCTACTTCCTCATCAGACCAGGCGTAGGCTAGCTTACCTCCTAATCATATTAGCCCAACATTACCTATAGGTGGCAGGAAGCGTGGGGGTCAGACTCAGATATTTTCAAAGAAGAATCCTATTTTTAAATTAGATTATTAAAACACTCGGACAAGAAGACACACCTAGATACATGTCAGATCAATAGCTGGGCGCTGGTGCAGTTTTTGAAAGATGGAGTGCATCCACTTTCATTAAATTATATGATTGTGTAGGATGGGTTGTTGCTCAGCGATGAGACGTCAGCTAAGTCACATGAGAGCCAACATTAGGAGGGTGGGTTGCTTTTTAAAAATAATAATAACAAGTAAAAATTGTAAACACAATAAAAAAAAATCTGAGTGTGTGATTTCGGTCTCATGCCAAGAAACAAAAATTTCCTAAACAGAATGCTCTCAATTTTTTTTATTAACTGAAATGTCTATAAATAGATTACAGATTGTTGGAGGTTATTTTTCAAAAGGTCCTTGAAACGCTTTTTAAATATATGTATTTGCAGGTTCTGCCTGGTGGAAGCCCAAGAAATGACTCTGTCCTCGATTTACATTTCAGCCATTTGGAATTCCGAACACTTCTGCCTTCTCCTTCAGAATATTTTATGGTAAGCCAAACATCATCTATTTGGAATCTAAGATATTTCACCTTTGGAATGTGGGATTCCTTTTGTTGGAATGGTTCAAAAGAATCCTCTCCTGTGTACATTTCCAGGGTTTTAAGGAGGAACTTGGTCCAAAGTCCATCACAATGTAGAAACAAGAAGCGGTCACATTTTAAAATCATAACAGGCCATGGTCCTTCATGTTAGCAGGACACAAAATTGCATGTCTTTAATTGGATTCCCCAGTGACAACTTTTCCTGCTGTTCTTCCCTGTGGAGGGGCTTGATGCTGGCTTTTTTGCCTGGATGATTTGAATTCCTTCCTTACTGACAGTCTCAGCCAGTAGGTGATGCTCCACTTAGTAGATTACTCCGGACATAGTAGGCACTCAGTAATTGTTCCTGTGGTTTATAATTTGGCTATTGTTTTCCCACCCACTGTGCTAATAGTAAAAGAAACTCATCACATGTGGGCTAACAGTCCTTCAACAGAACAGCACGGGGTCCCCCAGATCCGACCTGCAGACATGGCCCCAGGAACTCTGCTTCTGTTTGGGGAGCCCACAGATCTGCAAGTAGCTGCCACGATGGGCTCCACCCTCACACAGGGCTTCACATCCCACAGGGGCCCTCTGCCGGCCCCAACCCCCACCCCCACCCCGCCATCTCCTTTCTTCTGACAAAGTACAGAATATCAATAGCATTTTAGGCTTAGAAAGTTCAAGGGTCAATCTTCAAGGTGCTTAAGGCAGGGGGAAACCTCCCCAGAGACTTGAAGCCAAACTGAGTGCTCAATAGCCAAGCTGGTGTCCTTGGGGTGCCTGACAGCTAAGGCATCTCCAAGTAAATAGAGGCATCCCCGTGTGAAAGCGTCAGTGTTCCTCATGCTAATTAAACAAACCAATTATGGTAATTAACTGGCACAAATGTTTAAATGGCTGTGAATCAGAGTGAAAGGGGTTCCCACTTAGCCTTCACACAATTATCCTGGTAAAAATGGAGTTCTAAACAAGAGTATACTAAAATTTTTGATCACTTTCAAAATCTATATATGGAAGTTCTTTAGAAGGATCTGCCATTCTGCTCCAGCCTTAGACCGTCAAAGACAAGAAATATTAGAAAGAAACAAACAAAGGGAGAAAAAGAAAACATAAACCAAATTTGTAAAATCCTGCTACGCTGACAAGAATGTTATGGGATGTTACTTTTCCCATCACTTAGTAATTAAAGAAATTCCATTTCAGTGAAGGTCACCTTGACTTTAGGAAGGAAACAAGGCCTGAATGATATGCTAATTAGGACACATCTCTTTGGAAACTCTCTAAATGGCTGAATAGATATTTTTAGAGCAGGCCTGTGGTTAAAATAGTTTGCACCAAGTTCTCGCTTTTTGTTTTCTTCCTAAAGAGAGTTGGTTGGTCGAGTGGATCCCTTGTTGTTGAAATTCAATCGCGGGCATTAAAGTGTAAACCAGTTGGAAAAACAAAGAGCTTTAGGGAAATTAGTTGCTTCAACAACAACAAACAAGCACTTGGTAATCTTCTTAGAGAAATTAATGAAGAGCAAACCCCCCTCAACTGGGGAGAAGAATGATCCCCGGCTCTCAAAGCACAGGCCGGGGAGATTTAGAGAGAAGGTGTGAATGAAGAGAGAAGGATTAAATCGAACTTCAATGAGAACACAAAGAAATTTGGGGGATCTGAGAGCACAGCACACCCATTTTCAGATGGAAGAGTATTTTGGAGGGCCAAGGGGTCCTAATCCTTTATGCAAATCTCCTTAGATTGAAGTTTGCTTAAGTGTTTTATTTCTTTGCATACAATTAACATTCGAAGCTCTGAAATGCTAACCGACTTCAAAGAAGGCTCCTGGTCCAGAAGCATCTCCAGTTATCAAGCATGCTGCATTTCATCATCTTCCAAAGTTTTCTGATACTTTAAGATGAAATCTCATTTTTCAGAGTCTTGAAGGCCTTACTCAGAAGATGAAAAATCCAACTTCCCCACCACCAGATAAACAAAGCCCCCCTCTTCTGTGTTACAAGCCAGAACTTTATCTCCTTTTTGTTGCTTTTAAGGTTGATAAGTACATCTCCTATTTTTACTTCCAATTTGGCTGTGTTCCCTACGCTCTTCTTTTTGATTTAAGATGCAAATCTTAACCCTGAACTACGAGCATGGTTTTGTTTTCTAAAATATTTATTTGGAAATAACTTCAAATTCACAGAAAAGTTACAAAACTAAAAACATTATAAAGAACACCCTTTCGCCTTGGCCTAGATTCACCTACCATTGGTATTTTATCCCATTGCTGTATCACTTGTGCATATCCCACACACATACACACACAACCCCCAAATTTGCTTCTTTAAACTACTTGAGAGTATGTTACATACTTCAAATTACATACCCCCAGATGCTTCTGTGGGGATTTCGTAAGAACAGGAATATCTTCTTATTTAACCACAAAACAGTGATCAACTTCAGTAAACTTAACCTTGATACAGTAACTTTTATCTAGTTGATCATTTGCGTTTTGATTTTGTCAGTTAAACCAATAATGTTCTCGATAGCATTTCCCCCACTGCAGTACAAGACCTGATATAGGATCAGGTATTACATTTGGTTGTCAGACCTTTTTTAGTTTGAACAATGTTTTTAAAGTTCTATGAATTTTAAGCATTCAGATGTTTTTAGTAAAAAATGATTAGATTCAGTAAATCACTGCATTATTGAATTTAGATACCCAAAGTTTAAGTTTTTGCCAGCATTTGTCATTGATGTACGTGGAACCCAAGAATCAGAGAGTAACAGTAAGAATGGCACTGACAGTAAACCTTTATTGATGGTGCCAGGAGCTCTGTTAGGTGATTTATACGAACTATCCGTGTGATGATCTGTTCTGTCAAGGCTTCCTTTTCCGTCTCCCTGGCACAGAATGGAGGGGCTTCCAGAAATGTTCAGGATCCCCCTTCTTACCCCTTCTTACCCCTTCTAAGAATCTCGGCATTTGAATCCCACCTCTTGGATTCAGACCTGGGGTTGTGCAGGCCATGAAAGAGGTCCAGCACCCCAGATCTTTAACTCTAAGTAGTAGATAAAACAGACAAAGTTTAGGTGACAAGCGCTAGGAAGAAAAATAAAGCAGAGCGGGGGAAAGAAAGTGATGCGGAATGGGAGTGGCAAGTCTATTTCATTTAGGCAAGTCAGGGAAGACCTCTCTGAGGAGGTGGCAATGGAAAAGAGCCGTGAAGGCAGAAAATGAAGGTGTGATCCCTGTGGGTACCTGGGAGAAGAGCAGCCTAGGAGGAAGAATCAGCAAGTGTAAAGGCCCTGCAACAGGACCGTGCGTGGTGTGCTGAGGCACTGTGAGGAGCCCACCTGAGGCTGGAGGACAGTGATCTGGGAGGAGAAGGGCGGGTGGGAGGGGAAAGAACAGAGGTGGCAGGGAACAGCCAAGGCGACGACTTGGAGGTCATGGTAAGGACTTGGGCTCTTATTCTGAGTGGCATGAGAAACCATCACAGGGTCCTGAACAGAAGACTCTTTTTAAAGGTTGTGATGTAGAAGCAGCTGGAAACCATGAAGCTATTAGCAGGCTGTTATAACCACCCCGACAATCATGGCGGCTTAGACCAGTCGCAGCGGGATGGCTATGTTTTGATGGGAGAACTGCCACGATTTGCTGATGGGTAGGTTGTAGGTATGAGGGAGAGAAAAGAGTCAAAAATAGCTCCAACACGTCAGGCCTGAGCGAGGCGGAGGACAGACTTCTCATCGACAGGGATGAGAAAGGTGCTAGAGACAGTTTGGGGGAGAGGATGAGATAAGAGGGAACATCAGAAGTTCATCTCTGAACACGATGAAACCCCCATTAGACACCCAAGGGTCCATGGAAGTGAATCTTCCTCCCAGACGCAGACCTTTGAAGTCAGTTTAGCCTTGGACAGCACGGGGTTTAGGGTCACCGACCCACCCCCGCACAGTTGAAAATCCACATGTAACTTTTGACTTCCCCCAGACTTAACTACTGATAGCCTGCTGTTGCCCAGAAACCTCACTGATAGCATAAACGGTAGATTCATGTGTATTTTGTGTGTTATATGTACATCTGCGTACATAACTTGTGCATTCATGACGTGACTTTTTCTTCCTCTTTTTGGTATTTCTGGGCTACGTGGATCATCTGTGTTTTTTTCAAATTGCTGCAAAACTCCAAAAACTTTTCCAATTTACTTGCTGGAAAAAAAATCCACGTGTAAGTGGACCCGTGAAGTTCAAACCTGTGTTGTTCAAGGGTCAGCTGGAATTTCAAGATGAATGTTCAGTTTGCCACCCTTAGCATCGTCCCCCGCTTTGACGCAATTTTCTTACAAGGAATTTTCTTGTTGTCTTGCTATCTATTTAAGGTCATGGAAGAATCAAGTCTGTGACATATAATTTGTGACTCATCATGGGGTTCACAAGAGTTCTCACCCTTTGACGTGTAGAAGGAGATCTGGTTTGCGGAATTTTCTCCACACGAGATGTTATAGGGTAACATTTATTTCACGCAGTACGTTTAGTCAGAAGGGTTAAAGAGGGAGGCTGCCTGGAGATGATTCCTTGTCACTGAGAGTGTGAGTGAGTGATGACAGTTCCTTCTCAGGAGGAGAGCAGGTGGGTGTGCAATCTACCGGTACTTTTTCCAGAAGGACCATGTTTTGGGGAGAGAGCAGGGGCGGGGGTTGGGGGGAGAGCATGGACACTGCGGACTCTGGTGTGGGCTCTGCAGAAATCACACAGGGATAGGAGATACTCCTAGATTTTGCTAGACGTGACCCTCTGCTTATTGTCCTGGCAGAGTTCACTCTGCTTTGTCCACCTGCAGCATTTTCAACCCCTTCCTGTCCCCAGGTCCACCCTCTTTCCCCAGTCTGTTCCAATCCTGGGAACCATCACCACATCCTTTGGGGGTTTTAGGTCCCTGTGCTGACACAGCTTCTGGGCAACGGGTAGCTTTCCAGTTCTCCTCATCTCACGCTGTCCTTCTTCCCACACAGTGATTGAGAGGGGCAGGCCTTGGACTCAGAAGGCACAAGTCGGAGTCCCAGCTCTCCCCTTCTTAGCTGCGACCTTAGGCAAAGAGTCGAATTTTCTCTGAGCCTCAGCTTCCTTGTGAGTAAAACGGGGGTGATAATGATCAGACCCACCCGCAGAGTTGTAGCAAAGCTGTGATAAACCCGGGGCCACTGCAGGTGCATTCGTGGAAAATAGGAAAGACACCCCTTCCTCCCAGGGACACTACTCTGCTTGGTGAACAGAATACGGGCTAGATTTCAGCCCTACCTCGTCCCTCCTGGGTGTCTCTGAGAGGGTATCATCCGCCCGAACCACTCACATAGGTCCTGGAAATAAAGCTACAACGTTTAAAACATGGTATGTGCTTGATATATATTCGCCAGTATTACTAAGTGCTGTTCTCAAGGCAGCCCCGGCTCCTCCCCCCGTGATCATGGCAACCAGGTTGGCTGGGGTGCTGCCTTTACCCTGCTTTCAATGGTGCAGAAAGTTTCTTCTCTGAATTCAAACAAGGTAGCCAAAAGGAGTAGCCCTGGCCATCAGAGTATGCCCCCCAACCACCACCCCGCCCTTCTATGGAGTAGAGGTCGGGGGCGGGGGCGGGGTCGGGTGGGGATGAATATTACCACTTCAACCTCCATGTACCTGGTAGCAGCTGTGGGTATTTCTGAACTTGCAAAAAGAAGAGACTAATCTTCCCAGTTCCAGAAAATGGCTCGAGGCCTCCTAAATGCCCCCTTCAGACGGGCAGCTGGAGCAGGCTGGGGAGAAAGCAGCGCTGCGTGGGCTTCCCGAGGACCATATGGGCAACTCGGCCCGTTCTGTGGCTACACCCGCCCCGCTTGTCATCCCCAATCATACTTGCTCTAATCCGTGTTTTAATTTACTCTGCTGGTGCAACACCCGTGCTGCCAGGGCGGTCCTTGGGGCCCCCTCATTCCTGCTGCTGATGACAAGGCGTATGCAAAAGGCACAATTATTCACCCACCAAGGTGACAGAGGAGGCCTCTGCCTGGGAATAGGTTTCCAGCTTCTAACATTTTCATGTCAGTCGCTGAAGCGCTTTGCAGTTTGCAAACAATTCTATGGAGACCTTTTTTTATTTTTTTTTTCAAAAAACATTTTGATCCTAGCAAGTGACGAGACTTCAAGTGGTGGACGGCTGGCTCGCCACTGATTCTGAAGGCCCGTCTTCAGAAGGGTGACCACACGCTCCTCCTATTCAGCTGGATTATTGGATTTTTTTTTTTTAATCAAATAAGATTCCCCCCTCCCTTCTTCTCCTTTTCCTCCCACACCCCAACCCGTCTGCTTAGCCTCAGACAAAGGAAAATATGTCAAGCCCGGCCTATTAATTCGTACAGATTTGGCATTGTTTATGTTCTCATGTGGACCGCATTCCAAAGCACCAAAATAAAACAGCTCGAGTGTAGCTTTCAGCTCCCGAGCCCATGATGTATTTCATTTGCTGCGGTGCAGCCCTGGCAACAATGCCTTTCATTTTCTTCTGGCCTAAGATGATTTTCTTTCTGTGAGGGCCATTTTGAGAGAGAGAGGCAGAGGCAGAAAAAGAGAGAGAGAAAGAGGGAAAGAGAGAGAGAGAGGGAGAGAAGAAAAGAAAACCCCTTCTCTTTGCCTTTTCAGGGTATCATTTGCAATTTAAAGCTAACCTGGGGAGTGCGGGAACAATGGCGCTGCCCATAAAATGGTCCCGGCCGGGGGCCCGCATGCCGAATGAGGGTGATGTCGAGCTATTTAGTTCTTTGTCCTCCCATAATATCTACTTAATGCAGTTCAATAGCAGTGGATTGTTAGCGGCATTAAGGATTCTATTAAGTTCTTCCCAAAGCCCTGCTATTCTCCTCCAGCTGTTGAGAGCCTGAGGCTTTCAGCTGAGGCTGGGGTAGAACCTTCCCGAAAGCACCTCTACAGAATGGGTCTTCTCCAGCCTCAGAAAGACCACGCTGGATTTCAGACCAGAGCTCAGCTCGGAAACATCTGCCTGTGGCCAAGCGGAGCTGTATTCAAATCCCACCAGGCCCCAAAGTTTTGAATTTGGGAGCCCCCTTTCACATTCTGTCAAATCTATAAAAATGCTCCCACATCTCACATTTAATATAATCTTTTCCACTCCATCAAACATCTCTGAAAACATTTTTAGAATATTTTAACTATTTTCAGTTCTGCTTTAGTGAGAATAAATGACCCACTTCGTTCTGATTTATTCTTCATTGTTTAGACACAATTGGACAAGAGTCCAATTTCAGACGTGCTGACATAATCCTACCTCTTTAGAAATCTAACTAAACATTTTCTAAACTTGATCGTGCAGTTTTTCTTTTTATGTTTGGATGCCGATACTCTTAACTTTTAGATAGGAAACATGGTGGGCCTTGGGCCAATGGATGAAATGGCTTCTACCCTACTGGCAAGTTTTTCCTGAGACGGACTCCACATTATTCTCAGGCTGAGTTGAGTCACCCAGTGAGCCCCAGGGGCAGCCTTTAAATCTTTACTTGATGCTCTGAGCCCACCTCCTGGAATTTGGCTAAACCAAATGGAGCCGGGGGGCTGGACTCCCCTCTTCAGGGCCTAGCACCATACCTGGCGCACAGGGGCCCTCTGCTTCCTACACAAGGATCATTTATTAGTGAATTCTTGAGAGAACCATCCGGGGATCCTTGAATGCTAATTCTCTCTTAGGGCCACCCTGCCCCACAGACACTCCAGGAGAGGGGGTCCCCTTCTTGTCTGTTACGACAGAAGGGGGCACAGGCAGAGCAGTCCCGGGTGGTGTGGCAGGCGTCCGTGAGCTGGCCGCTCTGTCCAGAATGGACAGAGAGAGGGAGGCGGGGGCTGCGGGAGGACTAGCCGGAGGAGAGAGGGCTGCACCAGGATTTCACACAGTTGGCTGGAAGAGGCAAGCGCTAAGCTGCCTTTTCAACCGCGGTAAACCCCGTCCATCTGGCCACCCTAAAACTCTGTTAGCTTGTCCCCCTCGCCCAGGGCTGATTAGGCCTCCTGAAGCAGAAGTAACGCCATCAATGGTGTAAACCCCAGCCACTTGAGGGTATTACATTTCATTTCATGCTTGACTTAATCAAAACTGGGGAAATGAAATGTACACCTTTTTGATGTTCTTTTCCCTGCTGCTTAAAGAGAAGAATCTTAACCCATTTGATCCTCACATGCACCCAGTAAATGACCAAATATGGCAAGTTGTCAAAAGCAGAAGGCGGCCAGTTGCCAGGCGGTGTTGGGTCACTGAGAAAGCACTTAATGCAGGCAAACTTAAGTTTGGAGCCCAGGGACATTGTGGCAAATGCCGCATTCCCCCCAGCCAGGCTGCAGCTAGGAACTTTGGAAAGAAAAATGTGGGTTGGGGAAAGGAGGGTGTCCTTCAACTCAGAAGAAGGGAACATGGGCTGACACTTGCTTCTCCTGGGCCTTTGGAATTTCTCTCGGGTATCACTTCCTCCTGGAAGCTTTTCCCCGCCTCCCCCCCAGAACTGGTGAAGGGGACTCTGGACTTACTCTTTGTGTCTTTAGGCAAATTACTTGACCTCTCTAAGGGCCTCAGTTAACCCATCTGTAAAATGGGAATGATTATAATTTTGACTTCATTGGTTGCTATGAGGGTTAAATGATATAATGTATACAGAGTGCTTAGCAGGATGCCTGGCATATCGGACATACTCAATAATTGCAGCCTATTGTAATTACTACTATATTAGTTGTTACTGACTGCTGTGGACTGAATTGCGACCCCACCTCCCCCCGCCCCCCTACCCCCCACCCAGCCAAATTCATATGTTGAAGCCCAACCTCCAACGTGATTGTATTTGGAGATGGGCTTCTAGAAGGTAATTAAGGTTAAATGAGATGATAAGGGTAGGGCAAAAATCTAATAGGATTGGGGGATTTGCCAGAAGAGAAAGAGAGAGATCTCTCTTTTTCCACTTGGACACACTGAGCAAAAGCCATGTGAGGACACAGCAAGATGGCAGCCATCTGCAAGCCAGGAAGAGAGCTCTCACTCTAAGTTCAACCGACCAACACCTTGATCTTGGACTTCTCAGCCTACAGGACTGTAAGAAAATAAATTTCTGCTGTTTCAGCCGCCCTGTGTATGGTATTTTGTTATGGCAGCCTTACTGACGGATGCACCAATCTATTAGACTTCTCTATTCTTGTTATTTATGTGTACATCTCCTCAATGAGACTCTTAAATTCTTTGGAGGTTGATCCCATGACTCATCCAGCTTTTAAACTGGGGGTTTACTGTGCCTGATATTACTGTGGACGATCAATAAATACCTGCTAAATACATAAAATGGAGAGGACACACAGTTTTGTATGACAAGAGAGCCCTGGGCCTTTTCTTTTCCCACTTCTATGCTCTGTGACCTTGGACAAGTCACTGTGCCTCAGTCTCCCCAGTGGGTTGGACTGGATGATTTCTAGGGTCTCAGAGACTGTGAGATGCTGCCTTTAATCAAAGACGAAGGTGGGAGGAGCAGGGTGGCAGGGCTGGTAGAGCCTAGAATGAGGCTCCTGACTTCCCCCGCCCCAGGCAGCAGGAAAATGCTTGGAGATGACACTGAACTAGCAGAAAGATGCCAAAATGGTTCATTAGGCAGCTTGAGTTGGGGGTGAGGAGGATGCAGGCTCAGGACTGTGCAAACCCAGGTCTCACTCAGTCGGGGGGCAAGAGGAGTTCGAAGCTCTGGTTGCTGTGTGCCCTGTGGGGCTGGGGAAGTGGTGTGGAGCTTCCTGTCCAGAGCTCAGGGATGCTGGTAAGAGTGCAAGCCTTCTGGAGTCCTAGGTGCAGAGTCAGCTGAAACAGATATGACTGTCCATCTAGTTGGGTGGTTTTCAACAGCCAGGCATATGGAAACACCAGGAGGAGTGCTTGTTAAATCCCTGTGCCCCAGCCCTAAGCCCTGCCTTCTTAACTAGTTCAGTAAAGGGGTGATCCAGCTTGGGGATTTCTACCAGGCTTCCCTGGAGAGCCAGGAATATTTCCTTGATATGCTCCCACCCAACCAGCCTTGCCCACAACTAACTCACTTGTGATCTTGGACAAGACATAGCGATTCTCTGAGCCTTAGTGTCTTCATCTCTGAAAGGAGCGTGATTAACATTTGCCTCTCCTAGGGCAGGCGTTGGTTTGCTCATGAAGGCAGCTTCTCTGTAAGAGCAAACTACCTGAGCCCCGAGCTGAAAGTCTAAGCCCTCCCAGGTAATAGGCAAGACATTTGCCTGACTGAGCAAAAAACTGGAAGCAACCTCAATACCCTGCGATACATCCATGCAATGAACCACTTTACATCCATCAAATGAAGGTGCCTCTGATGTAAGCTTAGGTTAAAATAAGAACCTGAAAACCAGTATACAGAGCCTAATGCTGCTTTTGTAAAATGTGTGCAAAAATCACGTGTGTGTTCACATCACATGGTATTTGTATGTTAAATATCTATAAAAGCATGGGCTCTGGGAAGTGAACTGAGTTCTAATCTGGATTCTCACTTAGTAGCTTCCAGAAGTGGCAATTTATTAACTTCATTCTAGCCTCTATTTCCTTACCTGTAAGATGGGGATGATACGGACACCTACTAGCCTCATATGGTTGTTATAAAGATTGAATGAGTCAGTACCAAGTAAGGTTCTCAACACAGGCTTGTAATAGATATCCATCCAGTAAAACATGAGCTGTTCTTAGTTACGTAGAAGCATTTTTTTAAAAAGTCAGACAGGATATCACCCAAATGATAACCAGGGTCACCAGTCATTTCTGTATTACATAATATTACATAACTGCAGGCAAACAATTTTTTTTCGGGAAGAAAAATAACACAAGGATGGGACAGGGCTTCTATCCTTTTAACCTGGAAAGATGGCCAAAAGCTACTGGGTAAGAAAAAAAGTGAGCTCTCTAACAGGCTGCGTGGTGGGAACTCCTGTTGCTAATATGATGAAATGTCAGTACGTATAGTGAGACAGCTCTGTAAGCCAGTAGATCACCCCCTCCCGGTGATCACTTCAGGAGCGGGATTGGGATTGGGACTGGAGAGGGGCCAGTGGGGCAGCCAGGGCACGAAATCTGCGCTAGCGTCCTAAGTGCCACCCTTGCCTCACCCCAGTCCCAGGCCTGCCCAGCAGGGCGAGAGTCCATGAGCTTTCATCTGCTACACTCTGACATTTCTGTATTGTTTTGGTTATGCTGACAATTGTTCTTTATTTCTATGTTGGGTATTATTCTTTACAATAACAAAGAATTTATTTAAAACAATATGGTAACTGTTTTGACAATTATTCTTAATTTCTGTTTGTTTCTCTCTTATTTCTGATAAAGATATACTGTGTATTTCTTTAACAGGGTGGGCTATCCATAAAGATGTAATGCAATAACAGTGATCATATTTACTGCTGTCATTTATCCATTGGGATCCCAGGTATAGAGTTGCTGGTACCCATTCCTGGCCCACGGTGCCAATGAACACCTGCATCCAGCCCTTTTGGAGCTCTTGCTGTGTGCCAGGCACTGTGCTGTCACAGGGATTAGCTCAGCTAATTCTCCTACTGGTTTTCCACGTAGGGTCTGTAAATATCTACCCCACCCCCTTTTTTTGGGCTACATTAGGTCTTCATTGCTGCGTGCGGGCTTTCTCTAGTTGTGGTGAGTGGAGGCTACTCGTTGTTGCGGTGCACAGGCTTCTCAGTGTAGTGGCTTCTCTGGTTGTGCAGCACAGGCTCTAGTTGCACTGGCTTCAGTAGTTGTGGCACATGGGCTCAGTACTTGCGGCTTGCAGGCTTAGTTGCTCTGCGGCATGTGGGATCCTCCTAGACCAGGGATCGAACCTATGTCCCCTGCATTGGCAGGTGGACCCTTAACCACTGCGCCACCAGGGAAGTCCCTATCCCCATTTTTAAATGAGTAAATATGAAGTTCAGAGACCTCAAGAGACTAGCTCGGGGTCGCACAGCTAGTAAGAGAGCGAGGTGGGACTTAAGCCCTTGGGGTTGGGCTCTGGAGCTCGCACTTTCAGCAGATACCTGACCTTGCTCTACTCAGCCCAGATTTATCTATATAATTACATCTTCAACTATCCTGCTTTGGGGACCCTTGACACTTTTTTTTTAATTTTATTTTTTTTGGTGAAGCCGTATGCCACCAAGTATCCCAACAAGAAAATCCCAGTCTCTGCCCCATCCCTGGGCTGCAGCAGGGTTTTTTTCTCCCCCTTTTGTTAAGAGGCCTCATTTCTGACTTGATGAAAACATTTGTAATAGATAATCAAATGCTGATATGCTGCAAGGGACAATGCCTTATTTGTTAAATATAAATGAACATGAACACGGGTCCTCAGTGCCAGAAAGGCAAAGGGTTTGAGGCCTTTTCAGCGGCACAGGCTGAGCCCGGGAAAGAAAGCCCGGCGCCTGTAAAGGGTCTCGCCTAGGACGGGATCGTCGGACAGCTCTTGTGTGACAAGATACATAGTTTCTTTTCAGCAACAGGCAGATTATGGGTTACTATAGTTTCCCTAATGCTCAAATACAGCTCAAGCCTAAGCTGAACAGAATAGGTTAAAAGGTGCCGAAGTTTGGCCCCGGGAAACCACTGTTGAGAATCAGACACCAAACAAAGCAAAAAGCACATCTCCCTGGTCTTTGATGTCTTTTCTGAGGGATGTAAAGTGAGAAAAATACAACCGGTGCTCAGGCCAGGGGCTGGATGGGGCCCCTGTGACAATGGCTGGCCGATTGGGAGCTCAGTACAATGCCCAGACAATGTCCCCAATCCCAGGCGTCCCTGGGTGCTCTGCTCCTTCACAAACACCCTGCTGGAAAGAGCACTTTAGCCCCCAGTTTCTTAGAAAGTTCTTGCCTGCCTCCCCAGCCCAGTTAAAGCTCCTCCCTTCTAAACCCAGCCCTTTGACAAGGTCCCTCCTGAGAGAGGCGACTTTCTCACTAAAATGCCGCCACCCCCCCAGCCCAGCCCCCGCAAAAGAGCCACCCAGAGCATCATTTTTCTGCCTGCTTTAAATTTTCCTAGATCTGCATAAACATCCTTTCTCAACCCCTGAAAAGAGGGAAGCTCTCTCGCTTCCAGTCATTCATCTTTGCTCTAAAATATTGCCTTGTGTATCCCTGGGAGGTGACAGTGTGACGTTTTTTCATAAACGGGATTAAATTAACCACTATTTATGCCGGCAATGTGGGTTCCTCCTCTTCTGCCCGGATCTGTTTATTTCATTGTGCTTTTTATTTAAATTTAGGGAGCAAGATAAATGTGCTTTCGCATGTGGAGATCTCCATCCATCACAGGTCGGCTGCATCTGGGAAAATAAGTGAGTGGGAGATTCGGGCGAGGGAGAGACAGCCAGCGAGCTGCAAGCTCATGCATGGAGTTCTGAGTGTTTTTTTGGTGGTTGTTGCAGTATTGTGTTTCTCGCTGTCATTAGTTCTTTATAATGTTTCATGAAAAATATCTAATTGTAACAACTGTATTCCGAGAGCGAACATATTCCTTGAATTGAAGCGCTCACAATGGCCATAGGATAACTGTCCTTGAATTTGAGCCCTTTGTGGGCCGTCAATAGGCTTACAATGTGCTGAATTAGCAGGCATATTAATGGGCAGATGCAATAGCAGCCATTCTTCAGCCTCAAATCTTCTTATGCAAATACCCCATGAATTCAGTTCAAAGCGCTGCCTTCAAAATGAGCTGATCCCCCCTCTCAGAAGGGACCCCGGGAGAAAGTGACATGAGAAAAGTTTAGACACTTGTTTTTATAACTGGACATGATCTTGTTATCATAATCTGATACTGGTCACTTGCATGGCCGGCTTGTAGGATTTTAAACCCTTACCAGAGAGAGATAATCTTGGCCTTTGTGGGAGTGTGGACAGAATCCCAGCGTGCAGGAAAGCCGCCAGTGAGAGCACAGTTCTTGTTTTCTCAAACAAAACTTTTCATGATAAAGGCTTTTATCCTAGGATAATCACCCGGCTGGATTTCAGTGGTGTTGGTAAGGTTGGCAAAGGGCAGAAAAGGCAAATTTTTGAAAAATGAAAATAGCCAACTCTTGAGATTACCCACAGTCAAATGGAATCAGATCTTGGAGTCCCTATAACAGTGGCTGGAGAGTTTTCAAAGATCCTAAAGAAAACCAAGTTCTGGTAACCTCTACCTAGCCCCAGGCGAGATAACCGAAGGAGAGCTAACATTTATTTCTATGGCACCTCAGTGTGCCAGGCGTTTTTACCCTGTTTGTAGTCTTTTACACATATCAACTTGTTTAATTTTCACAAATACCCTACGATATAGCTTCCATTTTTAGCCCCATTTTACGGATGAGAAAAATGAGGAAAGGGGTTAAGTTCCTTATCCAGGCACTAAGAGGTTATTAAGGCCTCTAGGGAAAAATGTGCTGCACCCCCATCAACTAAATCCACTGGGAAATGGTAATTCCCCCATGAAGACTTTTCTCTCCAGGAGAATCTGCGTTCCCTCCCCCACGGCCGGCCGCATGAGCTGGGTGGCCTAACCAGTGTAAGGGTATTTGGCCAGTTGGCCCCTCTAGAGTGTTCTTTCCTCTTTGACATAGTTATATGATATATGTGCATTTGTAAAAATATTTTAAAGGAGACTATAAATTTAACAGTCAGGCTCCTTCGTGTCACAGCAGTATAATTGCATCTCGAACTGAATTCGAAGGCCACATGGAAGTTAAATACACTGAGATGGCACATTACATGCTGAAACTCAAGTTATGGTGCTCAACAGGAAGTGACAGACTGTGCGGTATTATCATCGACAGCAACAGCAGACGTTTTCTGACTATTTGTGTATTTATTTACTCATTTAATTTACTCATTTATTTACATTTAAATGAGTGTCAACTCATTTCTTCCTCATGCCCACACCGGGAAGAAGGGAGGTTTATGATTTCCATTTTACAGCTGAGAAAACCGAGAACCAGATAGGTTCGGTAATTCGTCCAAGGTCAAGAAGCTGAGATTTGAACCCAAGAAATCAGGCTCAACCCTCAGGCACTCTGCTGCATGTCAGTCCAAACAGTCCAGCCACCCTGGGACGCACTCTGGGTACAGTAGCTGTGTTTTCCCTAGATCTGCCCTGACCTTGCCCCTGTCACCGGTTTATCTGAATTTGCTTTCCCCGCACCAAAAGGCAATTTTCATCAGATTTCTTGCTCCTTTGCTCCCCACCTCTCTCTGTAAGAGATTTTGGTCCCTTACATTATTGCCTTGCATTCCCCACATTGTGTGTGTGTGTGTGTGTGTGTGTGTGTGTGTATGTGTGTGTATGTTTGATGTGGAGGATGATTGTGGGGGGGAGGAGGGAGAGAAGAAGCAGAATGATTGACCATCAGGGAGACTGCGGTAACCAGAGGCAAAGAACTTGCTCAGGGTCCTGGATCTGGATCAGCCCCTCCAAGATACCCTCAAGCAAGAGACACCCCCCGCCAGACTTAGGACCCTAAAAGTTTGTTACCCTAAAGAATTAAATAACAAAAGGATGAGCCACATCTATGCTTCCCAGAATATTATAAAGAATGATAATTACAGCAGTAATAACAAGGAAGATAATAATAACAGTCACTAATTATAGATGCTTTACCATGCCCCAGGCACTGTGCTAATATGTGGATAATTCACTACCCCTAGACAGGACAATGCAAAGGAAGGAAAGTACCGCAAATGTGGAATAAAATAAGCAATTGTTGGGAACCTAGGTTGGGGTAGGGGAAGGTGAATGACGAATGGTGAATTAGTCTGCCGATGCTGCCAAAACAAATACTTAAACAACAGATTTCTTTTCTGGAGGTTGGACATCTAAGATCAAGGTGCCATCAGGGTCGCTTTCTGATGAGGCATCTCTTCCTGGCTCGCAGACAGCCACCTTCTCACCTTGTCCCCCGCAAGACCTCTCCGGTGTGTGCTCACCGACAGAGAGAGAAAGAGGGAGAGGGAGAGAACATTCCGGTGTCTCTTCCTCTTCCTATAAGGATACAGTCAGGTTAGAGCCCCGCCCTGGTAATCTCATTTAACCTTAATTACCTCATTAAAGCCCCTGTCTCCAAATATAGTCACATTGGGGATTAGGACTTCAACATATCAATTTTGGGGTGACACAGTGCAGTCCATAACAAATGGGGTTCTGGGAACACTTATTAGGGATGGCAGCATCTGAGGCCTAATGAATGATTTTAACAAAGGAACTGCAAATAGGTAAACTGGTTTTGTTTGGTCAGCACCGTGTCTTAAAAATGGAGAGAGAAAGCACATCAATACCTGCATTTTCAACTTTCTTTGAAAAATTGAAAGCTCTGGCAACTCTGGGCCAGCCTTCCTACATAGCAGTGACTGGCTCATTGACGCCTTATATAGGCCCTAAATTCACTTTTCCAAAGTCCCTGCCACTCCCTACCGTACGGGCCGCCCACGAGTTTTTAACCCAAACTTTAGGGGTCAGATGCATCTCTGAATTCAGAATATTTTAGATTTCACAGAGCTAATACAGTACATACACTCTATTACTTTTTTTTAAAGATTTATTTTTTTATTTAATTTTGGTTTTTTTGGCTGTGTTGGGTCTTCATTGCTGCGCATGGGCTTTCTCTAGTTGTGGCTAGGGGGGCTAGTCTTCGTTGCAGTGCGCGGACTTCTCATTGCTGTGGCTTCTCTAGTTGTGGAGCACAGGCTCTAGGCTTCAGTAGTTGCGGCACATGGGCTCAGTAGTTGTGGCTCACGGGCTTAGTTGCTCTGCAGCATGTGGGATCTTCCCGGACCAGGGATTGAACACATGTCCTCTGCATTGGCAGGTGGATTCTTAAGCACTGTGCCACCAGGGAAGTCCCTCTATTACTTTTTACCCACAATTCAATCTGGGACACCACCTCCCTAATCAATCAACTAATATTTCCATAGTAAAATGTATTCACACTAAGAGGGATAAATAAAGGCTTTAAGTAGCCTCTCTTCTGTTCTGATCAGTCTCTGCTGCCAAATAAGATGGCATCAGGACAGGCTTTGCCACAAGTGATTTATAGCAAACTTCTAATGTCCAGGGCCTTTGCATTTGGGAATTTTAGTCAAGGGGTTTGGCCCTGTCTTCCACCTGCCCAGCCTGCTTCACTGGCCTGTGCTCTGACCTGGCCCCAACAGGCATCTGCTTTTAACTTCTGCTTCAACAGGTGACGAGTAGGGGATAGTATGTGGGGGAAAGAAGGGTTTCTAAGCACAAAGGCTTGGAGGCAGGAAAGTGTTTGGTGTATTTCAGAGAGAGATTTGCTGGCAAAAGTTGAATGAAATAGATTTTCTTTAAGACAATTTTGGGAAAGGGAAACACACTTCAGGAAATCCTTAAGAGTAAAAACTGCATGTGTCCCTCCCATGGTCCTGCCTGGGTCTGTTGAAGCGCATTTTAGGCTGTGGGTTATGGGGATGGCAACTCTAGGTGATTCTGCAGAAGCCTGTACCTACACTGGCTCTTGAGCTTAGCGGCAGTGAGGATGCAGGTTGCACCCTTGGTAACAGCATCATCCAAATTCGGCAGCGCACAGCGCTGTCTGCTCTGCCTGCTCTGCCCGTGAGTTTCGACAGGTCAAGATGCCAAAGAGCGATCAGAAACTAGCTTAACAAGACAAGTTACATGGACCCACTAACATAATGAAAAACTCTGTTCACCATTTCATCTAGGGCCAAAAGGAGAAAGGGGGTAAAAAAGATCCTGATTATTTCTTTATTGTTTTTCTAGCAACCAAAATCATGTTTATTTACCATTTAAACAGACAGTTTAAAAACATAATTCAGGTTACATCCCTTCCCTGCTGGATGGCTTCATGGTAATGAACAAAACCGATAAATGTTCCTGCCCTCAGGAAGCTTTAGATTTTAGTGGGGAGGCTGGTCATCTGACTCCACCCACAGTGCCTGTAACCTCATCAGTTGAGAGACCCAGAAGGCAACAGGTCCACTGTTAGTGCCCTTTCAAGAGGGGAAACTGAGGCACATCTAGAGGAAGTATATGCCTTGGTCCTTTATCCTGATTTGGCCACATTGAATCACTTTTTAGGTGCAAACTAAATAGTGCTAACTTACATCTTCAATTTGAACACACTGGAACATTCCTCCGAAGAAAGATTACTCATTTGTTTGTTTGGTTCATTGGTTTGGTTATTTCCTTGACATCAGTGTAGAAAGGATCTAGGAGATAACTGATCTCGATCGCCACCTCTCTACAAGTACATACTGTACTTCAGAGGGGGACTCAACTTTCCCCAGAGTTTTTCCTGGAGGGTAATTGGAAACTGTGGTTAACGTAGCATGGCTTTTCAAATTGAGTTGAAAAGTTCATCAAAATGTCATTAATCTGCTTTACATAGCCTTTCTTGATTAAGTCAAACTTGTGTGTGCCTGATTATTTATGAAGCAGAGCTCTGGATGGGGCCGTTTTGGCATCTGTGGCCCGACATTAGGTTGGAGAAGGCAATGAGTACTTGACACTGGGGGGCTTCAAGTCCCACTCAAATGCCATCCCCGCCCACTCCCAGCCAAAGGAGACCAAACCATCTACACAGATCATTTTGAACCGATCGACAACATTTGGTGGCAGAGTTCAGTTGAGCATCTGCGTGTGTAAAGTACGATGGGAGATACCAAAAATAAGCAATCCCTTGTCATCTTGGGGTGACTATTTGGAAGGAACTCTGGCATAGTTCGAGCTGGCACTAACCCATATTTGATGTCGCTAGGGCTGTCCTCTGAAAGTAGGCACCAAGAGAAGATCCTGGGCCCTGGGCCTGCCTTTTGAGCTCTGCTCTGCAGTGGGGTTGGCCCAGTGACAGTAATGGCAATGATGGCGGCTACTGTGGTACATTTCCATATGCTGGGCACACAGTTCTTATAGGAATTAAAGTGAGATTATTAGCCTCTTTCCTCTGATAAAGAAACAGAGGCTCCAAGAAATTCAGAACCCCCAGAGGTGTGTGCAAGGTTCACTTACTCAGGGTCTCAGGGTTAACGTTGGAACCTGAATCTGTGTGATGGAGGATATTACTTAGCTGCCATGACTGAGTTGTTTTATTGTGGGTTTTTTTTTCGGGTGGGGGGGTCCATGTTGCTCACAAACCAATTTCCTTTGGACACAGAGGACGTTTCTCTGCCTACCTGACCAGAGGGCCACAGACCCCCTCAGTCTGTGTGACATTTTTAACGACTTGGCAACAAATCACAAACTAGTGGCAACTCAAGAGGACACACACCCTACTGGGAGCCTCAGGACAAAGTGGGATCACAGAATCAGTGAAGACCAAGGCAAAACTCCAGCAAACAGCCAGTGGGTCTGAGAATGGGCCGGAACCGTGGTCTTCTGGAGGCCGCTCTGATCCAGCCGCGTACCCGGAGGCCTGCACACATCTCCAGGGGTTCTGAGAAGGAGGGAAAGGGCCGTGCTCTGGAGCAGTTGCCACCTTAGGCCTGGCCTTCTGTTACTGTGGGTTCCCTTGTTTGTTACAATAGCAAATATATGGCAGGTGGGGTGGCTGGAACGTCTGCCAGCGAGCTCAGCACATGCCATTAGACAGTATTTATATGGCTCAAGTTTTCCTCTTTGAGAGAGAGAGTGAGAGAATGAGACAGAACCCATATTTCTGGAGTTTCAGAAGCTTTAGAGGCTCCTGACAGTGCTCTGGGCAAGCTGCCACCAGTGCCTCAGGACTCAGCCGGATCCTGTTTTATGAGTTTCTAGGTCCCCCAAAGACATCTTTATGAATGTCCGACTCCAGAGTGTGGCTCCTTTGGGTCAAGTTCCCCATATCTCTCTGATATATTCCACACGGAGAGGAGGGATACAGGCACACAGGCTCCTGGGTTTCTTTGTGTTTGTTTTTTATGGTTTGAGCTGTTTATTCCTCCTCTTCCCCCTCCTCCTCCTCCTCTTCCATCCTCCCTCCCCCTCCCCATTCTTCCCCCCCACCCCACTTCCCCTTGTCTTTTTCCATCCTCTCCTCCTCCTCCTTATTCGCTTCCTCTTCTTCTCCTTCTTCTTCCTCCTCTTCTTCTCCCTCCTCCTCAATATTTTCAGTATTTTTATAGGTTCCATATTATAAAATGAAATACATCACCCAAGACATCAGCACATCATTCTTGCTGAGGCAGGGTGGGGGCGGAGGGTTGGGGGGGGACTGTTGTATAAGAGACACCACCTTCAATGAGGTCATTCTGACTTTTAATGACCGGCCTTGACTTTACATGTAAGGAGCAAACGCCCCAATCTGAACTACCTGAAGCAAAAACAGGAATTTATTTATTGGCTCATAGAGCCAAGAAGTCCTGGGTAGCACTAGCTCCAGGCTGAACTGCTCCTCAAATGATGTGAACAGGATCTGGTCTCTCTTTTCTCTCCCCTTTGTTCGCTCCCTTTTAAGGCAGCCTCACTCCTTAATGTGTGCAATGGCTTCCAGTGCCGCCTGGAATGTTCCTGCATCCATGCCTGTCCTTCTCCCAATAGTCAGGGCCTGACTCTACTTGACTCGGATTGGGTCACATGCTCATTTCTGAACCAAATGGTCAGAGGATGGGATATGGTGACTGGCTTATGGCCAGCTCACATCTCACTCCTGGTACCTAGGATGGGATGATTCCTCCCAAACCACAGGAAGTGAGAAATGGAGCCAAAGGGATCCTCAAAAGATATGTAGATTTTTGTTTTCCAAAGGAGAACCATTACTTTCTACCAAAGATCTGATGTCTTAAGGCAACTCCTTGAATGAATAACTTGCAGATAGTACCTCTGGTCTTAACATTCTGAGACTGGAGAGATGGAACTTTGCTGAAGGAAAATAGATTTGTCAGATTCTTCTATTGCAGAAGCTGGGAAGCAAGCAAGAATGGCCTTGCTCCAATGTTATTTATAATCAGTATGCAAACTGTCCTTCTAGAACATCCCTATCGGCCACCTTCTCCACTAATTCCTGTAATTCTGAGAAATGGAGCAAATTGGATACTTTGCTGGATTTTTCCTGTGACTTCAGGAAATGTTTGCTTTTTCTTTATTTAGCAAGGGAACTTTAATCTAAGTGTAAAAATATATTAAAAAAAAAAACCCTTTAGTTTTAACAACTAAGAAGTCTAAAAGGAAATATCATACGTTGCTGTTAATGTTTTCCACGCTCATGGAAATATTAACCTTTAAAGGGCAGTCACATCCATCATTACTTTTGATCAGTGGGTGTCGACCAGGGAAATTTTTATCCCCCAGGGGATATTTGGTGATGTCGGAAGACATTTTGGGTTGTCACAACTCAGGGGAAGTTGTTCCCGACATCTACTGGGCAGAGGCCAGGGATGCTGTGAAACATCCTGCAGGGCACAGAACAGCCCCCAACAAAGGATGACCTGCCTCCAAACGCCAACAGTGATGAGGTTGAGAAATCCTCTTTTTGACCCTCGCAACATGTCTATGGGAAAGTAGAACTGGGGACACGGTGTCCTCATTTGACATTGTCCAGAGAGGCTGCTTCACGAGGAAGGTATTTGGTTCCAAGAAACAGAAAATCGAATAGTTCTCACATAACCAGAAAGCCAGGGGCTGGCAGTAGCTGATGTTTATGTGCTCAAGATGCCACCAGAAACCGTGGTCCTATGCCTCTTTGTCACCCCCACTGGGCTGGCTGTCATTTTCACGCGTGTCACCACGTGGTTGTTATCAGGTTTCTGCCACTCCCCAAATCATGTCCACTCAGAGCAGGAAGAATGGAGAAAAGGCTTGGCACCAGTCACCCCTGTACTTTTTACCAGGCACTCAAAGCTCTCACTGCGAACCACCTTCTTCACATTAGACTTCTGTTTACATTTCATTGGTCAGAGCTGAGTCACATGGCCATCTGGCTGCCAAGGATGCTGGGAGAGCGAGTCATCAACTTCCCAGATGCATAGCAGGAGGCGGTCGAGAAGAGGGAGTGGGAAACCAGTGCTGAAATAGGCAACCAATGGTGTCCACCACAGTGGATCAAGGACTTGCCCAAGGTCACGCTGCTAGCAGGTCAATCTAGGATTCAATTATTTTGATACGTGCACCCATCTAATTTTACTGGGCTATGTCAGGCTTTTTATAATGCCTGTGTTTCCAGAAAGACAAAGCTTATGAATGAGTCCAGAAAAAGAACTTGCTCTCTGGAAATCCCACAAGTTTTGTTTAGCTAACCAGAAATTGTTATTTGTAGCCCTGCTGCCTGGGTCACCAGAAATCATGGGCCTATTCATGACTGCAAGGCTGCTACTGATAGAAATAACAATAACTGAACCCCAACACTCCTGCAAAGTACTTAGGTGTCTCGGGTCTCAGCTAGAAGAAGCTCAAAATAATCTAAGTGTAAAATCCCACACAAATTGCCTATCTGGAAACTCTCTGTGTGGAAATGAAATATCAAGACAAACAGGTGCTACTTACAGACCAGTATTTTTCAGTTGCAGCCCATTAGTGGGTGGCAAATTCAATTTAGTGGGCCATGACCGGCATTAAAGACTATGGAATAGAAGAGTATAGAAAAGAAAGTCTCAGCATGCATCACACCTAGGAAGGTCAGTATGAGTGTGTAACTTTGTTGCAGGGGTGTGTGTGTGTGTGTGTGCATGTGTACCACACTGCAATATAAACAACCTAACATTACACCTAAAACAATTAGAGAAAGAAGAACAAAGAAACCCCAAAGTGAGCAGAAGGAAAGAAATCATAAAGATCAGATCAGAAATAAGTGAAAAAGAAATGAAGGAAACAATAGTGAAGATCAACGAAACTAAAAGCTGGTTCTCTGAGAAGATAAACAAAATTGACAAACCATTAGCCAAATTTATCACGAAAAAAAAAGGAGAAGATGCAAATCAACAGAATTAGAAATGAAAAAGGAGAAGTAATAACGGACACCACAGAAATACAAAAGATCATGAGAGACTGCTACAAACAACTATATGCCAATAAATTGGATAACCTGGAAGAAATGGATAAATTCTTAGAAAAGTACAATCCTACAAGACTAAACCAGGAAGAAATAGAACATATGAACAGACCAATCACAAGTACGGAAATTGAGACTGTGATTAAAAATCTCCCAACAAAGGGAGTTCAACTCGAGGATGGAAGATGCCTTAGAGGAGTGGGACGGGGAGGGTGGGGGGGACTCGAGGGAGGGTGGGAGGGAGTCGAGGGAGGGAGGGAATTCGGGGATATGTGTATAAAAACAGATGATTGAACTTGGTGTACCCCCCAAAAAATAATAAATAAATTAATTAATTAATTAATTAAAAAAAAAAAGAAAAAAAAATCTCCCAACAAACAAAAGCCCAGGGCCAGATGGATTCACAGGCGAATTCTATCAAACATTTAGAGAAGAGCTAACACCTATCCCTCTCAAACTCTTCCAAATTATAGCAGAAGGAGGAACACTCCCAAACTCATTCTATGAGACCACTATCACCCTGATACCAAAACCAGGCAAAGATGTCACAAAAAAAGAAAATTCCAGGCCAATATCACTGATGAATATAGATGCAAAAATCCTCAACAAAATACTAGCTAACAGAATCTGACAGCACATTAAAAAGATCATACACCATGATCAAGTGGGGTTTATCCCTGGAATGCAGGGATTCTTCAATATACGCAAATCAATCAATGTGATACACCATATTAACAAACTGAAGGATAAAAACCATATGATCATCTCAATAGATGCAGAAAAAGCTTTTGACAAAGTTCAACACCCATTTATGATAAAAGCTCTCCAGAAAATGAGCATAGAAGGAAATTACCTCAACATAATAAAAGCCATATATGACAAACCAACAGCCAGCATCATTCTAAATGGTGAAAAACTGAAAGCATTCCCTCTAAGGACACGAACAAGACAGGGTTGTCCACTCTCACCATTATTATTCAACATGGTTTTGGAAGTTTTAGCCACAGCAATCAGAAAAGAAAATGAAATAAAAGGAATACAAATTGGGAAAGAAGAAGTAAAATTGTCACTCTTTGCAGATGACATGATATTATACATAGAAAACCCTAAAGACTCTACCAGAAAACTGCTAGCACTAATCAATGAATTTAGTAAAGTAGCAGGATACAAAATTAACGTGCAGAAATCTCTTGCATTCCTATACACTAACAATGAAAGAGCAGAAAGAGAAATTAAGGAAACTCTTCCATTTACCACTGCAACAAAAAGAATAAAATACCTAGGAATAAACCTGCCTAAGGAGGCAAAAGACCTGTATGCAGAAAACTATAAGACACTGATGAAAGTAATCAAAGACAACACAAACAGATGGAGGGACATACCATGGTCTTGGATTGGAAGAATCAATATTGTGAAAATGACTATTTTACCCAAAGCAGTTTACAGATTCAACGCAATCCCAATCAAATTACCAACAGCATTTTTCACAGAACTAGAACGAGAAATCTTACGATTTGTGTGGAAACACAAAAGACCCCGAATAGCCAAAGCAATCTTGAGAAGGAAAGACGGAGTTGGTGGAATTACACTTCCTGACTTCAAACTATACTACAAGGCCACAGTGATCAAGACAGTATGGTACTGGCACAAAAATAGAAAGGAAGATCAATGGAATAGAATAGAGAAACCAGAGGTAAGCCCAAACACATATGGGCAGCTTATCTTTGACAAAGGAGGCAAGAAAATACAATAGAAAAAAGACAACCTCTTCAATAAGTGGTGCTGGGAATATTGGACAGCAACATGTAAAAGAATGAAATTAGAACACTTCCTAACACCACACACAAAAATAAACTCAAAATGGATTAAAGACCTACGTGTAAGGCCAGCCACTGTAAAACTCCTAGAGGAAAACATAGGGAGAACACTCTATGACATCCATCAAAGCAAGATCCTTTTTGACCCACCTCCTAGAATCATGGAAATAAAATCAAGAATAAACAAATGGGACCTAATGAAACTTAAAAGCTTTTGCACAGCAAAAGAAACCATAAACAAGACAAGAAGACAACCCTCAGAATGGGAAAAAATACTTGCCAACGAAGACATGGACAAAGGAATAATCTCCAAAATATATAAGCAGCTCATGCAGCTTAACACCAAAAAAGCAAATAACCCAATCCACAAATGGGCAGAAGACCTAAACAGACATTTCTCCAAAGAAGACATACAGATGGCCAACAAACACATGAAAAGATGCTCAACATCACTAATCATTAGAGAAATGCAAGTCAAAGCCACAATAAGGTATCACCTCACACGGGTCAGAATGGCCATCATCAGAACATCTAGAAACAATAAATGTTGGAAAGGGTGTGGAGAAAAGGGAACTCTCCTGCACTGTTGGTGGGAATGTAAATTGGTATAGCCACTATGGAAAACAGTTTAGAGATTCCTTAAAAAACTAAAAATGGAACTACCATATGATTCAGTAATCCCACTACTGGGCATATACCCAGAGAAAAACATAATCCAAAAAGAAACATGTACCATAATGTTCATTGCAGCACTATTTACAATAGCCAGGACATGGAAGCAACCTAAATACCCATCAACAGATGCATCGATAAAGAAGATGTGGCATATATATACAATGGAATATTACTCAGCTGTAAAAAGCAATGAAATTGAACTATATGTAATGAGGTGGATAGAACTAGAGTCTGTCATACAGCGTGAAGTAAGCCAGAAGGAGAAAAACAAATACTATATGCTAACACATATATATGGAATCTGAAGAAATGGTACTGATGAACCCAGTAACAGGGCAAGAGAGGAGATACAGAAGTAGAGAATGGACTTAAGGACACGGGACTGGGGTAGGGGGCAAAGGGGAAGATGGGATGAAGTGAGAGAATAGCATAGACATATTTACACTACCAACTGTAAAACAGATAGCTAGTGGGAAGTTGCTGTATAACAAAAGGAGATCAACTTGATGAGGGGAGAGGCCTTAGAAGGCCAGGACAGGGAGGGGGGGAGGGAGTCACGGGAGGGAGGGGATATGGGGATATATGTATAAATACAGCTGATTCACTTTGGTGTACCTCAAAAACTGGTACAAGAGTGTAAAGCAAATATATTCCAATAAAGAGCTTTAAAAAAATAAAATGTATTCCTTACCATACGGCCCACAGTCAACAGGTTTGAAAAAAGCAGTACGTTCCCTTTGTCCAAAAATGAAAGAGCAATGCAAGTGGAGGCAGAACCTGCCCTGGGATGCAGGCAAGGCTGGTGCTACATGGACTTAGGCTGTCAATGAATTGTCCCTCTGCTTCCTCATTATCTTGAAAGCCTGATTGAGGGGGGCTTTGTGCGGAAATCTAAATAACCCTCCTGCCACTCTCTGTCTCGTTGGGCTGAGTGGCTCGTCAGCCCAGGCACCTCCGCAAGCCAGCTCTGGCTAATTAGAGCTGCTGCTCTCAGGAGACAAGCCTCGTTTGGTGTCACAATCCCCTGGCTTCTGGCTTCTGTGGCACCTTGGATGGGTGGCCTGAGAGAACCTGGTGCTCACCTCTGAGGGGTGGTGAGCTGGTTGGCATGTAAGGGATAGAAAACTGGTGATCTCAATACCTTCTCCTCTAAAATGGGTGCTGGATTTGGGGTTCAATATGCATCCCCCCTGCCCCTGATTTGAATCCATTTACATTAAAAATTAAGCGAATTTAAAATAGCCTGTCTCCCAGCATCTTGCTTGCTTTGAGAGATGCCTCTTGCTCTTCATCCAGACACTATTTTTATTTCCCTTCAACATTCCTAACGCAAGGTGGGGAGGGGAGGAAGAGGACAAGTAAGAAGGATTCCTTTGGGAAAATCCCACCAATAATCCTTCCCAGGGGCACTAGGTACCCCACACGAGGAAGAGAGCCCTTTGGACTTAATTTAGATGTTTCAAGAACAGTGACCCCGCCCCGGCCCCCATTTCACATGGTCCTTGCATCCACAAAAGAGTAGTAACCACAAGCACCGAGGCTTCTCTGCCCAAGATGCCATTGATCGCTGTTAAATCGCCATAACCACTCCAGGTCAAAGGGAAACTAGAAAATATGCACCTTGAGTTCCGTTTAAGATCCGCACACTGGGTGTCCTATGCTCTTCCGTGACCTTAAATAGCATGATTAATGTCTACACACTAAAACGCAGATATACTTAAAAAATGCCACTTTGTATATTTTCTGTAACTGGCTTCATCTTTCCCTCGGGCTCCTATTCTCATTAATCCCAGTGTCTTCTGGTTTAAGAGCATCTCTTTTGGGTAAATATAAAATCTACTTAAAGTTCCTGACAGAGCTGTTGCCTCCCTCTTCAGCAGTCATTCTTCTCCTTTGTCATTTCCAATGTGGCGCGTGGGTACAGGGGAAGCTTGCATACCCTCATGGCAGCCAAGAGAAGGCGTTAATGATCCTTGGGTTATTCCCTGGGCCTCACTAAGGAGTCCTATAGCCCACTGCATAGTGACTTAGCATCTGGTGGTGTGACTTAGCATCTGGTGGTGTGGCCCATTCCTTCTGGTCTGAGGGATACTGGGCTTGAGCCCACTGACGAGGCCTTTGGTCATGGCCTCTAGTTGTAACGTCCACTCTCTGGGGCTGCCCCATCTTAATCCCCAGTTTCTCCTGGCTCCCTGTTTCCCACGACTTCTCTATCCCTTCAGTCCGGCATGTGAGAATTTTGGGGTCCCCTCGTGTTTGCTCTGGGCAAGCAGGGGCTCAGCTCATGCCTCTTCACCTTGACAACATCCTTGGATCCTCTTATTCCAGGTTGGGCATGACCATGCCGGATCAACCCCAAGCAGCTGAAGGGATGTTCATGCTTCCTGCCAGGTGGGAAACTCTGTGACATCATCCACCCCATTCCTTCTAGGCTATGTGAATATAAAGCTCTATGCGCATACCTCCAAGCCAGCTCTTGATCTAGAGAGGAGAGTTTGGAAAGCCTCTTTTTTTTTCCCCCAACAGTGATCATTGTCTCTCTATGCACTCCAAAGAGTCTAGTTTGAAATACGAAGTTGACTGGGGATCTCTTTGTTTATTTTTTCCTTCTCCTAAAATAATAAATTCACAGATGGGAGGAAACCACAGAGAGACTGGCAAGTAGGCATCATTGATTATCGTCTATAGGGTATATTGGTTTAATATCTAAAAATAGTTTTATGTTGAAGCTGAGTGATGCTGTGTGTGGGGGGGGAGGGGTGGTTCATCTTACCATTGTCTCCACTTCTGTGTATGTTGGAATTTTTTTCCATAATAAAGGGTTGAAAATAAATAAGTAAAATTACATATACCCATCATATGTAGAGGAGTCATCCATTGTCAGGTGGGGAGCTGAGAACAGCTACTCCACCTCAGCAGTGGGCAGAAGTCTGCAGCTGGAGTTTGGGCTGGAGTTGTCACAGCTCTGCCCTAAGCCACCGGTGGCTCCTGCTTCATTAAAACACCAGGGGAAGCCCCTAATTTAGCCAGATTTAATTTTCAACTTTTATAATTCATTTAAAATTTGATCAAGGAGTTAATTTATGACAAGGGCAAGGGGTGCCTTGCCAGCTCATCTGGTGGGCAAAGGCATTATAACTTCATTTATGGTTAAGGCAGCTGGTTATAATTGAGTGCAAAAAGGTGGTTTCTCATCTGGAGTCCTGAGGTGAGTGGAGAGAGGAGTGGGTGTCCCAGGCTCTCATTTGGGAGGCAGGGACGTGGGTGCCCATGCAGGCAGCAGGAGAATATTGGTGGAAGGTACATTTTGAACAAATGCCATCCGTCAAAAGCTTGTCAAGGGGCTAAGGAAACCCATTATGGCAGCTCCACACCCAGGACCCAAGAAATCCTGGGCTTCTCCCAGGTCTCGGGGATGGGAGCATCTTCCCGAGCAGGGAAGGGAGGAGAATGCAGCTGGTGTGTCTGCCACGTGAAGCCTTCTTCCTGAGGAGTAATGGGACAGAGCTCAGAGGTATTTGTGACAAGGCTGGGAGGTACTAAGAGCTTTGAATATGTCCAGTGGTTCAGGGCATAGCAGATGTGTGTGTGTATGAATGTAAGTACATGCAGATATAAAGACGCATGTGTGATAGTGTGGGTGTGGCGGGATGTGGGTGCCTGTGTGCAGTTGTGTATATATCTGTGAATATGTGTGTGCAAATGTGGGGGGACGTGTGTACATCTGTGGATGTGTGTGTTGTGTAAGAACTTGGGAGAATATATGTGGATCTATGAACATGTGTATATCCGTGAATGTGTGTGTAGATGGGGAAATTAAATACATTTGTGAGTGTGTTTCTGTGAATATGTATAACTTATAATGTGTGTCTTGGGGGGAACGTGTGTATATCTGTGAACAGATATGGTCTGTGTGTGGAGGTATGGATCTGGATGGGAACGTGGGGACATGAGTGTGTCTCTGTGAATGCGAGTGTCTGTATGTCTCTGAATAAGGGAAGCGTGGATCCGTCTGTGTAGTGAGTGTGTTCACAGGGATGTGTGTAGACGTGCGAATGAGCCCGTGTGTGTGAAAACGAAGACTGTGTGTCCACGTACTGATATGTGCATCTGTGTGTCGGAATATGAGGGCGGTGTGTGTATTTGTGCATGTTTGTGAGTAGATATCTGTATATAGAAATGGGGAAAATTTGACTATCAAAAAATGTCAGTGTTAATGTGAATGTGTGTATACCTGGGAATGTGTGTCTGCATGTGAGTGTGAGGGATGTGTAATATCCGTGGGTATGTGTGTCTCTGTGTGTGTGATGCATGTACACCTGTGAATATGTGTACACACGTCTCTGTGAGTGTGGGGGAGGGAAGTGTGTGTGTGTGCGTGCCATGTGTGAACTCAGGACATGTGTATTTGTGCGTGTGGGCGCCTGAGTGCGTGCTTGCACACGTATGTGTTGTGAGCACGTTGATTGCAGCTGTGCGTGGCACCCCGGGCCCACATGATGGCTAAACCTGGTATCGAGGTTTCTCTAGACAGGCTCTTGCCATCTTCCTCATTCTTTTCCTCATTCACAAATATTGATGGAGACCTTGGAAATGTTAGGCCCTCGGCTGGGCCCTGAGAACCCAGCCAAGGCCCCATATGCACCCAGACCACGAACAAACACCCTCTCGCTCTGTGTCCCGAAGCCTCCCCGAAAGTCTCAAGGCCAGACACGCCCTGGGTCAGCTGCCCAGGAGACCAAGGGGCTCTGTCACCCTCAGCAAGTCAGCGACATTTGCCTCCCTGGCACTGTGTGCCCCTCCCCACGAGGCACAAGTGCCCTCCTAGTCCTCAGTTTCTTGGGGTCACTTGTCCGATTAGCATCCTGACGGTGGATAACATACGTGACCGACACATGGCAGTAGGGGTTATTGTTACGTCGCACATAGAAAAGATAACTTTTGTGGGGAACTTGTTCTGTGCCCGGCACCATACTTAAGGCTCAACAAGCATTATCTCACGTGATCCCCCGAATATCCCATGAGCCAGGACTTACTTAGCAGAGAGGGAGTTGAAGCCCAGAGAGGTGCGGTGCTCTGCTCAAAGTCACACAGCTAATGAGTGGGCACTCAGGGATGTAAATCAGGGCTGTGGAACACCAGAGCCCACACCATGGCCTGAGGTCCTAGTGATTCACTGTGTGTCCATCCCCCCAGGCCCTCCTAAGTGTACCCTCAGCAGAACTTCGCAGGTCCACGCTCATCCACCCATCTGGAACAGCTTTCCTGCTGTTTCCTCAGCGTGCCTCCTGCCTTGGGCCAAGCCTTAGACTAAAGACTCCAAGGATTAGCAAAAAGGGCCCCCCCTGGCCCCTCTGCAGGCATCCGGGTGCAGTGAACGCCTGCCCGCTGAATGTGGCAGCCCTGACCTGGATCGCATGGCACCCTGCTCCTGGCAGCCCTTTCTGCCTGTGTTCCCACCTGTCCAAACCACAGGCGCATCCTCTAAGGCCCCCACTCAAATGTGATTTCCTCTTCCGGCAAGTCTTTTTTGGCTTTGCAAGGTCCCCTCTGAATCCCTGGCCTCTCTCCCTGCTGTTTATACATCTCTCAGACCTCGGGGGCCACTCTCTACTTTGCATTAGAGCTATTTGCAAGTGAATCTTGGCCTCCCTGCTAGACTATAACAAAGGCTCATTCACCTTTGTACCCACCCCCGGGCTAGTATTACCACTACTATTATTAATATGCTAATAATTCTCCTTCAGAGCTTCCTAGGAGTTTGGCACTGTATTTAGTGCTTTGTTAGCTTTGTTCACATTTAACCCTCAGAGCAACCCTGAGAGTAGGGACCATTACCATCCCCATTTTATAGATGAGGAAACTGAGGCTCAGAGAGGTTCAATCACTCATCCAAGATCACACAGCTACTGAACAACAGGGTTCAGTCTCAAACTGAGGGATCTGTCAGGTTCTAATGTCCTTGCCTTTCACCACCACTGAACGCATCCTCAGGAGTGTGTTGATGAATGACTTTTTCTGAGGATGTTTCTACTTTGAAAGAGGACTGAGTCGAGAGAACAATGCTTAGCCCGTAAGGATGAATCTAGCGGTGGGATGGCCGGCGCTGTGGCTTGGGTCCGGGGCAGAGATTCAGACCAGAGAAGCCTTTTCGGGGCCTGCCCAGCACAGCTCACAGGAAGCCACAGCCTGGCAGGCTGGCCCAAGTCCCACTCTCCATTTCTAGAGGCCCCTTTTAAATCGGATGTTGTGATACAAGGGTTATGACACACTTCCTCTAATGTGGGTCTGGGACAGATTTGAGCCATTTGATTGCATTTCATGTAACTGTGGTTTTTACAGCCACGTGCCCTGTCCTCAGCTGCCCTGGCCTCTCTCTCCCCTGGGGCCTCAGGGTAATGGGCATATTAAATAAATCTATTAAGTGAATCAGTGAGACATTCTTGGACATCCTCATTTCAGCTTTGAGAAAAGTAGAAGAGGCACAGAGTTCTGGAGTGTTGCCCTGGGAACATCTAAAGGGCCCTTGTGTTTCTAGGATGCAAAGAGGAAAAGAGGGAGGAAGGAAGGGAAGGAAGAGCCTTGCTGTCCTCACCACACTCCTGGCCGCCGCTGAGCCAGGGTCCGTGCTTTTCCTCATCCAAGTGAGCTCAGGTCTGCCATGTAGCGCTCAGGAAACCACTGTCAGATGAATCATGTTGACTAGGCCACTCGGTCCAGTTTTTCTTTTCAATCTACTCAGGGTTTTTCAACCTCGCAGTATTGACATCCTGGGCTGGGTCATTTTCTGTTGAGGGGTTGTAGGACGTTTAGCAGCATCCATGGCTTCTATCCACTAGATGCTGGTAGCAAAGCACCATTTCCTCAGTGTGACAACCAAAAATGCCTTCAGACATTGCCAGATGTCCCCAGGGTGGGTGAGGGGTGGGGGTGTGGGAGTGGCCAGATCGCCCCTGGTGAGAACGACCCCTCTAATCAGAAAACTAAGCAACAGAGTGGTATGCACCCCCAAAGAGGAGAAGAATGAAAGAAAGTCTTGGGGGTTCCTTTACCTGAAAGATCCAGAGCCCTCACATCTGGAAGATGCCCTCTGGTGAGAGCCAATTCCTCTTCCGGTTGGTATCTCCTGTGAGTCCCTCTCTGGTGGGTGGCGAGAAGGATTCAGGGGTACTTGTCATGACGGGGCAGCCTCATCTATTCTGTTCTGCACCCTCTTCCTGAGCACCTACTGTGTGCCAGGCTTCATGCTAAGTGAACAGAGGGCCCATCTTATGGGTTTGGGGCTTTGGAATGACAAGGGCAGAGCTCTTCTTAAGTGATTCATCCTCAGAAAAATCAGACAAAGAACAAAGAGCAGACAAGGGGAATAATAATTAAAATCACAATAGCTGAGCTGTCCTGGGCATTTATAAAGGGGTGAGCATTTTACAAGCTTGATCTCCCCAGGAGGTTGGTGCGATCAAGAAAACTCAGGACCAGAAATGTTAAGAAACTTGTCCAAGGTCACACAGAAAGTAAGTGAAGGACCTTGGCCTCAGACCTAGCAGGACTGGACTCCAGAAACTGTGGGAGTCCAGTCCTCTCTTTCTTCCATATGAAAGGGCTGAAGGAATAATGTGCAAACATGCTTATACCCGCCACCTAGATCCTAGAGTTAATATTTTGCTATCATTGCTTTCTCACATATGCATCTCCTATCCATCCATCAATCTATTTTATTGACTTTTGGGGAGGTAGGCATTTTAACCTCACACTGTTCTGATGTGGATCATTTTTAAAGTCTTTATTGAATTTGTTACAATATTGCTTCTGTTTTATGTTTTGGTTTTTTGGCCACCAGTCATGTGGGATCTTAGCTCCCCGACCAGGGATTGAACCCGCACCCCCTGCATTGGAAGGCAAAGTCTTAACCACTGGACTGCCAGGGAGGTCCCTATTTTATTTACTTTTGTGTGTGTTCATTTCTTAGTAAGTTGCAGATATCAGTACACTTATCCCTAGACGTATCAGCCTGCATATCGGTCACTAGGGTTTAATATTTGTGTACAGATTTTTTTAGATAAAAGTTACATCCATGAAATGCATCAACCTTAAGCATGCCAGTACGTGAGTTTTGACAAATGCGTATACCTTTGTAACGCACACCCCCTATCAAAATAGAGCACATTACCATCTCCTGTTAACTTTCCCTCAGGGGTCTTCCAGTCTATACAACAGAAGCAAGTAACTCTTCCTTTTTTTTTTTTCCATCATGAGTTAATTTAACCTGTTCTAGAACTGTACAAAAAATGGACTCATAACGTATGTGTATGAGTAAGTGTAAGGTTTTTCACTAAGCGTCATGTTTTTGAGATGCACGCATGGCATTGCATGTGTCAATAGTCTGTTCACGTTTATTGCTGAATTCCATCATATGACTGTACCTCAGTTTGTTTATCCATTCTCCTGTTTATGACCATCTAGGCTCTTTCCAGATTTTGGATGATTATGAGTTAAATGGCTGTGACTGTAGCAGACAAACAATCCTTAAAGACTTGGCTTTTGGTAGACATATGTTTCTATTTATTTCTCTTGGGTAAATACCTAGGAATGGATTCTGGGCTATAGGATAGCTGTGTGTTCCATTATATAAAAAAACCACCTCACTTTCTCCAAAGTGGTTGTACCATTGTAATTCCTATGGACAATGTACGTGAGTTAGCTTTTCCACATCCTTGCCAACTTTTGGTCTTGTCAGTTTTTCTAGTTTTAACCATCCTGGGTGTATAGTGGTAGCTCAAGGTGGCTTTTAATTTGCATTTTCCTCATGACTAATGATCTTGACACTTTTTCATGTGTTTATGGGCATTCATAAATTCCCTTTCCTTTTAAAGTTATCTGATCAAATCTTTGTCCTTTAAAAGATACTGCATTATCTATTTAATTTTGAATCAGAAGAGTACTTTATGTATTCTCAATACCACCCCTTATACAAACAGATAATTTGTAGCCTGTGGTTTTAACCTTCAGGAGGTCGGAGGAGATGTAGAGACTTGGGGTGTTCAAACTGTTCATTCTGCAGTAGGAGACACTTAGGGTGACATGAGTCAGGTTCTCCTCTTGCTGCCCCACCCCAATCCACGGCTGTGTAAATCACAAAGCTGAAGAGTTCTCTGTACCCTCAGAAATAGATGGGGTAAGAGAAAAAAGAGCTGGGAAAAGAAGAAGCAGAGGAAGAGGGGACTGGCTCAAGAAAGAAGTGCACGGAGTTAAGCTTGGGAGGCTGTGTCCCACACCCAGCTTTCCTTCCCCTGGAAACAGCTTCCCATCACATGGAGGTTTTAGAGACTCTTTTGTGTTGACTTCTGTAGACTTGGGATCTGTGATAGTCATTTCTGCTGTTCAACAAATATTTCCACCTCTCCTCCTTCCTGTTTCAAGAAAGGACTGTATTTCCTTGCCTCCTTTGAAGTTAGGCTGGCCATGTGGCTTTCTCTGGCCGGTGAAATGTGAGCAGAAGTTGACTTTTGGGCAGAAAAATGTAAGAGCCAGGACCATCCTTGCTTCCCATGTTCTCTTCCCACGACCATGGTGGGTCTGTGAGTGGTAAATGTGAGCAGAGCCCGTGCTGGCATGAGTTAGATACGAATCCTTAGTATGAAATCAACTTTCTGCTGAGATTTTTGTGGTTGTTTGTTACTGCAGCATAACCTAGCTTATTCTGATTGATAGAAAATTTCTACCTTCTCTTTCCATAGGCTTCTGAAGAGGTACAATGGAATTTATATTATGCAGCTTTCTTACTTCTTTAGCTGTGTGCCTTCACAGTTCTGTGAAACTGATAGCCTGATTATCTTACAGCACATGAATAACTACAACAGTTGGAACTTGATCTTGCCATTAAGTTTCTTCTCTTGGCCTTTTTTTAAACAGCAGGAAAGTGGTTTTGATTTTTAATGTATGATAACCAGCAAAGTGAATTAGGGCACATTTTAATTCAGGCAAAAACAAACAAAATTTAATTCTGTTTTGAAATAGGGATGAAAGAGTATAGAAATCATGTGAACTTGTAGCTTCTCATGGGATCCCAAAAGGGTTTGCATTGGCAAACTAAGCAAAAGCTTCCCTGAAAAAATAGGAGCCAGAGGGGAAACCCAGTATCCTGGCTGTTGAAGAGTCTTCTGTAAGAGATGCACAGGACCCAGCATTCAGATCAGTCCCAGAAGAAGACGGAATCAGTCAGCCAGGGTGAGTGTAACTTCTTTTCTCCAACCAAGCCCTATAGTCATGGCCCATATTTGTCAACCAATTCCTGCTCATTAATCAGCAGATTCATAGCTTCCAAGCTGACGTGTCCAGTTTCAAACTAATGACTTATTAATTGTTTCAGACTCTTTAGCATATCAAAGTGGTGTTTACAAAGGGCCTAGCCCTTAGCTTTGGGAATTAAAGAGTAAATAACAGTCCAGTTGATTCTACATTATTCAACA
This sequence comes from Hippopotamus amphibius kiboko, assembly GCF_030028045.1. Classification (NCBI taxonomy): domain Eukaryota; kingdom Metazoa; phylum Chordata; class Mammalia; order Artiodactyla; family Hippopotamidae; genus Hippopotamus; species Hippopotamus amphibius. The sequence goes on from NC_080201.1 coordinate 31,111,588, forward strand.
AATATTTATTGATCACTTTTACAGGGCTCAGTAATTACCATTCATATATGAATCTGCCCAAAATGAAGCAAGTGGGGGTCTAGTTAAATCCCAGGGGTGAGCAGTGTCAACAGAGAACCAATCGGTCACTTTTTTTCACCAGCGAAAGCTCACAGAGCAGCCTTCTCCTTCACTCTGGAGCGGTGATGGCCGCAAAGCCTCAGAACTTGTAGGACCCTAGTGCGAGCGGTGATGTTTTCAATTGTGATGGCAATTCGCACTCTTCCCCAGCCTGGCTTCTTTCAGGAGCTTGGCCTCTGGACCCGGGCTCATTTTTGTGGCTATATCAATATCCTTCGTGATGGCCCAGCTTGCATACGATGGATAATGATCTGCTCTTGTGATTATCATTCATTTTGCAATTTTATTTCAATCAGAAAAGCAAGGCTCAAGGGTGTGGCCCTACCCAACTCTCCATGGCTGAGATCTTAATTCCCTGGGATGGGAGGCCCTGATGAACACACATGGAACTGATTTAGTGGCCAGATGGCCTAAAAGCAGAGGGAATTGTACTAAAGAAGCTGGCTTCTCTGCCAGGCTGTGTTTCTAGACCATGTATGTGGCTAACAGTACGGAGTCATTGCTGAGTGCCAGACACGGCTACACGCACTACTTCTATTATCTCATTCAATCCTAGCAACAACCCTAGAGGTAAATGTTAATTTTGTCCTCATTTTATAAATGAGGAAACTGAGGCACAGAAATTCCAGGCCACTGAATGGCAGAGTCAGAATTTGCTCTCAGTAAGCTTAACTCTACAATCATCAAGAACCTTTAAGAACATTGTGCCAGGCTTCTTGGCAACATTCTGGCATTTAAAGTAAGCCAGTTAGGCCCTGTTGAACAAATCTAAGCTCTATGTTCTGAGAGAGGTGTAATGGGATATTTATAAAAGCCTAGGTGGGGACTTCCCTGGTGGTGCAGTGGTTAAGAATCTGCCTGCCAATGCAAGGGATATGGGTTCGATCCCTGGTCTGGGAAGATCCCACATGCTGTGGAGCAACTAAGCCCATGTGCCACAACTAATGAGCCTGCACTCTAGAGCCCATGCACCGCAACAAAGAGTAGTCCCAGCTCACCACAACTAGAGGAAGCCTGTGTGCAGCAATGAGACCCAATGCAGCTAAAAAATAAAATAAATAAATAAATAAAAACTTAAAACAAAAACCCTAGGTGATTAAAAAGTTCTGTATTAAGGGCTTCCTAGGTGGTGCAGTGGTTAAGAATCCGCCTGCCAATGCAGGGGACACGCAGGAAGATCCCACATGCCGTGGAGCAGTTAAGCCCATGCGCCACAACTATTGAGCCTGAGCTTTAGAGCCCGTGAGCCACAACTATTGAGCCCATGTGCTGCAACTACTGAAGCCCACGCGCCTAGAGCCCGTCCTCCTCACCAAGAGAAGCCACGGCAATGAGGAGCCCACGCACCACAATAAAGAGTAGCCCCCACTCACCGCAACTAAAAGAAAGCCCATGCACAGCAAAAAAGACCCAACACAGCCAATAAAATAAATAAATAAATAAATAAATAAATAAATAAAGTAAATTTATTTTAAAAAAAATGCTTTAAAAATTATGTATTAAATAATCTCCAAGAGCCAGTGTAAAATGAAAAGGGAAAACCATAACACAGTATGTGCAGTATGATCACACTTATGTAAAAACAGGAGAGCTACATTTATCTGTACATATATCTGAAGAAGAATGCCGAAAGTCACTGTGTACTGCATTTACCTCTAAGATGGAAACCGGGATGCAGAGGATAGTGAAGAAGGAATTTTCCTACTCAGTTCTGTGGAATGAAGGTTTGCTTTGACTTTTTTCACAGTAAGGATGTATTCATATATTATTTATATAATTTTTAGAAACACACCTCTATTAAAAAGTTATAAACAAGTGTCGCCAAGGATATGGAGTGAGTGGGATTTGGACTGTAAAATGAGGCAGCTGTTTTAGAAAATGGGTTGGCGGTTCCTTAAAATGCCAAACCTAGAGTTACCATATGACCTAGCAATTCCACCCAAAAACTCTTAGGTGAATGTTCATTGCAGCATTATTTATAGTAGCCAAAAAGTGAAAACAACCCAAATGTCCACCAACTGATGAATAGATAAATAAAGTGGGTAAATAAAAAGAAAATAAATTAAATACATTAAATAGCCAGACAATGGAATATTATGCAGCCATAAACAAGGAATGACATAGTGACACATGCACAGCATGAGTGGATCTTGAAAGCATACTAAGTTGAAGAAGCCAATCACAGAGCATCATGTATTGTGTAATTCCATTTATATGCAACTAGAACAGGCAAATCCGTAGAGAGTGAGTAAATCAGTAGATCCTGAGATTTCTTTTAGGGGTGATGAAAATGTTCTAAAATTAGATTCTCATGATGATTGCACAATGCTTGTGAATATGCTTTCAATGGGTGAACTTTATGGTATGTGAAATATATCTGAATAAAGCTGTTCTTTAAAAAATCTGTGCAATGTACTTCATTAAGTACTACAGACTAACACTTTTTAAAACTATTTTCAGATGATAAATGAAATACGTTTAAAAACATTTAGATGACATATAAAGGCATAATTAAGAAAACTAAAATCACCAGAGACTTAAAAATCTATGATAAAATGACACCTGCTCATAGTAGAAATTTGGAAAATACGGAAGGGCATAAAAGGACAATTAAGGATTTTTTTTCATCGGAAACTCCCAGTCCCTCTCTCCAGTGATAACCAGTTTCATCAACTTTATACATAAGTGCCTAAAACACGTCCGTGCATGTACAAGCATGCAAAGAAAAAAATATGTATATGAGTGTATGTATATATATGCACACACATATATATACACACACACACACATAATTCTGTATATGTATACATACACACACACATATCCTTTTAAAAATAATTCTACAGCATACACTATTATGACTCTTGACTTTTGAAAGTGAACAATTTATCTTGTAGATCCTCCCCCGTCGACACCGCTGGGTCTAGTTCATCATTATAACAGCAGCACACGATGATGTATAATACTCCACAAGATATTGGCTATCTTTTCTTGCTGGTGTCTCCCATGTTTTGCTTTTGCCGACACTGCTGCCCCCAACACTGAGTATGGGACGTTCTTCCAGGAGGGGGTCTCCAGGTCAGATATAAACAGGGTATGAGAGACCTATTAATCCATGCCCTCCCCAAACTTCTGTTTTGTCTTGATTCAGATACTTTATTCATACCCACGGTCCAAAATTTAAAAGCACAGCAGGGTACAATTCCACTCCTGGGTATTTACTGAACGAAAACTAAAACACTGCCTTGAAAAGATATCTGTGCCCCCTCCCCCTCCCCATGTTCATGCAGCATTACTTATAGGAGCCAAGATGTGGAAACAACCTAAGTGGCCATGGATAGATGAGTGGATAATGAAATACTACTCAGCCACAAAAATGAAGGAAATCCTGCCATTTGCAACAACATGAACGGACCTTGAGGGCATTATGCTAAGTGGGAGAAGTCAGACAGAGAAAGACAATACTGTATGATCTCACTTACATGTGGAATCTAAAATTAAAAAAAAAAAACTCATGGGTAGGAAACATATTGGTGGTTGCCAGAGGAGGGTTGGGGATGGGCAAAATGGGTGAAGGGGGTCAAAAGGTAGAAACTTCTAGTTATAAGATAAATATGTCCTGAGCATGTAACGTACAACATGGTGACAATACTTAATAACGCTGTATTAGATATTTGAAAGTTGCTAAGAGAATGAATCTTAGAAGTTCTCATCACAAGAAAAAAACTTTGTAGCTATTCTGTGATGGATTCTGTTAACTAGACTTCCTGTGATCATTTTACAATATTCACATATATTGAATCATTGCGTTATACATCTGAAACTAATATAATGTTATATTTCAATTATTTCCCAGTTTTTCAAAAAAGCTTAACAGGGTGTACAGTGAAAAGTACATGTCTTCCGCCCCTAGTGAAACAGTACTGATCCTGGGGACCAACCATCACTGCCAAGTCTCGGTCCCTTCATGAACGTGTGTGAAACTGTTTTAAACCGTGGAGAATGCCTTTTCAGGTGGACTGTTCAAGATGCCAGTACAAATGGGTACCTCAGTTCTTAGAGGTCAAGATAGAACATTTCCTCTTGGTAAATATTAAATAGCTTTTAAAACTGAAATAGATAGCTCCCTCGTCCCCAAATTAGGGGGTAAGGCAAACAGCATTTTGGAACTCTATAAAGAACTCCATAATTGGGGTGATAACACTGGTTAGAACGATTTAGCGAAACACACACACACACACACACACACACACAGAGCATGGTCAAGTAGAAAGTTGCTGGAAATTTGAGTCAGACTGGCTACATCTGAATCACAACTCCATTGTTTACACACCATGAACCCGAGTTATGAGCTAGCTCAGAACCTCAGCTTCCAAGGCTGTGAACTGGGGATAATATTGCCTACTTTGCAGTTTTTCGGGCAGCAGGGCCAGAACTAGGATGAGGTGACCGAGACATTCATGTTAGAAGCAAAGTTTAAGGCGGTGCCCCAAAGCTCAGTCCGACAGAGATAAATAATATTTTCGTGCAATATTTCAAAAAATCAAATTAGTAAACTATGGCTTTGGGGCTGGCTGCGGTTTTTGTAAAGATGGTTTTTTTGGAATTAGAGTTGATTTACAGAGCGCCTCAAGTTCAATGTCTGACACTTAAAAATAGGTGTCTTTCAGGTGAATCATGGAGCTTGGGTTAAGGGGTGTTTGTTGAATCCTTGGATCAGAGGATACCTAATTGAAAACGTTGTCCGGTGACTCTCGTGCTCCCCTCACCACTCACTCCTATTTCTCACAACGGAAATGGGGCTCCCTCCTCGAGCCATTTATCAGAGTGGCAGATTAAAATTATGTGACAGGAAGTTTTCTGTTCATATTGTAATCTAACTGAATCACCGGGTCTCTATTGATAATTCATTATGTGATGCTGCACTCTCGCTGAAGCTCTGAAATGTTTTCTTGCCATAATGATTTTAAACCCCACTTCTATAATGGCCTCCTGACGGCGTCCATCGGCATCCTTTCCGTGTACCGTAATATTATTCTGCAATCCGTCTTGGGAGAATGCTTAAAAGCTTTCTCTCATTTTCTCCACTTAACTCATGTATTCTCCGAGTTTTTACATTAAACGGTCATTCTTAATATCCCATGACACGTCACCTCTTTTCTAGAGAGGACACGGATACAGTACTTACCCGATTCCAGAATCTATACTAATCAAATCACGCTTCCCCACTTCAGCCGAGAGCAGTTCGTTCAGTGGAACAGCATTTAATCTGGAGAAGGAACTTATGAAAGAGAACAAAAACAATTTAAGCTGCAGTTGGTTAAATGCGAATGTGATTGATGCAATTTGTTGTATAAAAAGGAATTAGCAGATATTGAAGTCAAGCTGTGGAATGAAGGTCAAAAATGCCGAGATTTATTGTCTGCGGACAACCGACAACAAGGCTTTCTTAATAGCCTAACCCAGGCATATTGTGGATAAACATTTGAGTTTTGATATGGAAGGAGAAGAAAGGCTACAGCTAAAGCTTTAAATCTACACTCTGATCTAGTAATTTAAAAACACTGAAATCCATCCTTGAAACCCTGATATTTTACTCCGGACTCCCTCCATTCTGCTTAATCTGTGCTTCCCAGCCCTGCCTTGAGCAAGAAGCCAGAAAGCCGATGAGCAGCACCTATTTCAAGGAAGAAAGAAGGTCTGATCATCAACTCACCTTCCCTGTAGGATTCAAACACAAAATGGAAAACGTGAAGCCCAAATTCCTTTGAGGTATGAAGGGACAGAACTGACTGGCCTTGAGGCTCCTGGGCTGGGAGTATTTTGATTTGAAGAGTCAGGGACCTCCAAACCTGCAGGCTGATTTCTTTCTCTTGCAGTTAGAAAGTTCCATCTCACTAATGGATTGGGGGCAGGACATGGGATGTATTGGGAGGCCAGTAATGGAGAAGATGTTCATTTCAATCTGAGAGTGGCTGGGGGTTGAGAGGAGGTCAGTGAGCAAAAGACAAGGGACCATGAATCATCCATCCTTTCCATGTGGGCACCAGCCCTGAGGGGGGACGGATGACCTTGACTGACCTACTCAGAATCTGCATGGTGGGGACCCCAAGAACAGAAAGCAAAAATTCCCCAAACATTGGAGCCCAAAATATCTAGGTTTGAATTCTGTCTCTGCCACATAATAGCTGTGTGACTTTGGGCAAGCCACTTGACCTTTCTGAACCTCAGTTTCCTGATCTGTATAATGGGGATGACAATACCTACCTTGG